>NW_023665601.1:0-356762 GCF_014743375.2 Drosophila subpulchrella | reverse complement strand
AGTTGTAAATCTGAACTCAAATAATAAAGTTTGTATTTTTTTTAAATAAAATACTATCTAAACTTTTAACTCATATAATACAATACATATATTACATTTATGTTTAAAATTTTTATTTCGAAAAAATATAATGTAATATATTTGCATTAAAAAACTATTTTTTTATTTTTAGCTTAACTTAGTAGGCTATGTCTTTATGACAAGGGTGTCTATATTATTCTCTTTTACATAGCGCTTATCATCTAAATAGTTTAGGGTGACTTTTGTATACTCTTGAGTATAAATTTGATGTTACTTCAATTTAAATAAGTACATTGTTCCAACTTGCTTTATATTTTTATACAAGCAATCTCGAAAATCGTTAATAGTTAATTTTGACGTCACACTCGCCTTTACTCCTTTAATTTTTTTGATCTCCGTTGTTTTAGCATTATTTATATTAGAGACTTGTATTGAATACATTTTAGCTCTGAGTCCAATAAATTCTTTTATTATATCCCCCCTGCACTCATCTTTCATCATATCTAATTTTTTTTTGTTTATCAATTGTAATTTCAAAACATTATCCTTATCATATTCTGAAGTATCGAAATGCTGATCAATTTCAGAGCGAATGTCATCATAAAAATCTATAGTCTTAATATCATAGATAAAAGAATCAGTATCCATATACATTAAATTGATTTTTTCTTGATATTTCGGCTTCATATAGTCATAGTGAAAGTTGTACATTTTAAATTTTGATAATTCTAGAACGGTGAAGCCAATGTAGACAGGCTTATCATAGAGAACATGCACTTCTTTCATTTGAATTGCAAAGAAATCATCGGCTAATTGCAATACATTCTTAAAATTAAATTTTGAGATAAGTGCTCTAGCTCCCAATTTTTTACCATCACTCTCCCACCTGGACACTAATTTATTGATTTTCTCTTGTCGACATTCTCCATTGTCTTGCCATAGACTGCATTGTTTAGCAGTTTGAAAAAATTTTTTTCAAAATCATTAACAGCCAATGTTCTGTGATGATTGTTGCAATCAATATATTTTTTAAGCCAATCAGATTGATCAAATTGTAATATTCGATGAATTTTCTTTAAAATCAGTCCATGTCGAAGACATTGCTGCAAATTTCTATAGTGAATTATATAATTATATTTGTTTGTCAAGTCTGCAATCAATTTTGATTGTTGCATATTTTCATTTTTTTTGTTTTGCGAAAAAAATGGTAAATCATTGTGCTGGCTGTGTAAGTTTTCAGTGTATTCCAAATCTACCTCTAAAATATAACCAATTGATTGATCATCTACGCACGTGTTTAAATCAAAATTTTCCAAATTTCCCTCTTCTGTTTCTTCTAGCCATTTAACATTTTTATACGGAATAGCTTGTGACATAGCATACCCATATAAATTATTAACATCTAAGTATACAATATAATTTGATTCTTTCTCACAGTCGTAATCGTTATTTAGATATTTGTTATTTGCAATAGAATGACGTTTACTACATTGAACAAGACCACCTCTAATACCTTTCATTATAAAATTATACATATCAATATTTGTGAGTAGTTCTAATTCAATTTTAGTTGTCTTCAACATAGCATCCCATGATAGACCAGGAGTTGTATAATATTGACAAGGATCTAAATTATAGATTTTTTTACATACTTTTCTAAAATTCTCAAAAACATCGCATAGCAACAGCACATTTACCTTCAAATATAATAATAAATAATCCAATAAATTTGTGCACTCGAAGGCATTCCAAACGTTTTGAGCGTGCTGATAACTCTCTTCAGAACAGTGTCTACCAGTTTTTATAATTGATTATAAAAATTTTCGCGCAACGGTAATTGTGTATCTGACAAGCGTTCAACTGAATTTAAATAGCTATACGGAAATATGCCTTTACGTTTAACCATTTGAAATTTGTTCGGGTCCGTGAAAAATAACTGGCTAAGCTGTCTAAACTGGAAGGCATAAATCTAAATGAATATAAAAATCGAAGTTCTAACGTTTCATTGGGATTTATATAAATTTTCTTTGAGATCGAAATATAAAACTCTTTGTTTAGCGGAATTATAGAAATATCACCAAGAATTTTAGTTAATTCTTTTACAAATAAATGAGCATCGTATGCCGAGAGATTATGGAAAAATATTGGGAAAGATTTTGCTAATTTATAGTTTAAATTGCAATTATTATGAGCTACACCTCTATATTTGCCTGTTAAGTGACAATGGTCTAGAACTCTTTTAGATTGATCAGTGAATAAATTACCGCATATACTACAATTTTGTTCTAAGTCAATTATTTTTTTTTGCTCCATTGATAGCGGATACAAGGGTATCGTTACATTTAAGTGATTTTGATATAACACTAAACAATCGTTATATATGCTCTCAACAAAATGTGCTGCACAATCTTCACCATAATATATTCGATATATATCCAAACTGTTGTCAAATGAACACTTTATATAATAACTATATGCATACGGTATGTGCTTATGAATTAAATTTATGTTATCCGAAGTACACTCAAAATCAGCATATGCTACAAAAGGAACATCTAATTGATTTTTTAAATTTTTAAATCTTAAAATCGCCGTTTCATTTGAGGGCATCTCAGTTATAATTCTATTACACTCCATAATATGTCGTTCCAGTTTGTCGCTATTATCGAAATGTTGAAAACAGCCATTGCATAGATGAATCTTCCTCGTTCTTTTCGTTATTTGTTTGCGAAGTAATCTAATGAAGAAGCAAAGAAATAATTATAATTTTTTTTTTCTTAATTTTCTAATTTAATACTGACTTGGAAATATTTTTAATCCAAGCATAGTGATATTTGTCATTCTTCTCGAGAAGTAGTAGATATATAGTGTGTAAGACGTTGCTAGCTATACCCGTTACTCGTAGAGTAAAAGGGTATACTAGATTCGTCGGAAAGTATGTAACAGGCAGAAGAAAGCGTTTCCGACCCCATAAAGTGTATATATTCTTGATCAGGATCACTAGCCGAGTCGATCTAGCCATGTCCGTCTGTCCGTCTGTCTGTCTGTCCGGATGAACGCTGAGATCTTGGAAACTATGAGAGCTAGGCTGTTGAGATTTGGCGTGCAGATTTCTGAGCTTCTTACGCAGCGCAAGTTTGTTTCAGTAGAGTGCCACGCCCACAAACCGCCCAAAACTGTGGCTCCTAAAGTTTTGATGCTAGAATAAAAATTTAAACTGAAATGTATTGTTCTCATCAATACCTATCGATTGATAAAAAAAAAGTTTGCCACGCCCACTTTTACGCCCACAAACCGCCCACAAACTTCAAAAAATCGTAAATATGAATGTGGATATCTCGGAAACTATCAAGGATAGAGAATTGGGATCTCAGATTTATATTTCGTAGCCTTGTGCGCAGCCCAAACCGCCCAAACCTGCGGCGCCCACAATTTTCATGATAGATACAAAATTTTAACTGAACTGTTTTGGTCTCGTCAATACCTATCGATTGACCCAAAAAAATTTGCCACGCCCACCCTAACGCCCATAACGCTTAAATCTATCTACCGCCGGTAGGTGGCGCATTTCAATCTCGCTTTGCTGCTTGCTTATCTCCAATTCCGTTTGGTCCCTTTAGCTGAGTAACGGGTATCTGATAGTCGAGGCACTCGACTATAGCGTTCTTCCTTGTTTTATTATTAGTTAAATAATATGGGCCGATGATTGTCCTTTCATCGCTGTCTACACCCAACACAGTTATACTAATTTCAGGATTATTTTCTTCAAATATTTTTATGCTGTCGACCGGTGTGGGAAATTTTAACCCACTAAAATTAAACGATTTATTATTTATATTTATTATATCCGACCTAATGTTGTAAATGCCTTTACGTTTATATTGATTGGGTCGATTATGATAAGGACATTTCACAAAAGCCGATATTAATGCCCATTTAAAACAATATTCGTCTCTATTTTGCACGTTGATGCAGGCTTTTCTGTTTACTATTTCTCTGGGCAAATTAATGAAATTCGAGCCCTTTATGAGTTAATATTTATTTATATTAACTTCTAAATAAACTATTACAATTAGGGACCAACCACTGTCTCGTTTTTGAAACTCGCTCATCTCATTTTTTATATAGTCATTTAAATTATTGATTATTTCATTTAGACTTTCAGTCTGACTCGTTGTTGGATTTAAGGCTTGAATTTTTGTTTGAAATGACTTTAGATTTATTTAACAATGATTTTCACTCTCTTTAATCAAAACATAATTACAGAATTGTTCAAAATTAAATTTGATATTGATGTGTTTTTTTTGAGCTTCTTGGAGTAGAGTGGTCACTTGTTCTTTGATTGATTGTTGAAATAATTTGATATCCAAGCACTCTTTATTGTGATTTGTGATTATATAAGTTTCAATACGATTCCGAAATGCACTTCTTATTCACCGCAAGTTATCACTTATTTGCGCACCAGATAATTGTTTATGCAAGTTGGTGCGTAAGTGATGCGACCAACTAATTTTAGCAACATTTAGATTACAGACATCACAATATCGTATTTCACTAGCGACAGGATTTGTGTTACTAGGCCCAGGATTGTTATTGTTATGTAAAGCATCAGCCATTTTTGTTTTTGTTTTGTTTTAAATATTAATTAAAAAAGTTTATTTTATTTATTTTTCTTATTTGTTACAAAACTTTGAAATATAATTATCCCCTTCCGATTTAAGTTTGACTAGCTTGTAGCCCCCGTCGCCATGTGCTCCACAGCTTTCGCTGACAGCGTACTAAAGCGTTCTGGTAAGAACACCACAAAATCTTCAAATGTAAGCATAATATTATCGCCGAAGCGTGTCCGCTTTACTTCAGCGTTCTGTATCACAATCGGTGTGTTAAACGGGAGAGCCTTAACACTCTTAATTGGGGGTAGAGAGACGGCCCCAAGCTCGTTAAACTGTTCTCCAAAGTCAGACATGCTGCTGCTGCTGATAATGCTGATGATGAAGGATTCTTCAAATAGTGCGAGTGACTTCTTGCTCTGAATTTGACTTCTGCTTTCTGAATTACTCCAGTACTCTACATCTCATATTTATACCAGTTTGCGAGACGAAAAAATCTGAAAAGAAAAGAAAGAGAGATAAATACTTATGTATATTTAAATAAAATAAATACTTGTGGTAAGTGGGATAACAACAATATATATATATACACACAACAATGTTTCACGATAACAATATATATATATATATATAACTTTTAAACGAGAGTGAGAGGACATGTGGGAGGGGAAGTGGGAGGGGAGGGCGGAGTGGTCGCTATCGCAAAGGAGAGTGAGAGTCCGATGACAAGCGGGAGGGGAAGTGGGAGGGAAAGTGAGCGCAACCCCCCAGAGGGTCAAGCCCCAGGACAAGCGGGAGGGGAAGTGGGAGGGGAAGTGAGCGCAACCCCCCAGAGAGTCAAGCCCCAGGACAAGCGGGCGGGGAAGGGGGAGGGGGAGTGAGCGCGGCCCCAGAAGCTTTCACAACAACAACTTCCGCTCGCGATAAGCGCCCCCGCACCAGCGATAAGAATTCTGGTCCAGAACATACAATCAAAAAGTGGTCCAGAACATACATATCCACCCTACTAAAGAGTACAATTTTTCTTAAAGCAGACAAGAGCCATTTAACGGAGATGAAATAAAATAAAATAAAATATGAAAAATACCTCAAGTAAATTTGGCACTGGGATCAAATTCCAAAACCACAAAGGCACAAAACACGAAAAAAATAAGAGCGCGAGATCGCGTATTAATTTAAATGTAAGAGAGAACGAGAGAATAAATATTCTATCGACTAAGCGTAGCTTGTGGGACACTGACAACACTACGCACGAACAGTTACAACCCTTCAGTTCCAAAAAAAAAAGTTTAACTTGTGAATCACCTTGGGAATCACCTGGGACATGTCCTCGTGCACAAGTAAAGAACAAGTGACGCTCCATATAGAAAATTGTATGGGATGTCCGCATTTTCACAAGTGAAAATTCAAATGAAAATTTTTCGAAGTCCTACGGGATTTCACTTGTTCCTTTAACTCATTTTTCGTATGGCCTGTCACGTGCCGGTGACTCGTCCCAAGTGAATCACTTGGGAAAATCAGAATTTTTCCTTGAGTTTTCACTTGTGAAATCACTTGCAAGGGACACGTCCCAAGTGAATCACTTGGGAAAATCAGAATTTTTCCTTGAGTTTTCACTTGTGAAATCACTTGCAAGGGACACGTCCCAAGTGAATCACTTGTGAAAATCAACATTTTTCCTTGAGTTTTCAATTATAAAAATATAGAATTTAAAATACATACATATTTAATTTCATTTTAATTCATTTTAATTATATGGTATTATTTAGATTTTCAAAAATTGTACAATTATTGTTTCTGTTTTTTTGCTTCGTAAGCTTATTTTTAACGTTAGTCATCGCCGTTCTTAAACCTTTGTCCGCGTCCTCTGAATCCTTGGCCAACGCTCGTGAAAAAAATATGTTTAAAAAATGCGTTTTATTTGTTTAATTGTATATTTACCTTTTATAGCTGTGTGCAAAGGGTTACTTTGCAGGATTTTTATTGGCACAAAACATTTCGTCATCCACTTTCGGCTAACGGAACCCATTGAATACCTTCAAAATTTACGTACTTTAAACTAAGATCAATGCACAACATCTTAAACTTAATGTAGCACTTACCTGACTTTATTATATTAACTAAACGATTAAAGTAACTCTGCTGCGCACCATTAAAATGGATGCTTCCCTTTCAATCACTCAAACAGAATGCACCAAGTCTTCTGACCCCTTTACTTGATTTCTTTTGTTTTCTCTTCGCTGTTGGCGCGTGCCACTGCACTTATACCCTTTCTAAGGCGAAATATATCCGACTATATAATTTGTACTTCTTGAGTAAAAAATACAATAGGAATTTTTTAAAAATGTTAATACTAATACTACTAAGGTTTTAAATATTGAAATCAATTTTAACGGACTAATTTTCTATAATTACACTAAAAAAATATATTGTAATAAAAATGTATAATAAGTAAACATAACATTATAAGTAAATCCAAATTACTTAATTTTACTATAATCAAATAATTTTCTTTTATAAAGCAATATAAGTTGAATATTTTCGATACACAATAATGCTCCTAAAATATTAGGGCATTCACATGTCGCTGCTCCACGAAAATTTTTCCGCCGAAATATTAGTCGCTAGCCGAACATAACGGAGAGACGCAAAAAAAAATAACGGATCGGCCGAAATTTGTCTCTGCGAGCGCGGAGTGCAGGCAGATTATAAGACAAGAAAGAGAGGGAAATATCCGAATATCTGCCTCTCTTTGTTGCACGATCGTTTTCGTGGGCAGTCTTCTACGCTGCGCCGACTGCTCTGCTGACGTCAACAGCGGCACAGCGTTTTAGGCACAAAAAAAAAAAAGAAGCTTTTTGCCTTAAGCCATGTCACCGCGTCCCTACTGCAGAACTGAAGGGAACAGTTGAACAGTTGAAATGTAGAGCGGGAGAGAGAGTGGAAATAAAAGAGTTTTAGCAAGATTAGTGAGTGTAAAATTACACTAACAACGCTAGGAGATTAAACAAATCTAATAGAAATGTTAAAATAACTATAACCATGTACTGGGGGACCCTGTCAAGAACACTAACACAACTATTAGGCTATGCTTTGTTAAAAAACAAACACAAGACACTCGCAAAAAATCACCGAATAAAACAAAAACTCAGAGCACAAAAGTAAACACATCTGTTCACAAGCGACCCTAAATCGAATTACCTAAAAATTTTGTCGTTTTTTATATAGTTGTTCTATTTTAGCTTATTTTATAATTTGGTTATTATATGCAGGGGTACCTGCATAAATGAAAATATAAGCTGGTGTTCTACCTGTTGCATTGTGTTTTATTTTATGATTGTAAGTATTGTCGCTGGTCTCGATAACACGTATTTTTCGTTAATTGTTTTGTGTAATCTTTCTACATCTGATACTCCAGTTTTACTTGTTGTTATCTGAATATTTAAGTTTTCTGTGTCCAGCCAATTTTTAAGCGCTATACTCATAAAAGCACTATCCCTATCTGTTTTCAAGGTTCTGGGTTTTCCCATTTAATTAAATATTCGAAAAAGTCCTCTTTTAACTTCCATCCAGTCCTTTCCGTTTAATTCAATCGCGGTTCCAAGTTTTGAGTATAAGTCAATACAAGTTAGGTAATTTTTTATTTATGATCGTGTGAATATCTGCGACGTAAATTTCCCTACAAAATTCTGTTTCTGGAGTTGTTTTTAATAAGAGCGATGTTTTTCTATGTTCGGTTTTTGCTTGGTTACAAACATTACACTCATTAATTAAATTCTGAATTAATTTCTGGTAGTCGGGATAATAATAGGTTTCTTTGAAGAGCCTTACCATTTTTTTTAATTCCTGGGTGCAATAGTTTTTCGTGGTTGCTAACAATAATTTCTTTAAATTCAAGTTTTTATGTCCTGTAAGTTAATTTCTGCTCTTACAATTTTTGTAGTAGAGTTCATGACCTGTTTAAAAGCTTGTTGAATGATTTCAAAATCAGAGTCGAGTTCGATGTAAAGTGCACTTGACTTGGTACAAAAGTGTTTTATTAATATTTGCTTAGATTTTTCTATGTTTAATTCATGAAACATTATTTTAATCTTGACATTCTTAAAATAATTTGTACTTTCTTCACCTTCTGTATTGCACCGAATCATTTCTACCTGTCTTGCGAAATGATTGATTAGTTTTTCAGTAATTGTTATTAAGTTTTCATTATCTTCTTCAGTGCTATGTGCTGTTGCTTTGTTACTGCCATAGTATACTTCGTTAATTTTGATTTTTGACAATGCATCGGCTACGTGATTTTGCCTTCCTTCTACATATTTTATTTCGAAGTCATATTCGTCTAACCTTGTCTTCCATCTTTGCAGTTTCACATTAGGCTCTTTGCTATTGTTTTGCCAATCTAACGGCTTATGGTCACTTAATATCTCAAATCTTCTTCCGAATAAAAAGGGTCTTTAGGTTTTTGTCGTTCATAATATAGCTAACAATTCTTTTTCATTTGTACTATAATTTTCTTCATTTGCATTTAGAGTCCTACTAATGTAACTGATTGGTTTGTTATCCTGAGAAAGAACTCCTCCTAATGCAAAATTGCTAGCATCAGTGGTTAATTGAAATCTTTTTTCAAAATCTGGACAAATCAGTATGGGATCGTTTATGATGTTGTTTTAATATTTTGAATGCTGCAATAAATGCATCATCTTTGAATGTCACTTTAAAACCAGCTTTTTAACCTTTAGTTAAAGGCTTTGAAATGTCTGCGAAGTTTGGAATGAGTTTTCTGTAATAACCGCAAAGACCAAGAAATGATTTTATTTCTTTTTGAGTTTTGGGAATTGGAAATTTATTGACTGCCGTCCCTGAAATAAATTTCTTCGAAACTCTTGGTAACTTCCCCTATTTTGGTCAAAAGTATTATTCCTGTTATTCGATTGGAACCTATAATTTTGTGGAACCATTCTTTGGGGTTGATTGTGGTGTGTTTGAATTGAATTGGGTAGGGTATAATAATTTGTTTGTTGTTGCTTTTTATTAACATTTGCTAACATTGATGCTATAATGTTTTAAATTTTCATTTTCTTCGTATAGCCCTTCTTGCTGAGCCGCTTGTTTCAGTTTGAGTACTGTTGAAATATCGCTTCTTGCTAAGTCATAAAAATGCTGTCAGGTAATTTTCGATGTATTAGGTATTTTGTAGTCCTAAACATTGCTTATGTGTACAATATTAATTCATTTGGATTTCCCTCAAGTTCTAATTCGTTGCTTATAACTGACTAACTGTCTAAGCTCGATCTCATTACAAAATTTTCTTAGACTACCTTGAAAATTAGTATTGTATAATCGCCTTAATACTTCCTCCACAGGGGTTTGCGTTTTGTACTCGTCGATTAGGGCTGCTCTAAGATCTGACCAGTTGTTGACTTGTAGAACTTGCGGAATCCTCTGAGCATCACCGGTGATTTGAAGTTCAAATGCTCCAAATATAACGCTTATCTGTCGATCATTGGTTGTAGGATACAGACGCAAAAGGTAGTTAACTCTTCTGACAAAGGTTCCTAGGGTAGACGGAACTCCTTCAAACCTTGGAATATTCCGGATCTGGGACAAAAGCTGATTTAAGTTTTGCTCCGTCAATGGGTTAGATGCCACCCCAATCGGTGGTTGCCCTTGAGCTGGTGGTTGTTTGTACATTTTATTGTGTTTAATTAAATTCCACTCAACTTTATCACTGACCGAATTGGATTTATTCAGTAGTCGATGTATATATAATTTATTTTTATATTTTTTATCAGTGCCTTTAATTTGCACTTAGGTTCTTTTGAGGATCTCTTAGTTGCACTTCCGATTGAAATATAATTTATTTTTATATTTTTTATCAGTGCCTTTAATTTGCACTTAGGTTCTTTTGAGGATATCTTAGTTGCACTTCCGAGCTAGTCGATTAAATTTCTTACTTGTGAGAAATTCCACGCGCTGATCTGGATATCCTACTAGTTTAGAAATATCCTTTTAATTGATCAGTAAGCTCCCGACTTTGTTTTTTCGCAATGATATTTTTTAAAGGGATCCTACTGACTGCGCCATTTACATGGGTCGTTCCTTGCCCGAATAAAAAATCAGGAGCCTTTTTTTTTATTGGTTATTATTTATTAGAACGTTGGAAAAAGGCTAATGTTACAGAATTGGTTAGCAAAATACCTCGGTTTGCGTCTTAGAATATACTCTTAGTGCATTAGGTGACGTAATCGCATGTGGATGATGTGATCGCCATTTCTTTGTTTATGTTTATATAATTCGGTCTTATTAGATTTTGTGATCTTATTGGATTTTCACGTTTATGGAATTACGTCATTGTTGACGTTCGGACTTAATCAATTTTCTTTGTTTGTTTGCATTGCGGGATCTGTATCGTTTTTGATCAAAGCCGTAATTGGTGATTCTGTTTATTTGTGAACGGTTTCGTTCTTTGAACTGGTGGCCGTTGAGAAATCGCAGTGCAGATACGTCACTATATATATATACCAATTGTAACATCTTCCCAAGGCCAGGATCCGGAGCGTCGAGATCTCATCGCCCAGGATTAAAAGGAGGGTAAGTTTGTCGGAACACGGTTCCTTTCTTATAAATACATATATATATATCCGTGCACCATGATCATTACACAAGCATTAGCAAAAACTATAGACAATGATCCAAAATTTAACGTAAGAATTCTATATTTGTTATCAAAAGCAACACTACCACTTACAGTGAATGAATTAGAGTACTTATATATTGAGACCTTTCGTCTAGATTTTTCACCACTTGCACAATGTAATAAGACCGAAAAGGCAATTATTATCTTTACCATTCCAACGGTCATTGCTCTCTCTCGTTTTGATAGAAATGCATTTTTGGGCAATATTAATACCTTGCTAGTTAAGACCAAGAATTAATCTTTTAGAAATTCATATAAAAATATTCATATATAGTAACTATTTCATATACTCGTGTCACGATCCAGTTCTGATGAAGAAGCATTGAACAGCAACTGTGTGGCAACTCCGAAGCCAGTTGGCGAGAAATCGTGGAAGGAGATCGACACGACAAACGTCAGCTCCGCGAGAACGACACATCGCAACGTACAAATTTCATAAGCCGGATATATCTATTCATATTTTGTAATCCATTTGCTTATCATTAAAAACTATAACTAATAATACGAGTTAGTGTAATTATTCACCGTAAGTCGCGCTATCTATTCGCCTTATTCCTGACAAACCAACAGCAACTCACACATTCCCCCATACAACGCTTAAATATTGGAACTGTGTGTGACATTCTCAGAAGTGGGATATGGCGCAATAAGTGAAATCGAGCAAAATTTAATGGACGCAACGTAAAGCGAAATTAATACACTATGCCGAAAAAGAACTATTTGACTAGGAAAGCCCTACAACATAAGTGCAGAGAAGCGGGACTCTCGACATCGGGAAATCGCGAAGACATGCGACACGATGAATACATAAGTGCATAAAACCAATCACTTCAAAAGAAGGTTGTGGAGCTAGAGAAAACGGTCCGAGAGCTTCAGGAGAGATCTTTTCACCCCTCCTTAATATCATCACCAATCGAAAAATCTGCAACAGTAAACGAAGTTCAGCCAGCCAACGGTAGCTATACAACGAGTCAGAGGCATGATGAAAATCGGCAACATCAAGAAATCGACCTACGATCCTGCGAGATTCATGTGCAAAAATTAACCAATGTCCCAAACGTAAACTTGGCAACGTCTCAATCACAGCAGAACGATAACTACCCAACCCAACCACACAACATGCACTTTGCTACGTCACAGCAGAATGATATCTACCCAACTCAGCCACACACCGTGCACTTTTCTACGTCACAGAAATTTGAAGACTGTGCTACATCACAGCCAAACGTAAACATCCCGGTCACTTACTCAAACTTTGGAAATTTTGTAACTTCGGGAAACGATTTTAATCAATACAGTACTTTTCCAATACATCAACCGATGTATAACGAGTATCCGTATGCTCGTGCTGGCTAACAGGATCCCTACTGGCAATGAAAACCTTAATCCCTCCTATGGAAACATCATTGATATTGCCGCGCTGCTTCCGGAATTCGATCCATCGTCTGGTAAATCCTTGAACTCACATCAATTTGTAAAGCGTGCTAACTCCCTTCGTAACGCTTATCGTTGGGATGATCGTAAGGTAATATTTGCAGTTCAACAAAAGATGCTGGGTGCTGCTCGTTATTGGGTAGACTCTACGGATCAAATGTTTCAAACATGGCCCCAGTTTACTTCAAGATTTTTAAATGACTTTCCATGTCTCAACAATCCGGCAGACGTTCACCTTAAGGTGTCAAAAACGCATAGAGATTCCACCGAGTCACCGCCATATTCTTGCATACTCAGCGCACAATATCATAAGGTATAACGCCAGTCAAGTGTCAAACAAACGGGATCTTAACGTCAGCGTTCATAAGCCGAATTCATCCTTGGTTACAAAACGTCCTTTTAACGATAAAGTCGAAATATCTGTTAAATGCTACAATTGTCAGAAGGTTGGACATTATTCTTCGAAATGTCCTGAGCCCCAGCGCAAGCCTCGTTGCACGCACTGCAATCGCACAACACACGATTCTGCGCAATGCCCCGATAACACAAGAACAGGTCCATAAATTAATAAAATTGACTCTGATTCTGATTCGGAAATCTCCAAATTGATCTCGGTAAATGGCAATGAAACCGTCGCATTCGTAGATCCAGGCAGTACGAGAACGCTAATTCGTAAGTCATTCGCCGAAAACGTAGGTGTTTTACAACGATGTGCTGTTACTCTGAACGGATTTGGTGGTGGGAAATTCCTTTGCGCACAGAAACTTTTCGTGAAAATTGTGATTGACGATTCTGATTACGCTTCAACTTCGTAGAAGATAAACTAATAACCGAAAATTTACTTTTGGGTAAGGATATCCTTTGTTGCGATGGAAACAAATTGATTATTCTCGGTAACGAGTGTAGAGAATATTCGAAAAATTCAAACAAGCCAAGAGCGTTCCTCAGTTGAGAACGAACTCATGAACGGATTGATATTGGAAAACGCTTCTTGCTTTGCGGAGAAAGCTAATGAGCTCGGTAAATGTTCTCTAACCAAAATGGAAATAACTTTAACATCAAACGTTCCGTGCTACACTAAGCCCTACCGTACGCCTTTTGCACTTAGACCTGTCGTCGGTAATATTATCTCCGAGCTACTCGATAGTGATATCATTCGTCCTTCGGACTCTCCTTATGCATCTGGAATTGTCGTCGCTAAAAAACCGAATGGTGAACATTGTCTTTGCGTCGACTACCGACGTCTCAACAGTATAACCGTCAAAATACCGTTTCCAATGCCAAATCTGGAGGAACAATTTGCCCAATAAGCCGGGAATGCCTATTTTTCTCAGCTGGACTTGCGTATGGGAAACAATTCACAGCATTTGTAACTTCAGACGGCCACTACGAATATAACAGGATGCCGCTCGGTCCGGTCCGGTCATGAACAAAATAGTCAAACGCATGGAGCCAGGTGCGGTACTCGCATATTTAGATGACGTCATAGTTCCCAGCAAAACATTTGATGAGGGTATTCAACGACTCGAAAAATTCTTTCGAATTCTTAAAGAGAGCGGCTTAACACTTCGCTACGACAAATGCAAGTTTCTTCAATCAGAAATAACTTTCTTGGGCCATATTGTCCACAAAGATGGTATCACTCCTGGAGAAAACAAGGTGAGTGCTATCAAAAACTTCAAAGTCCCCAATAACGTAAAGGATGTCAGACGATTTTTGGGTCTAACGGGATTCTTTCGAAAGTTTGTTGAAAACTACTCCTTATTAACAAGACCCCTTACACGATTGTTGCGCAAATCAGACCAAAACTGTTTTGATTGTTTGGCTTTTAACGAGCTAATCAACAAATTATGCTGTGTTCCTGCTCTGGTTCTGTATGACTTTGTTGCACATCATGAGGTACACACAGATGCTTGTGCAATCGGACTAGCAGGAGTCCTATTGCAATCTCAAGACAAACCGAATTGGCGACCTGTCTGCTATTTTGGTAGGCACTGTACTGACGCTGAAAGTAGATACCATAGCTATGAACTCGAGACGTTGGCCGTCGTAGAAACACTACAAAGGTTTATGGTGTATATTCTAGGAAAACCCTTCCGACTCGTTACTGATTGTTCCGCCATTGCTAAGGTAAAAATCAATAAAGAATTAATCCTGCAAGTCGCACGTTGGTGGATTAAAATACTGGACTACGACTGCGATTTTATTCATCGTGATGGCAATAAAATGGCCCATGTGGATGCCATGAGCCGCGCTCCCGATTGGCCTCCTGGAAAATCCTTACAGGAAGTAGTGCGCACCATAATTACGGACGTCGATGACTGGTTGTTAACTATGCAGCTTCAGGATGAGGCCCTTGTCCAAATATTTGATGCATTGAAAGGACATCGTACCGGAAATCAGCTAAAGCAACTTCAAGCTGATTACGTAATCAAAAATCACCGTCTATATCGCAAGGTCGAAAAAGGAATAGCTTTCGTTGTACCAAAGAACGTGAGGTGGCGCATTGTTATGTTGTGTCATGATGATTTTGGACATTTCGGTCTTGACAAAACAATCGGACGAATTCAACAAAAATTCTGGTTCCCAAGAATGCGGAAATACGTGAAAGAATATATCTCAACATGCATTCAATGCTGCTACTACAAATCCAAAGGAGGCAAGCCCGAAGGTTGCATGCATTATAATGACACCGATCCAGTACCATTTCGCAGGCTACACATTGATCATTTGGGACCGTTTGTTCGAAGCAAACGCGGAAATACCCATATACTAGCCATATTCGATCACTTCAGTAAATATCTGATTGTAAAGGCAGTTAAAAACACAAAAACCCTTCCAGTGCTGAACGTTTTAAATGAAGTTTCTAGCTACTTCGACCTGCCAAAGATAATAATATCTGATCGTGGAACAGCGTTTACCTCGAAACAATTTGAAGAGTACTGTAAGCACAATCAGATTCAACACATTAAAAACGCTGTGCGAACACCTTGTGCAAATGGACAAGTCGAGCGAGCAAACCAAACTATTCTCAACTATGTACGTGCCATGAACGACAACCCAAAGAATTGGGATCTTACTTTACACAATCATCAGTGGAGTGTAAGCATTAGGATTCAGCCCAATTGATTTGGTGTTTAGCTAATCCTATTGACGTCGTCCAGAATCATCTCACGGCAGCTATACACGCCGATTTGGAAAAAGGACGAGAAGAAATCTGCCATCGACAACAGAAACCAAGTGCTCGTCAATAATGCAAGCGAGCGAGCTAAATGTCAAGGTCCTTGGAAATGATCGTTATGTAATCGAAGACATCCCAGGTATTCAGATTACAGGACGTTAATACTATTCTGTCTATTCCTCCGACGAAATCAAGCCGTGGTGCTCCAAGATCCCTGAGCTGGATGTTCCCGACGATGACGATGATCGAATCGAGGACGATCCGAATGCAGGATTGGCTGAGCTGTCACGATCCAGTTCTGATGAAGAAGCATTGTACAGCAACTGTGTGGCAACTCCGAAACCATTTGGCGAGTAATCGTGGAACGAGATCGACACGAGCAACGTCAGCTCCTTACAAATTTCATAAGCCGGATATATATATTCATATTCTGTAATTCATTTGTTTATCATTAAAAAAAAACTAAAATTAATAATACTTGTTAGTGTAATTATTCACCGTAAGTCGCCTTATTCTTGACAAGCAAACAGAAACTCACACATTCCCTTATACAACGCATAAGTATTGGAAGTGTGTGACACAAATAAAACGAAAAGTCATAAATATGGAAATTTTATCTATGTTGTAGATCGTCACAAAAGTTGATATCAGAACTGAAGGTGCGATCGTCACTAGATTTTTACCTCGTTTAGAGGTGTTTTTGTTTGATATCAGACGTTTTTGTTTTAATTTTTATACCCGTTACTCGTAGAATAAAAGGTATACTAGAATCGTCGGAAAGTATGTAACAGGCAGAAGAAAGCGTTTCCGACCCCATAAAGTATATTTATTCTTGATCAGGATCACTAGCCGAGTCGATCTCGCCATGTCTGTCTGTCCGTCTGTCCGGATGAACGCTGAGATCTCGGAAACTATACGAGCTAGGCTATTGAGATTTGGCGTGCAGATTCCTGAGCTTCCTACGCAGCGCAAGTTTGTTTCAGCAGAGTGCCACGCCCACTCTAACGCCAACAAACCGCCCAAAACTGTAGCTCCTACAGTTTTTATGCTAGAATAAAAATTTTAACTAAAATGTATTGCTCTTGTCAGTAACTATCTGACTCAAAAAAAAGTTTGCCACGCCCACTTTAACGCCCACAAATCGCCCACAAACTTCAAAAAGTCGTATATATGAACGTGGATATCTCGGAAACTATCAAAGATAGAGAAGTGGGATTTCAGATTTGGATTCCGTCCCCTTGTACGCAGCGCAAATTTGTTATGCGAATATGCCACGCTGACTCTAACGCCCACAAACCGTCCAAGCCTGTCGCGTCCACAAATTTCATGCTAGATAAGAAATTTTAACTGAAATGTATTGGTCTCGTCAATACCTATCGATTGATTCAAAACAAAATTTGCCACGCCCACTCTAACGCCGGTAGGTGGCGCATTTCAATCTCGCTTTGCTGCTTGCATATCTCCATTTCCCTTTGGTCCCTTTAGCTGAGTAACGGGTTTCTGATAGTCGAGGTACTCGACTATACCGTTCTTCCTTGTTTTAATTTATACTTTTACACTTTCACCGATATTTTCCCAAACGTATTAAATTTGTTACAGTCTTTGTATGCAATCCATTTAGATTTGGCAATATCTTTTGATTGTTGTACCACTAGTTATGATCTGACCATCACAGCAGTGATGCAGTGGGCTTCGTCACAAAGTGGACTGCCGTCCACAGTCATGTTAATTTTCACATTAGTGTACCTCAATACCATAAACAGAAGTCATATTTAAATTAAAAATTAATACAATAGTGATTTTTCTTTTATTCCGCTGTAAAGGTTGGAATTTCGCATGCAATTCTGTGGAGCGCACATTTAAAGATTTTTTCACAGTGTAACATACAACGTGTAAGGATTCTCGAAGAGCAGATGGTTAAATGAGAGAGAACAGCGGATCACGCGCTGGTTCCGGCGATGTAGCTCGGTAGTATGGGTATGGGAATAGAATTGCAAGCTTATCTCTCAACTGTGGCTTGAATGTACTTTAAAGACTTTAAATTCGCGTGCTTGTAGTAGTAAAAATAGTGCAAAATAGGATTGAAACAGGAAATTTAGATGAGGAGATAGATTCTGAAGCAGAATTAAATGTCAAGTGAGAATAGTAGTAATAGAATACAGACATTTTAAATTCGGACAACGAATTGGGGATACTGTGATGTTGTAAGCCTCCCTTTTCCCCACCCTGGCATGATCGCCTTTGGAGAAGCCTACAGCGGGCGATCTCTTGAATCCGTTGGATTCCTATATTTTCGGTAACATTAGGGTCAAACATGGCTTTCAAATATAACTTCTTTCGATTCATACTTATTTCTTTATATTTATGTTTTAGCAATTTCCATTATTTTCAAATTGAGAGCTAACAATTAAAGGGTTAAATATATATTTCTGTAAACAATATAATATAGTGAATAATATAAAATAGTTAAATTATGAGTAATATAATGCTAAGTAATAGGATATTAGAAAAATGAATTATATAAAGGAATGTGGTACGGCAGTTTAATGGTCTGCATTTTATAATTATTATATAAGTAATAAAATAAAAATATTATGTCTTACTTTATATTCTTTCTTCCCAGTGTATAAGGAAAACAACTATAAGCAAGATAAATAATTAATTCCAACCAAAAATTATTTAATATTAAGTTTTAAATGAAATGAGCAGCTAAAAATCTCGCGGTGTATACCATCATTCCAAAAAATACCATCCCAGAGTAATGAGATTGTTCCGTATAATCACGGGTATACACCGGTAGAACATGGGCTGACGTTACAATTCAATTTAATTACCTAAGTCGGAAATTATTATATTCGGATATAATAATATAATATAATAATATAATATACATAATATTTGAATAAACTTTAATTTGAACTTGGAACTCATATTGCAGTTGCTGCTTAATTTAAAAATGCGAGACGTTAATTTGACATTATTATTCACCGTGTGGTACCACGTGAATATATATAAGCCGATTTATTAGAATACGCGAGCAAAAGAAGTAGAGTTGCTCCATCGCCGAAAGATCCTTGGACGGGGATACACCTGCAAAAATTTCCACACGCGAATGCTATTTTTTTGTCTCACGTGGTTGATTGTATTCATTGGTTTTATAGATTGCCATAATAAATATTTTTGCTTACGCATTATATATTTAATTTTATTATGAATTTAATTTATTATTATAATTTAATTTATTTTTATGTATACTTTTTTATTTTCTATGTAGTTGCTGTTTCAATTGGTTTCCTTTTATGTCACTGTTATTCAATTAGATATATTCATTTTCATTTATTTTTGATTTTACCAATTTTTTTGCCGATTTTTGTACCACTTTTCGACCATGTCGCAGTTTTTTTTTTAATCTTTCTTCAACACTTATGCCATTCTTATATTTTTAAGTTTTCACAGAACAGAAAATAAATATAAAAATAAAAGAAAATTGGGATTCTTAAACCAACTGAACTTCTTATGCCTACCTATACATAATACTATTTTTTTACACTTTATCTTAGATCAGCGTTACGTGATTTCACACACGTGGGGGTTGGCTCGCGATATGTGACGTCACCGACCTATAGACTATTAAAGCCCAGTTCTTCACTGTTTTGCCGCCGAGCTGCCAGACTATGGACCCTTTGGGTTAAGGCTGTGTGGCTGGTAAGTGGCTCACGTGGTTTTGGAAGGTTTACAGCCGCACTTTTACTATGTTAAACGCCGGATGCTTCGACTGCTTGCCGTTAATAATACCGCTGAACTGATCCTTGATCCTGATCCTTATGTGAGTAAATAAAAAAAATATATTTAATGTATGATTTCGGCCCGCAACAGTAAATATTTATTTACCTACACGTAAATTTTCTGTTGTAGCGTGCCGAATACATAAATTTAATATAGTTTATTTATTTTATCGAATGTAACATCATTTTTCGTCACAATTGTTGGTATCAGAAATTTGTGTTAAAGGCGCGTTCGCCACTACTTTTTACCTCGTTAAGAGGTGTTTTTGTTTGATATCAGAAGTTTTTTTTCGCCCAAGAGTTTAAGTACCCCAATACCATGACTAGGAGTCGTCCCCATATGGCTTGGCTATTGAAAAACCAAACACACAGATTCGATCTCTAATCTTAGCTGAACGCCACCTTAAATTAGGCACAACAAGTCTTATCGCTTCAGTTACCTATTTTTAATAGCACAAGTTTGGAATCTCAAGGGCTGTATAGTTTCAGATTCCAAGAGAAATCTGTCGTTTTTTACATTTCCCGCCGAGCTAGCGGGCTTTTCCAAAGTGGTAGAACAAATAGATCAAGTTTCCTATTTCGATTAGCTTCATGCAAGTAAAGGACCCTAAAACCATAACAGATTTTCCGTTTGAAAAAATCGAATAAGAATATTTTTCATCAATTTGGTTTTTTCATGTTTATTCCAATAAGTATGAAATATTTCGTACACTGAGCTGAAGCGAGTTGCACTTTTTATCCCTCAATATCTTCTAAACGGTGATTTTTAGGGGAAAAATTTAGAGATCAAAAGTTGAGGAATCTCAAGGGCTATATGATCTGAAATTTAAAAAGAAATTGTTCGACTCAATTTTGAGAAAATAGTCAAAAAGTGGTTTTAAAAAATAAATTTTTGTCATAACTCTAAATCTATTATATTTAGACAATTTTACTATATAAAGGGTATTTAGCAAATGAAATTATCTTTTCAGAGATATATAGCACGTTTCTGTAGCATTCGTTGTTTAGATACTATAAGCATCTTAAATCTGGCTTTTTTTCCGCTAAACTAGCGGGTTTTTTGAAAAGTCGTAAAACAAACGTTTTCTATTTCAAGCTACTTTATACACCCATAGGGTTTCTAAAACCCTAAAACTAAGATGGGATGCATACAAACCCACAAACAAAGGGACAAACATTTTCATTTTGGGAAGAAGAAAATCTTGTCTTTTGAGTTACTTTTGAACGGGACATCGGATTTCAACAAATGAGATGTCATTCGACGCGAATTCTCAGTAAGAGTAAAAACTAGCTAAACAGCCGGGGGTTTTTAGCCCCACCGTATCCAGCAGCTTCAATTTTCTAAATCTTTACTTTTACACTTTCACCGTCTTTTCTCCCAAACAAATCTATATTTCGAAAGTCTTCGTATGCAATCTTCTTAGTTTTTGCGATACCTTTCGATCGGTGTATCACTCGTTACGATCGGACCATAATGGCAGATTTTCAATTCTGCGGCCATATATAGTAGTTGTCTTCGCACGCTCTTTTGCGCTCTTCGCCACTACGTGTACTGCCGTCCATAGTGATATCCCTATTCCAACAAAAACTTGCTTTTCATTTTTATAGCTAGACCATTTTTATAGCTAACTTTTTATAATATTTTGCGAAACGTCGTTTCGGGTATTTCTTTTATTAATGTACATTTCGTTATAAATTCAATTCAGCTTTATCCTAACATTGCTGTCGACAAAGGGTTAACATAATGTTTAACCATTCTTGTTTTGCTTACTACTTCTAAAACTGTGGCGTAAACTAAGCTGTTTACTGGAAACATTGGGTGAACTTCCGTTTAGCTCCAACGCCCGATTTCGTTCAAACTTTCAGTATCCACGTTATTTGGGGTCCTGATTACGGGAAAAATAGTCAAAGTTGGCGCAAATAACGGGATCATGGAAAATATCGGTAAAAACAGTTTTTCGTAAATATCTTCGAATATATTAACCTAATCAAAATGTTTGCCAAGGAGAAGTGAAAGCTATTAAAGAAATGAGTAATTTATGTTTAGACATTTTTTCTGTAAAACTAATAGTTTTCGTTAAAAACGCTGAATAAGATTACATTTTCACAAGGTTTGAAAGAAAAAAACCGTTGGAGCACACTTGCGTCCTTTCGACCGATATATCGCACGAAAGCTTGTTGTTATATCGGCGTGTCGATATTGATATCGATGTCACTCGATGTTTTAGTGATGGAACGACCAAGACACGAGAACGGCATTAAAATTTGTAGGAACACGAAAGTAAAATAATAAAGTCTAAATGAAAAGAAAAAGCAAAATAGAAATGTTGGAAGGACCATTTCAGTTGTCGTAGTTAAAAATAAGATAAGAAAAAAAAATCAAATTCAAATTATAAAACGGAAATAAAATGTATTAACGAAGAAAAATATAAAAAGCATTTCTAATGTCGCAAGCAAACATTTTTATACCCGTTACTCGTAGAGTAAAAGGGTATACTAGATTCGTCAGAAAGTATGTAACAGGCAGAAGGAAGCGTTTCCGACCTCATAAAGTATATATATTCTTGATCAGGATCACTAGCCGAGTCGATCTAGCCATGTCCGTCTGTCCGTCTGTCCGTATGAACGCTGAGATCTCGGAAACTATAGGTGCTACAATACTGGGATTAGGCATAAAGATTCCTGAGATTCCTGCGCAGCGCAAGTTTGTTTCAGTAGAGTGCCACGCCCACTCTAACGCCCACAAACCGCCCAAAACTGTGGCTCCTACAGTTTTCATGCTGGAATAAAAATTTTAACTGAAATGTATTGTTCTCATCAATACCTATCGATTGACCCACGCCCACTATAACGCCCACAAACTTCAAAAAATCGTAAGTATGAACGTGGATATCTCGGAAACTATCAGAGATAGAGAATCGGGATCTCAGATTTAGATTCCGTAGCTTTGTACGCAGCGCAATTTCGTCACGCGAATATGCCACGCCCACTATAACGCCCACAAACCGCCCAAGCCTGTGGCGCCCACAATTTTAGTGCTAGATAAAAAACTAAAATGTATTGATCTCGTCAATACCTATCGATTGATCTAAAAAAAATTTTGCACCGCCCACTCTAACGCCCATGACGCTTAAATCTGTCTACCGCCGGTAGGTGGCGTATTTAAGTCTCGCTTTGCTGCTTGGTCCCTTAAGCTGAGTAACGAGTATCTGATAGTCGAGGTACTCGACTATAGCGTTCTCCCTTGTTTTTAAGAAAAATTGCGGCGATTTTTGTTAAAAAAATTTTGGCCTGCGGTGCTTTACTTCCTCGGCTCCATGCACTTCACTATGTTTGTGTGTACCTGACTTTTTTTTTGGCCTTTTTTAATTTTTAGCTAGCAAAACACTTAAATTAGTTTCCGGGATATACTTTCCTAATGTCTTTTAATAGTAATGAAAACGGGTCAAGCTTTTGCTTTGTAGCCCGTCGTCGCCACAAAAATTCGCAAAGATGCTCGTCCAACTTGGCTTTGTAAACGCCCCCACGAGACAAATTACGCCGCATCGACCGCCAGAAAGACTCAATATTTTGGGTATGAGCACCGGTTACCGAATCCACAAATTGTTCCGAGTGGTTGACGGTCTTGTGAATATATCCCTCGGTTTCCAAACCAATATACCCCTTCCACAATCTGTATGAATTTCGGTCCCTGGTTTAACATGTTTTTTTATTAAGGATAACAGGGTGTCCTTGTCCCTTTTATTGTCGGGACAGATTTCTAATCTATAATTTTCGGGACATCCTCGCTCTATAAGTCCCAAAATCCACGAACCTTCAACAACGCGACCTCTTTCGAACTTCCGTCTGCCAATTTTACATTCGTCTATTTCTACAACTTTGCCTAGACCTCCAATAGGGACCTGCTCCTCAAAATCTGTATCCAAAGCTGCCATACAAACTTCGCGGCAAAAAGAAAATCTGTCTGCCACAGTTTCGGAGGAAACAGTTTGATCTTCTTTTACGCTACATTCCCGTATAGTTTGGGAAAACGTAAAAGAATTTGCCACAGTTTCGGAGGAAACAGTTTGATCTTCTTTTACGCTACATTCCCGTATAGTTTGGGCAAACGTAAAAGAATTTGCAAAGCAATAGGTTATAATGATGCATGATGCTGGCGATATATGACACCTTTCCAGCCACGTGTTCTTCGCAACACTCTTGGAATGGTCCTGCTTTCCCCTTTTAACGCATCTAAATTCCGCGCATATTGATTTATGATCTAACAAAATCATGCTCTGCTTATGTTTAAGGCAATAGCGCTCTTGGGGTATTAACCCGACATCCCGCAGCCATTGCAAAGTACTCTCCCGGGTGCTCAGAATGGGGACCAATTTCAACAAATTAAGTTGTTCCATTATCAGGTCTTTTCAGTTCAAGCTCTGAATGCATAGTGATTGTATATTTCGCTAAATGGGAAAAAGAAACATAAGCACGATATTTCGTAAAAAAAAGTCGAAAGAGGTCCATCACCTAAAATGCTATTATCGATTAATCGAAACTATCTGACGCCATTTTTATGGCGGGATAATGAAACGTTTTTAAATGTTCACCTGCTATTTAAAATATTTCTTTTCCGTTTTTTTCGAAAACCATTAAGTTTTCGGAATAAATAGTTATTACAGAAAAGATCCGTTTTATAAATATCTTTTGTTTTTGTCTGAGACATTTTTTGATTTTCCTTATTTTTTTCGGAAAAAACAGCAAAAAACAAAAATGTTTACGGTTTTTACTGTTATTTTACAAGATCCCGTTATTTGCGCCAACTTTGACTATTTTTCCCGTAATCAGGTCCCAAAAAACACGTTGATATGGAAAGTTTGAAAAAAATCGGGCGTTGGAGCTAAACGGAAATTTATCCGGAACATTTTGGACACTTTGGCTATCGTAAACCTTTGCCTACTTCTAAGGCTAATTTCTCTTCGAATCTGTAGTGGACTTTTGGGGTTGCGTACTTTTATATACGTTTATTTTTGGGCCAAGCGCCACTACAACATGTTGTTGCAACAGTGTAATCGGATGTTTGAAAAGATTGCATTTTAGTTTTCGTCAGAAGTTTTTAAAAGTCGTTTCGAATAGCGTACTAAGTATTTCGAAATTCCTTTCGAAATAAGCTAAATATAGCTATTTATAGCTGTTTTTCTGACAAACTAACGAGAAAGTGGTAAAACTAAAGATTCTTATAGTAAGCTATGTTTATGTAAACTTTAAATTGCTGAAAAACAATGGTTAGGGCGTGGGAGGGATCTTCTCGCTCTTTGCATGACCCTTCTCTACGTTCTGACCTGCAGTGCATACATATAAGCGAAAAAAAAGGAGACAGAAGATCTTTTAACCAGTGTTGAAAATACTAGCGGGCAGTAGAAGGACTTAAAATTTGTGCACGCAACAGCGCGGTAAATCTTTCTGTTTTCCCATTAGTCTACGACGAACTCTCGTATGGCGAATCCCGTGTGCCTTATGCGATTTTCAGCGAGTCTCCAAAGGATATTCCAATTTTAAAGCGGTCATCTTAACATTTTAACTTAACTTTAATCAATTTTTAATTAAATGCTGAGTAACGGGTATCTGATAGTCGAGACTCTCGACTATAGCGTTCTCTCTTGTTATACCCGTTACTCGTAGAGTAAAAGGGCTTACTAGATTCGTCGGAAATTATGTAACAGGCAGAAGGAAGCGTTTGCGACCCCATAAGGTATATATATTCTTGATCAGGATCACTGTCCGTCTGTCTGTCCGTCCGGATGAACGCTGAGATCTCGGACACTATAGGAGCTAGGCTATTGAGATTTGGCATGCAGATTTGTAGAAATGCTTGTTCGAGCTGTTATTAGGAATCCCCAAATGTAGGCAGCAACAACAACCCATCAGAACAAGCAAGCGAGCAAGTTGGTATCGGCAAGGGCAGAAACTCAGAGCAAATTGCCATTCTTGGTTTTGATTTTTGAGAAAAAAAAAAAATGGAGAATCAGCTGATTGGTTCCATCTTTGGCGGCTCAACACATCCGGTTGGGGGTAACGTACCTTGGCCACGAGCTCGGCTAATTCCCGTACATATCATTTATAATCATTTATATATATAATAATATTTATTTATATGTATATTATATATATAATTTTTCTTGTTTCAGGTGGGGGATATTTTCATATTTTTACACTCATATCTTTTATTTTTTCCTTTCGTATGTATTTTTTTCTTTCTCTTTGTGTTTTTTTTCACTTTACACGTGTTTTAGTTCTCCGTTCTTTTATGCCGCAATATTTCACTCCTCTCACATATTACCTTTTGCTCATTTACCTTTTCTCATTTTTCTAACCAAAAAAAATTAACAAAAAACAAGGAAGAACGCTATAGTCGAGTACCTCGACTATCAGATACCCGTTACTCAGCTAGAGGGACCAAAGGGAAAATGAGATATGCAAGCAGCAAAGCGAGATTAAAATGCGCCACCTACCGGCGGTAGATAGACTTAAGCGTTATGGGCGTTTGAGTGGGCGTGGCAACATTTTTTTGGATCAATCGATAGGTATTGACGAGACCAATACATTTCAGTTAAAATTTTGTATCTAGCATGAAAATTGTGGGCGCCACAGGTTTGGGCGGTTTGTGGGCGTTAGAGTGGGCGTGGCACTCTACTGAAACAAACATGCGCTGCGTAAGAATCTCAGGAATCTGCACGCCAAATCTCAATAGCCTAGCTCTCATAGTTTCCGAGATCTCAGCGTTCATCCGGACAGACAGACGGACAGACGGACATGGCTAGATCGACTCGGCTAGTGATCCTGATCAAGAATATATATACTTTATGGGGTCGGAAACGCTTCCTTCTGCCTGTTACATACTTTCCGACGAATCTAGTATACCCTTTTACTCTACGAGTAACGGGTATAAAAATATGCACTTAATTTATTATATTACTTATTGGGCGTTGTTGCAAAATTGTGCAATCTCCGGGGCTGCGGCATTTTGATTTCAGCTTGCGGGCTAAGCACGGCGCGAACTACTACTACGCTTAACCAGCGTGGCCGGCGCAAGGGGCTTTAGGCTTTCCCGGCTGAAGTCCAAGAGAGAGCCTGGAAGCAGCTCGTTTTTGGAAGCTGAGCGAATTCCCTGGCTCGGGAAAAGTTTAGAAATTGGAAAATGGAGTGCTGAGTGGCTGGAAATTTTCTATCTCCGGCGAATCGACTTGTGCCTGGATGGGGAAGTATCTTTTCTTTTTGTTGTTTTGCCAATTGGAGGCTGCTTGGTGATTTTGCGGCTGCGTGCCAAGCTGGACCCACATCGAGTGAAAGAGAAAAAAAAATGCATAAGTACTCCCTTTAATTGGCTATATATATAGCTTGGTTTATTTACCTAACTTGGCAGCAAGAAATAAAAAAAATAAATTTCCTTTTCGTTTTCGAAAATTCCGTTGGCCTGCACGTGGAGGATTTCCGTTACGGAAAGAAAAAGACTTTTTTCTTTCAAGGCCCTGAAACCTTTTAAGCTGCTGGACTGTCCTCCTCGGCGATCAAAATCGAAAAGAATTAGCCGAGCTCGTGGCCAAGGTACGTTACCCCCAACCGGATGTGTTGAGCCGCCAAAGATGGAACCAATCAGCTGATTTTCCTTTTTTTTCTGTTCTCAAAAATCAAAACCAAGAATGGCAATTTGATCTGAGTTTCTGCCCTTGCCGATACCAACTTGCTCGCATGCTTGTTCTAATGGGTTGTTCTTGCTGCCTAAATTTGGGGATTCCTAATAACAGCTCGAACAAGCATTTCTACAAATCTGCATGCCAAATCTCAATAGCCTAGCTCCTATAGTGTCCGAGATCTCAGCGTTCATCCGGACGGACAGACAGACGGACAGTGATCCTGATCAAGAATATATATACCTTATGGGGTCGCAAACGCTTCCTTCTGCCTGTTACATAATTTCCGACGAATCTAGTAAGCCCTTTTACTCTACGAGTAACGGGTATAACAAGAGAGAACGCTATAGTCGAGAGTCTCGACTATCAGATACCCGTTACTCAGCATTTAATTAAAAATTGATTAAAGTTAAGTTAAAATGTTAAGATGACCGCTTTAAAATTGGAATATCCTTTGGAGACTCGCTGAAAATCGAATAAGGCACACGGGATTCGCCATACGAGAGTTCGTCGTAGACTAATGGGAAAACAGAAAGACTTACCGAGCTGTTGCGTGCACAAATTTTAAGTCCTTCTACTGCCCGCTAGTATTTTCAACACTGGTTAAAAGATATTCTGTCTCCTTTTTTTTCGCTTATATGTATTTGACTGCAGGTCAGAACGTAGAGAGGGGTCATGCAAAGAGCGAGAAGATCCCTCCCACGCCCTAACCATTGTTTTTCAGCAATTTAAAGAATCTATAAGAATCTTTAGTTTTACCACTTTCTCGTTAGTTTGTCAGAAAAACAGCTATAAATAGCTATATTTAGCTTATTTCGAAAGGAATTTCGAAATACTTTGTACGCCTTTCGAAACGACTTTTAAAAACTTCTGACGAAAACTAAAATGCAATCTTTTCAAACATCCGATTACACTGTTGCAACAACATGTTGTAGTGGCGCTTGGCCCAAAAATAAACGTATATAAAAGTACGCAACCCCAAAAGTCCACTACAGATTCGAAGAGAAATTAGCCTTAGAAGTAGGCAAAGGTTTACGATAGCCAAAGTGTCCAAAATGTTCCGGATAAATTTTCGTTTAGCTCCAACGCCCGATTTTTTTCAAACTTTCCATATCAACGTGTTTTTTGGGACCTGATTACGGGAAAAATAGTCAAAGTTGGCGCAAGTAACGGGATCTTGGAAAATAACGGAAAAAACCGTAAACATTTTTGTTTTTTGCTGTTTTTTCCGAAAATATAAGGAAAATCAAAAAATGTCTCAGACAAAAACAAAAGATATTTATAAAACGGATCTTTTCTGTAATAATTATTTATTCCGAAAACTTAATGGATTTCGAAAAAAACGGAAAAGAAATATATTAAATAGCAGGTGAACATTTAAAAATATTGCTTTATCCCGCCATAAAAATGGCGTCAGATAGTTTCGATTAATCGATAATAGCATTTTAGGTGATGGACCTCTTTCGACTTTTTTTTACGAAATATCGTGCTTATGTTTCTTTTTCCCATTAAGCGAAATATACAATCACTATGCATTCAGAGCTTGAACTGAAAAGACCTGAAAGTGGAACAACTTAATTTGTTGAAATTGGTCCCCATTCTGAGCACCCGGGAGAGTACTTTGCAATGGCTGCGGGATGTCGGGTTAATACCCCAAGAGCGCTATTGCCATAAACATAAGCAGAGCATGATTTTGTTAGATCATAAATCAATATGCGCGGAATTTAGATGCGTTAAAAGGGGAAAGCAGGACCATTCCAAGAGTGTTGCGAAGAACACGTGGCTGGAAAGGTGTCATATATCGCCAGCATCATGCATCATTATAACCTATTGCTTTGCAAATTCTTTTACGTTTGCCCAAACTATACGGGAATGTAGCGTAAAAGAAGATCAAACTGTTTCCTCCGAAACTGTGGCAAATTCTTTTACGTTTTCCCAAACTATACGGGAATGTAGCGTAAAAGAAGATCAAACTGTTTCCTCCGAAACTGTGGCAGATAGATTTTCTTTTTGCCGCGAAGTTTGTATGGCAGCTTTGGATACAGATTTTGAGGAGCAGGGCCCTATTGGAAGTCTAGGAAAAGTTGTAGAAATAGACGAATGTAAAATTGGCAGACGGAAGTTCGAAAGAGGTCGCGTTGTTGAAGGTTCGTGGATTTTGGGACTTATAGAGCGAGGATGTCCCGAAAATTATAGATTAGAAATCTGTCCCGACAATAAAAGGGACAAGGACACCCTGTTATCCTTAATAAAAAAACATGTTAAACCAGGGACCGAAATTCATACAGATTGCTGGAAGGGGTATATTGGTTTAGAAACCGAGGGATATATTCACAAGACCGTCAACCACTCGGAACAATTTGTGGATTCGGTAACCGGTGCTCATACCCAAAATATTGAGTCTTCCTGGCGGTCGATGCGGCGTAATTTGTCTCGTGGGGGCGTTTACAAAGCCAAGTTGGACGAGCATCTTTGCGAATTTTTGTGGCGACGACGGGCTACAAAGCAAAAGCTTGACCCGTTTTCATTACTATTGAAAGACATTAGGACCGAAGGTCATGACTTTGAATTGATACAGGTGCCTGCCGGGCACTGTAAAGGCCGTTTTGTCCCGAGAACTTGGCTCGAGCGGTATTTGCCAATACGCGTCTTTAAGATCAAGGCTGCTAATATAGTCAGCCTTGGGAAGACGGCTTAGGATACCCTCTTTTAAAGGCATACGATAAGCATCCTTTCGCGTCACCTCATTAACCTTGCGGCAGCTATGCAAAGGCGCACCTTACCAGGTTTCCTTACGATGACTACTGGCGATTACCACGAGCTATCGGGCTCCTCGATGACTCCAAGGCCAATCATCCTATCGATTTTGTCATACATAAGTTTTTCGATGGCTGGGGAAACTGGGAAGTGACGCTGCTTTATAGGTTTTGCCGTACCTACGTCTATCTCATGCTGCAATAATATTGTTTTCCCAAGTCCCTTCTCAGCAAATAAGGGAAAGGCTTGAATCGCCTTTTCCAACAGACTGTGCTGCTCTGCGGAAAGCTTGCGCTGTGAAACAATTTTAGTTGGATTTTCTTCGTAGTCTGATATACTAGCTAGTCCGTCTTGAGTTGTTAGACCTGAGGGAAACATATCGAAATCGGTCCAAAAATCAATCCCTAAATATAGCGACTGAACCAGCGTCGGAACAAGGAAAAATGTTAGACGCTTTTTAACCCTCGATACGTGACCTCTAAACAAATCTTTCCCGAAATGGTTTGTGACTTGCCGTCTGCTGTGCGCACATTTGATGACATTTGTTTGAACTTATGGATGCGCCCGTATCCATTAATCCCTTCACCGCTCTTCCCAGTGGAAATTAGCGCCTGATTTTCTTTATTAATTTTTCTGTAATATTCGTGAATTCGTAACGAAGACCTTCGGCCCATAACTGAGGATGAAGACCCAGGTCGGTGTTCTAGCAGGGGAGTTGTCTTGTCCGGTAATGCAGTTTCTGTAGATTGCGGTGGCTATACAGATCTGTCTGAGTCGCGATTGATGAAAGTTTCTTCCGTGCACTTGCCACTGGAGCACGAGTCCCTACGTTTTTTGAGCCAGTACACTTGGTACAGCTGTTTTTATAAGTATTCGGCTGACCGCAACCATAACAAAACACCCTATGTTCGACAGTGCAATCTTGGTACCTATGACCATTCTCTCGGCAGTTCCAGCAAACCAAATTGAGTGCTGCTACCTCCATACTATCGTCATCCTCGCTAAAAACTTCTTCACAACTGACTTGTCGTTCGACGGCATTGACTACGCGTCGCACTGGGGCTTGCGGCCTTTAGAATAGTTGCTTATTCTTAGCCACGCCTTGTATATAATACCTCACGTTTTCTTACTAGGTGGCGTAGATGTGCGGGACTACTTATTATACCCGTTACTCGTAGAGTAAAAGGGTATACTAGATTCGTCGGAAAGTATGTAACAGGCAGAAGGAAGCGTTTCCGACCCCATAAAGTATATATAATTTTGATCAGGATCAAGAGCCGAGTCGATCTAGCCAGGTCCGTCTGTCTGTCCGGATGAACGCTGAGATCTCGGAAACTATGAGAGCTAGGCTATTGAGATTGTGCGTGCAGATTCCTGAGCTTCTTACGCAGCGCAAGTTTGTTTCAGTAGAGTGCCACGCCCACTCTAACGCCCACAAACCGCCCAAAACTGTGGCTCCTACAGTTTTCATGCTAGAGTAAAAATTAAATTAAATTATTATTATTATAAGTTAAATTAAATTAAACTGAAATGAATTGTTCACATCAATACCTATCGATTGACCTAAACAAAAGTTTGCCACGCCAACTTTATCGCCCACAAACCGGCCACAAACTTCGAAAAATCGTTAATATGAACGTGGATATCTCGGAATCTATTAAAGATAGAAAATTGAGATTTCTGATTTAGATTCCGTAGCCTTGTACGCAGCGCAAGCTTGTTATTCGAAGATGCCACGCCCACTCTAACGCCCACAAATTTTAACTGAAATGTATTGGTCTCGTCAATGCCTATCGATTGATCCAAAAAAATGTTTGCCACGCCCACTCTAACGCCCATTACGCTTAAGTCTATCTACCGCCGGCAGGTGGCGCATTTCAATCTCGCTTTGCTGCTTGCATATCTCATTTTCCCTTTGGTCCCTCTAGCTGAGTAATCTGATAGTCAAGGTACTCGACTATAGCGTTCTTCCTTGTTTTTTCATATAAAAGTTCATGTTGTATTTGCTGCTGCAAATTTGCTCGCAAAATTTCTAACAGTGCCAGCTCGGACAAGGGCACTGAAAGTTTGTCGGCTAGTAAAACGATCGACTCTTAAAACTCATCATAGGATTCGTTTTCCTTTTGCTTGCGTCGATCTATAGCTGAACGGATATTAACGTCTGTGAGCTCATTTTTTAAATTGAGTTCGCATCACGGCTCGCAAATCGGTCCATTCCAGTGATGCTGAGCTTTGACCTGTTTGCACGCTTTTGTGATAGCGCCAAAACCAATCATTGGCGCTTCCCTCTAACAAGTTGCTTATATGGCGTGATATTAAATCAAAATTACCATTTAATGTTTGGAATGTAAGAGCTTCAACCCGATAGATAAAGTCGTCGATCGACATTTTTTTGAACGACCAGAAAAACGCAACTTTCAGTTTATTATTATCTGTCTGATACGATCTGGTCTCAAACTTGTGTCTATCTGACCAAACGTAGGCTCGGCCCGATTTCGTGTAGGAGAAAAGTTTCCTGCATTCGCTCCATGTTCACCAGAACAATGACTGGCACTTTCATGACGCTGATAATCAATCTCTGAATGCTTACTCCCAGAAGCTGTATTTCGCTGTTGATTTTGCAACATTTTTTGCAAATTGGTTTTGATGTTGTCGGCAAGAGCTTCTGATCGCTTAGTACAGTCCCTAATGGCTTGCTGTAAGTCTCCCACTATATTGTCGTCTTTATCTGAATAGCCTTCTGGTTCGTTAATTGAATCGTCTTCTGCTCCACCTAGCGCACTTGTTGGCCTACTATTGGCTTCGCTTTCGCTACGGGATGATAAGTCTGCTTTGCAAACCGGACAATTTTATTGATTTTTAACCCTTTTCTTAAAACAGGCTCGATGAAAAGTATGCCCACAGATAGCTGCTAATAATTAAGCAGCGTATTCAATTTTTTTCAGACAAATAAGGCAGTCGACGTTTACAGCTGCCGAGGTATTCGCGTCAGACATCTCCTAATAAAATTTTTCAATTATTTTTTTCTTTATCTTTTTCTACAATTAATATTAATATATTTAATACATTTATTTTTAAATTATATTCCTGTTGAGCTCTTTTAAGATTTTCAATAAATTCAAACTTATTACCGGGAATCAGGATGATCTTCGTGTCTAGTAATCATCCAACATTTTTTTTTCGGTAAGTGTATCACAAGTAAACATATATACAACACAGCTTTAGTTATCACTTTCCTACAAAAGTTGCGCATGCAAGAGATCCTAAAAATTTCAAGCTGCTAAAGAACGCCTCTGCTCTTCCAATTTGGCACTGCGCTGCAGCGTTTTTATTTGTTAGCGATTTGTAACACCTAAAGGACAAATAAACCCACAAATAAAATGATAGTGCCACTGATTTGTAGATCCTAGTATATTTACTGGCAACAACTCAGTCCGCACTTATTAATTTCCGGAAAAATATGCTCATTTTGAGAGTAGAGTAATAAAAGGTAGAATACCTTAAATATAAGATTGTCTAATCCAGTAATACCCTAAGAACCTAACACAGAAAAGTTGCTGCGTGGCAGGACATAGACGTCTCTATGTTATCCATAACCAATCGCAAGTAACACCTGATTCAGCTTCCATCTCATTACCGACATATTACCGGGTAATTCTCGGAGCGTACCCACAACCTAGGTTCGTTAATCCAGAAATTACCTGTTGCCATTATAAGACTTCCCTTATCTTTTTGTTAACAAAGTCAACGGGCATGATTGATTGGGTTAGAAGGGGTAAAGAAAGTTAAAGAGTTCGACCATGTTTCTTGCTTCCAACGGTATACATTATTTTTATACAATAAGTAAACTCCGTTTAGTCTGATGTTGTTGACTATTATATTTTATGACAAGACAGCCAAGATCAGACCCCACCACGTGGGCGCCATAATTATCTGTAGCTTATAACGTTTGATTTGGGAAAAAGAGCTGGTGGAAATAAATAACGCTTTTAGCGGAGTACGCGGTGTCTTCGGCTTCCATTTTTAGTCTGGTCGGCTTGGGGTGGGTTTTTAAAGAAAGGGGTACCGCCACGTTACCATTGCTCGAATGCTATCAAAGATTAATTAAATTTCGCGTACTTGGTTTGGGAAGAAAAATGAGAAAGTAAAAAAGAATGGTCGAAGGAACAACACCAACAATACACAATAGATACACCTGCCTACGCCACTCCCCTTTCCTCGCAAGATAATTGCAAAGGCCCACCCTACCATGATCCTTTATGACCTTTAATGCGTCCTCAGGATCCGAGGAAGTGGCTACACCTTCTTACCCTGACACTGCGACCTCCATAATCCCCGGATGAGGAGACTTTTTATTGGACTTCATTATAAAATTGTTTTAATAATTATAAATAACTACTTTCTTTTTCATAAATGATAATATTAATTTCTTTGCGGCTAATTTCACTTTCGGTTCATATTTGACTTTCATCTGGTTTCATTCCGAGAATTTCTAAAATATTCAATTCGGTTTTATTTATTTAAAATTGTAAGGATTGTAAGGAATGAACTACTGCTGAAATAAAATTGGATTATACGAAATAAGCAAGTGGGTTTTTTTTTTCAATGTAGACATATAGATATATGTATCAAATAATACTAATAAAAGAGAAGAGAAGGGAATAAGTTGATATCTAGAGGGTTCGATGTGATTGTAACAATAATTTAATTTAAATTCTTTTCTTTTTAGTTGGGTTGTTTTTCTAGTTTTTGTGTGCTCGTCGTCTTTTTTCATTTTTTTTCTATTTGCAAGTCAGATTTTACGTAACGAACACTCGATTAAAGGCAACGGGAGCTAACTATGTATGTGTGTTTTCCAGTCTTGGCATTGGAAAGCGCATGGCGTAGGTCAGTTACGCATGGCATAGAGCTCAAAAGAAAAAGGGAAAATAAAGGTACAGTAAAAAAAAACTTACCAGCGATCCGGCGGAGAAAGATCTTTTGCAGCGGTCGCTATAAAAAGAGAGAGCCTTCTTTCTTGTTACTCCTTACGGCATGATCTTTCCTTCTGCTTCAGCACATTTATATTTTAATAATTATTTATATATCATTTATAATCATTTATATATATAATATGTATATTTTATATATAATTTTTTTTTTGTTTCAGGTGGGGGATATTTTCGTATTTTCACACTCTCACATCGTTTCTTTATTTTTTTCTTTCGTAGGTATTCATTTCTTTCCCTTTGTGTCCTTTTTTTCACTTTACACTTGTTTTAGTTCCCCGTTCTTTTATGCCGCAATTTCACTCCTCTTACATTTTACCTTTTCCTCATTTGCTTTTTTCTCATTTTTCTAACCAACAAAAAAAATTAACAAAAAAATATATGGACTTAATTTATCATATTACTTCTATGGCGCTGTTGGGCTATTTTTTTTCACTTTTTTTTCCACGCTTTGGGGACTTAAAAAAAAACTGTGCAATCTTCGGGGCTGTGGTATTTTGATTGCAACTGGCGGGCTAAGCGCGGCGCGAACAACTACTACGCTTAACAAGCGTGGCCGGCGCAAAGGGCTTTAGGCTTTCCCGGCTGAAATCCAAGAGAGAGGCGGGAAGCAGGTCGCTCTGGGACTCCCGGTAATAAGTTTGAATTTATTGAAAATCTTAAAAGAGCTCAACAGGAATATAATTTAAAAATAAATGTATTAAATATATTAATACTAATTATAGAAAAAGATAACGAAAAAAAATAATTGAAAAATTTGATTAGGAGATGTCTGACGCGAATACCTCGGCAGCTGTAAACGTCGACTGCCTTATTTGTCTGAAAAAAATTGAATACGCTGCTTAATTATTAGCAGCTATCTGTGGGCATACTTTTCATCGAGCCTGTTTTAAGACAAGGGTTAAAAATCAATAAAATTGTCCGGTTTGCAAAGCAGACTTATCATCCCGTAGCGAAAGCGAAGCCAATAGTAGGCCAACAAGTGCGCTAGGTGGAGCAGAAGACGATTCAATTAACGAACCAAAAGGCAATTCAGATAAAGACGACAATATAGTGGGAGACTTACAGCAAGCCATTAGGGACTGTACTAAGCGATCAGAAGCTCTTGCCGACAACATCAAAACCAATTTGCAAAAAATGTTGCAAAATCAACAGCGAAATACAGCTTCTGGGAGTAAGCATTCAGAGATTGATTATCAGCGCCATGAAAGTGCCAGTCATTGTTCTGGTGAACATGGAGCGAATGCAGGAAACTTTTCTCCTACACGAAATCGGGCCGAGCCTACGTTTGGTCAGATAGACACAAGTTTGAGACCAGATCGTATCAGACAGATAATAATAAACTGAAAGTTGCGTTTTTCTGGTCGTTCAAAAAAATGTCGATCGACGACTTTATCTATCGGGTTGAAGCTCTTACATTCCAAACATTAAATGGTAATTTTGATTTAATATCACGCCATATAAGCAACTTGTTAGAGGGAAGCGCCAATGATTGGTTTTGGCGCTATCACAAAAGCGTGCAAACAGGTCAAAGCTCAGCATCACTGGAATGGACCGATTTGCGAGCCGTGATGCGAACTCAATTTAAAAAATGAGCTCACAGACGTTAATATCCGTTCAGCTATAGATCGACGCAAGCAAAAGGAAAACGAATCCTATGATGAGTTTTAAGAGTCGATCGTTTTACTAGCCGACAAACTTTCAGTGCCCTTGTCCGAGCTGGCACTGTTAGAAATTTTGCGAGCAAATTTGCAGTAGCAAATACAACATGAACTTTTATATGAAAAAACAAGGAAGAACGCTATAGTCGAGTACCTCGACTATCAGATTACTCAGCTAGAGGGACCAAAGGGAAAATGAGATATGCAAGCAGCAAAGCGAGATTGAAATGCGCCACCTACCGGCGGTAGATAGACTTAAGCGAAATGGGCGTTAGAGTGGGCGTGGCAACATTTTTTTGGATCAATTGATAGGTATTGACGAGACCAATACATTTCAGTTAAAATTTGTGGGCGTTAGAGTGGGCGTGGCATATTCGAATAACAAACTTGCGCTGCGTACAAGGCTACGGAATCTAAATCAGAAATCCCAATTCTCTATCTTTAATAGATTCCGAGATATCCACGTTTATATTAACGATTTTTCGAAGTTTGTGGCCGGTTTGTGGGCGATAAAGTTGGCGTGGCAAACTTTTGTTTAGGTCAATCGATAGGTATTGATGTGAACAATTCATTTCAGTTTAATTTAATTTAACTTATAATAATAATAATTTAATTTAATTTTTACTCTAGCATGAAAACTGTAGGAGCCACAGTTTTGGGCGGTTTGTGGGCGTTAGAGTGGGCGTGGCACTCTACTGAAACAAACTTGCGCTGCGTAAGAAGCTCAGGAATCTGCACGCACAATCTCAATAGCCTAGCTCTCATAGTTTCCGAGATCTCAGCGTTCATCCGGACAGACAGACGGACCTGGCTAGATCGACTCGGCTCTTGATCCTGATCAAAATTATATATACTTTATGGGGTCGGAAACGCTTCCTTCTGCCTGTTACATACTTTCCGACGAATCTAGTATACCCTTTTACTCTACGAGTAACGGGTATAATAAGTAGTCCCGCACATCTACGCCACCTAGTAAGAAAACGTGAGGTATTATATACAAGGCGTGGCTAAGAATAAGCAACTATTCTAAAGGCCGCAAGCCCCAGTGCGACGCGTAGTCAATGCCGTCGAACGACAAGTCAGTTGTGAAGAAGTTTTTAGCGAGGATGACGATAGTATGGAGGTAGCAGCACTCAATTTGGTTTGCTGGAACTGCCGAGAGAATGGTCATAGGTACCAAGATTGCACTGTCGAACATAGGGTGTTTTGTTATGGTTGCGGTCAGCCGAATACTTATAAAAACAGCTGTACCAAGTGTACTGGCTCAAAAAACGTAGGGACTCGTGCTCCAGTGGCAAGTGCACGGAAGAAACTTTCATCAATCGCGACTCAGACAGATCTGTATAGCCACCGCAATCTACAGAAACTGCATTACCGGACAAGACAACTCCCCTGCTAGAACACCGACCTGGGTCTTCATCCTCAGTTATGGGCCGAAGGTCTTCGTTACGAATTCACGAATATTACAGAAAAATTAATAAAGAAAATCAGGCGCTAATTTCCACTGGGAAGAGCGGTGAAGGGATTAATGGATACGGGCGCATCCATAAGTTCAAACAAATGTCATCAAATGTGCGCACAGCAGACGGCAAGTCACAAACCATTTCGGGAAAGATTTGTTTAGAGGTCACGTATCGAGGGTTAAAAAGCGTCTAACATTTTTCCTTGTTCCGACGCTGGTTCAGTCGCTATATTTAGGGATTGATTTTTGGACCGAATTCGATATGTTTCCCTCAGGTCTAACAACTCAAGACGGACTAGCTAGTATATCAGGCTACGAAGAAAATCCAACTAAAATTGTTTCACAGCGCAAGCTTTCCGCAGAGCAGCACAGTCTGTTGGAAAAGGCGATTCAAGCCTTTCCCTTATTTGCTGAGAAGGGACTTGGGAAAACAATATTATTGCAGCATGAGATAGACGTAGGTACGGCAAAACCTATAAAGCAGCGTCACTTCCCAGTTTCCCCAGCCATCGAAAAACTTATGTATGACAAAATCGATAGGATGATTGGCCTTGGAGTCATCGAGGAGCCCGATAGCTCGTGGTAATCGCCAGTAGTCATCGTAAGGAAACCTGGTAAGGTGCGCCTTTGCATAGCTGCCGCAAAGTTAATGAGGTGACGCGAAAGGATGCTTATCGTATGCCTTTAAAAGAGGGTATCCTAAGCCGTCTTCCCAAGGCTGACTATATTAGCAGCCTTGATCTTAAAGACGCGTATTGGCAAATACCGCTCGAGCCAAGTTCTCGGGACAAAACGGCCTTTACAGTGCCCGGCAGGCACCTGTATCAATTCAAAGTCATGACCTTCGGTCTAACAAATGCCCCTTCAACCATGTCGAAATTAATGGACCGCATTATCCCAGCACACCTGAGAGCGGAGGTATTTATTTATCTTGACGATCTTCTCATCATTTTCGACACGTTCGAATGGCACACAAAAGTGTTACGCGAAATAGCACTGGCGTTAGAAGAGGCAGGGCTCACCATAAATGTACAAAAAAGTCGGTTTTGTGTACCGGAAGTTCACTATTTGTGTCATATTGTCGGTCATGGAATTATATCAATGGATGTTGTTAGGATTGAAGCTATTAAAGAGTACCCCACACCCCTGGGTGGTACAGAAAAATTTATTGAGAATTACGCTGCAATAACATCTCCGCTAACAGACTCATTAATAAAGAAAAAGCTATTTTTTGGTCCAGCCCGGCTGAGCAAGCCTTCCAGGACTTGAAAGCCGCAATATCCAAAGCTCCCGTATTGCATATGCCAGATTTCACACAGCCCTTTTTCATTCATTGTGATGCCAGTCACACGGGTGTTGGGGTTGTTTTGATGCAGATCCACCAGGATGGCGACGAAATTCCTATTGCTTTTATGTCTCGCAAACTCAACGAGTGCCAGCGAAATTATTCCGCAACGGAAAAAAAGTGTTTGGCGGCTATACTAAGTATAAAAAAATTTCGAGCATACGTAGCATATGTCTCGTTAAAATGGTTGATGTCCCAATCTGACTTGAGTAGCCTTTTGGCAAGATGGGCTCTCAAGTTACAGGGTTATAGTTTCCATCCAGCATCGAAAGGGTGTTAGAAACGTAGTTCCCGATGCTTTGTCACGCACTTTTACCGAGGATTTGTCTACCATAGAAATTGAAAAGACAATAGATCTTTGCTCTCCACACTTCCTATCCGAACCATATCAACAACTTAAGGCAAAATTAACACAAGCGGAAAAGCAGCTGCCGGATATTAAGGTCGTCAATAACTGCATTTATAGAAGAACTGAACATGCATCTGAGGAAAGATAAGGTGACGAAATGGTTGGTACCAGTTGGTACCAGTGGCATTGGAAAAAGCTCACGACAATCCACTATCCTCTCATTATGGAATTAATAAAACTTTAGAAAGGATTAGGAGACACTATTTTTGGCCGAATTCGGTGAACGAAGTCCGAGATTACATTAATAATTGTGAGATTTGTAAAGGCACCAAACATCCCAATTATGTCTTACGACCGCCATTGGCCAAAACAGGCGAAACGCAGAGATTCTTCCAAAAGCTCTTTATAGACTATTTAGGACCATATCCACGTTCAATATCCGGTCATGTCGGAATTCTAGTACTTCTCGATCACTTTACAAAATTTCCCTTCAATAAACCAGTTATAAATTTCACAGCTGAAGCTATATTAAAGTATCTCGAAGAAGACTTATTTCATTGCTTTGGGACACCAGAGGTAATCGTCTCCGACAATGGAGTTCAATTTAAGTCAAATATTTTCAATAATATGCTCAAAAAGTACGAGGTACAACACGCATACAATGCCGTTTATGCTCCACAAGGAAACGCGTCAGAAAGAATCAACTGCAGTATTATAGCTGGCATTAAAGCCTATGTTAATCCTGATCAGTCCTATTGAGTAGCATATGTTGCTCTCTCCGCTCTAGTTGGCATTCAGCCGTAAACAATACACCCTATCGATTAGCTTTCGGTCAACATATGATCACAGACGGGTCAGAGTATAAGCTGTTGAGGGAATTGGAAGAAGAAGACCGGGCTATTTAAATCTCTAGAGAGGATTCTGTAGATATTTTTAGAAAAGATGCGGTAAAAGCTATACGACACCAGCAGGCTGTAAACGAAAAAATTATAACTTACGAAGTCGCGAGGTTTCGTATACCGTAGGCCAAGAGATATACAGAAGGAATTTCCAACTAAGCAAGTTTGTAAAAGGTTTTAATGCAAAGCTAGCCGATATTTGTGAAAGCAAGAATAAGAAGAAAACAAGGGTCAGCCTATTATGAACTAGAGGACCTCCAAGGGAAAAGAATAGGAAAATACCACGCGAAAGACATAAAACAGTAAAATATCTGCTCTCCAAGCGTGAATCACACTTTGGAAAATTGCATTCCTCAAGTGCGATTTTGGCGGTGCACACTGGGCCAGCCGATCCGATTTTTGGCCAAAAATACGTTTTTTTTTTTAAAGAAAATGACCAGACCGAGTATAGAGTCCTTTTTATAATACATTTAACTAATTTATGCCAAAGTTTCAAGGAATTCGGGCAAAAAGTTTTTTTTACCGTATTTTTGAAATTAAAAATTCATCAAATATTGATGGAAATGAAAAAAAAATCTAGAAGTCAAAGATGCTGACGTAGCTGTTCGACTTCTTCACAAAACTTTTAGAAGTCATTATTTTCAACAAGTAAAAATATTAAATAGCTCTTATGACTTACTTGTCTCCTAAATGAAACTTTTTCGTTGATTTTTACTGCTTTTCTTTGCAAATGAGTACTTTGCTTTTCGAGTGCTTTTGAGTGCCATCCCCGAATGAAGTCATTACATCAAAAATATATTCTTTAATTAATTTACTAAAATCGCTCATCGCCGACTCGATGCAATTTTGCCTTTGCTTTCAGTAATTTTAGTTTTAATAGATGGCTTAATTTGAAGTCGAACCATTTTGATAAGCTTTACTAAGAATGCCTAAAAGTATGCCGTATTTTTTTTCGTCAGGTTTTAATGTACGTGTTGCGCGCCAAAATTTGATTTTAGTCTGCCTAACATCTAAAATCTACTTTTTTCATTCATTCCCGCTTCTTTTATTTCTGAAACCCGACAATCGAATGTTATATCGATATATCAAAAAGAGAAATATCAACTTTGATGGCTCGTCTCTAAAAAATGTTCACAATTTCTGTCATTCGGTGCTCGAAACTCATAGCGAACACACCATGGCTAACTTTAAGAAAGCGTAAGTTGTGGATTTACTTTCTGAATACAACAATGTGTATCTTTAGTAGCTGGTTTTATTGCATCTAAAGCTGGAATTTCTGATGACAATTGCATTAAAGCTATAAAACTTAAAGTATGCAAACTGAGATCCGAATACCATGTTAAAAGGAGTAATTTGAAAAAATCAAGTCTCAATTTTAACGAACGTCATTCGACTTGGTTAAATTCATTATTCTTATTTCCAATGCCCTTAAAACGTGGTCCATCCGAGAGGGGTCGTCCAAAATTAAAATTTTCGGAAATGTCTAACAGGTCGCAGCGTCGAGAAATTTCAAATATAAGTGTCAAGCATAATATTGATTCACAGAAGCTTCTCGAAGCCGGGACATATGCTGCAAAGAGGTCTGGGGAAAAGAATCTAAGTTCAGCATTGAACAATATTTCTAATAGACCGGAATTAAAAAGGGAACTTTAAAAAAAAGTGCCGAATAATTAATAAAATAATTCGTTTTCCATAGCACAATATACTGCCATTCGAATATCGTCGAAGGAATCTGGTGCCGACTTCTGGCCCTCTTATAATACTTTAAGAGAGGCTAAACATAAATGACGTTCGTCCGCAGAGACTGTGAAAATTTCCGAAGACAGAGCTGAAGTTAAGCTACAAGCTTTAGTGAATCACACGACCCAACGGCTTTTAACTTTATGTTCAGACTTAATAATAAGTTTAGGCAGCAATTCACTTGACTTGCAGGCTATATTATCCTATGGGACATTCTGCTTATAGCCAAACATTTTTTAATGGGCCTGGAAAGGATGAAAATTTGTTCGCAACAACTCTAATTCCTCTTAGAATTATTGTAAGACCATCTGGCGAAATAATTTGGAACCGACAAATTTTTTAGGCCGATAAAGTTACAATTCGTGAAGGAAAGTAAAGAATTGATTGTATCGAAATACAATAATTTGGAAAAGGAGATTTATAGTCAACAGCTGTTCCAAACGATTACTGAAAATACCAATACTTCAGTAGAGTTCGTGCTATCTCTTACATTAATAGATAGAAGAGCTGAGCCTAAGGGTAAGCCAGAAAAAGCCCGGCGGGTACGGCAACACCAACACAGGAAATACTGCCAGAAGAGCCTTCAAGGATATCGACTTTCTTTCAAAAATAACGGGCTTAAAATCCAAGCTCCTTTATAAGTTAAAAATTATTTTAATAGTTATTAACTTAAAACATGACATAAATGATCAAAAATTTGAAAAATATGCTTTACAAACAGCTCTTCTTTATATAGATGCATATCCGTGGTACCCAATGACCGCTACTTTACATAAAATATTGGTTCATGGAGCAGATATAGTTCGAACCAGTATTTTACCGGTAGGTATGTTGGGCGAAGAAGCCTCTGAGGCTAAAAACAAATTTTACAAAAATTATCGGATAAACCATACCAAAAAGTGTGATCGCATATCAACGATGTCAGCCCTTTTTTATAGATCAATGGACAATGGACAAATTGCAAGGAACGAGAACAGCACTTTCCAAAAAAAGCATTGTGTATGTTAAACCCAAATGAAGATTTATACATAAGCGACTCAGACTTTTCCGATTCAGACTCAGAGGACCAAAACTCCCTAGAATTGTCAGAAGAAGAATATTAAAGGCTTACAATCTCTAAAATCCATCTATTCGTCCGACTGTCAAACTAAAATATATTATAAAAATATAAATGTAGCTTACATAAATACGTAGTCGAAGGCCTCGTAGCTAGCACTACCCCCTATGTTAGTATTAGTTTATTAAACTTTACTATGATCTCAAATTAATAAATAAATAAATAAATGAAGCATACTTTTGTGATGACTTCAGAAATTGTCAAATTAACATTAAACATATTAAAAAACAATATTTTACAAACAATTTTTTCTAATAATTTGATTATAAGAATCTAAACAGATAACAAGAAGAAAAAAATAGAACATTTTGTTAGGTCGATTATTAAATAAACGTTTAAGTGGTAGCCGAAAGTAGCAATTTTTAACGGTTCATAAACCTCAAAAGACATAATATTTTATAGTGGTGTTAATTTTTTTTAATTTGTTTTCTCTCATACCTAATCGCGTATGAAAATGGATTGGGTGCGTCTTCTAGTTATTTTTTTTTAAAAAAAAAACCGAAAAGTATGTAACATTTTCCGATTTTGGTTTGGATTATCTATACCATATAAAATTCCAAAAAATTTTACTTTTAGTTCGTTAAAAAGTTCAATCTTATAAGAGATAAATGCAAAAAACTGCATCCTTCTAACCATCCCAGGAAAGAAATTACAGATTTTTGGCCATAAAATTAACTTTCTGGCCCACTGTGCACTGGGTCTTTTACTATTAAGAATATCACTGTACCTACTTTATAAATTTTTAAGAAATACCTAAAAGAATACATATTAAATACAACAACACAAAAGGTGACGACCAAACAATAGAAACACAAGAGTTTCAAAACTCACAAGAGTTACAAGAAATACCAAAACTATACCCCAAAATCACATAAATAACCATATGATTTTGTCTAAGTGATGGGGGAGTGACGTATCTGCACTGCTATTTCTCAACGGCCACCAGTTCAAAGAACGAAACCGTTCACAAATAAATAAAATCGCCAATTTCGGCTTTGATTAAAAACGATACAGAAGCTTGAGATCCCGCAATGCAAACAAACAAAGAAAATTGATTAAGTCCGAACGTCAACAATGACGTAATTCCATATATGTGAAAATCCAATAAGATCGAAAAATCGAATAAGACCGAATTATGTAAACATAAACAAAGAAGTGGCGATCACATCATCCACATGCGATTACGTCACCTAATGCACTAACAGTAGATTCTAAGACGCAAGCCGAGGTTTCATGCTAACCAATTCTGTAACATACAGTTAGTCTTTTTGCAACGTTCTAATAAAGAATAACCAACAAAAAAAATCTCCTGATTTTTTATTCGGGCGAAGGACGACTCATGTAAATATATATATACGTGCATGTTGGATGGCTGTTCACAAAAACATAACACAAAAACAAGGAAGAACGCTATAGTCGAGTACCTCGACTATCAGATACCCGTTACTCAGCTAGAGGGACCAAAGGAAAAATGAGATATGCAAGCAGCAAAACGAGATTGAAATGCGCCACCTACCGGCGGTAGATAGAGTTAAGCGTTATGGGCGTTAGAGTGGGCGTGGCAACATTTTTTTTTAATCAATCGATAGGTATTGACGAGACCAATACATTTCAGTTAAAATTTTGTATTTAGCATGACAATTGTGGGCGCCACAGGTTTGGACGGTTTGTGGGCGTTAGAGTGGGCGTGGCAACGTTTTTTTGGATCAATCGATAGGTATTGACGAGACCAATACATTTCAGTTAAAATTTGTGGGCGTTAGAGTGGGCGTGGCATATTCGAATAACAAACTTGCGCTGCGTACAAGGCTACGGAATCTAAATCAGAAATCCCAATTCTCTATCCTTAATAGACTCCGAGATATCCACGTTCATATTTACGATTTTTTGATGTTTGTGGCCGGTTTGTGGGCGATAAAGTTGGCGTGGCAAACTTTTGTTTAGGTCAATCAATTCCAATGCTCGGGCTGGGGCTAGTCGGTGTAGCTCCAATTTCTTGTTCAACGTATGTATTTGGGGGGTTCTGTTTACACGTGCATTCAGGAACGGATGCACTCGCAAATTGTTTGTAATTGTTTTTGGCGATTCACTTTTTGTTTATAATTTTGAATGCAATTTATAAGCTTTTTATTGTTCTTATTGTCTTTTTGCTGTTTCACTTCACCAGATGTAATTCAACGATGAGCTTCATGAGTAGTTGGGAAAGACGGCTTCTGGGACAATTTGCATATTAATGGCCCCCGCCCCCTTACTAATTAGCATATTAATGACCCCGCCACTCACTGATTAACATATTAATGACCCCGCCTCTCACTGATTAACATATTAATGACCCCCGCCTCTTCATTAACGTATGCGGGTTCTGGGACAATTAGGATAATCCAATAAATTAAGTGATTTTAATGGACTTTGAACTCATAAAAATGTCACGATCATGTCTATAAAGAGTATACTTAATTGCCCCAACCCCACACCACCGTGTGACAATACTGATCACGTGACCTTTTTGCCTCATTATCAACAATTAATATTCAGCAGGTGTTGCTGTACACGGGAGAAAGGTCGCACACTTTCCCCACATCCCCATGTGACAATATTGATCATGTATCCTTTTCATCATTATTAGCAATTAATATTCAGCAGGTGTTGCTGTGCACGTGAGAAAGGTCGCAAACCCAAAACATCTAAAGATGGTTGCCTTAGAGGAACATGTCCGATCATGTTGGGGAATAACGTTTCCTATGATTGTAAAATTAATTTAGAAATCAAAAGAACCCCAATAAAATGAATCTCACAAGTTAATAATTCTCAGATGTCGAATATTTTCAAACAGACATTTTTGTTTCCGCCCCAGAAGGTTTAACTGGTAAATTCTCTAAGATTCTCTCCTTTCCACAAACGGGTCATAAACATATCAAAAAAGGGATTCAAGCAAGAGCTACCCGAACATGCGCACCTGTCTATTACCTGACCGGAATAAAAGGGACACATGCACAAGTCTGAAGGCGCACGCCCATTGACAAGATCATGGGCCTCACGCCAACGACCTCACGGCTGACTGCTAGCTCTAATACGTTCCCATAATAGGGGTTGAAATCACTACCGCGCAACAACTCGCAAATAGCCGACATATCTTAGTCAAGGAAATATTTTCCATTCTCCGTACCTGTAATTTTAACTCGAAATAAAAAGTCAGAAGTTTATTTTGTAGCATAATAATACATTTATTCATTTATATTGGTATTGCGAACATGTTTGATTATATATTGAAATTAATTTGATTCTTGCTTTGATTCCGACGATTTGCATAGAAGAAGCAGGCGCACGTTTCCGACGTCATTTCTGGATTACAAAATGTAAAGTGTTCACCATAATTCGTAGTAGTGAGATCATGTCCACCTCGATTCATGAACATAGTTTTTGTGTTTAGAAGGTATTGAAAATGCTGACCAATTAACTGTCCTTTAAATTGTTTAATAAATTGGTCAACTTCCTCATGAAACTTTATTTGGTTAATTTTATTTTCTTATAGGTCTTTACACATCTAGTCTCAACTTTAAAATGATGTATAAAAATTATTTTATTGTTTTGGAGCTACTTTTAAAAAATGTCAAAATAATGTATGCTTTGTTAAGAGCACAAACCCCGCCCTTAAGGTGTGTTTCACAATAGGGAAACCGGTTTCCTTTAAACCTGTTTAATGACGGACAGCCCATTTCCTCGATATCAATGAGCTGACGACTCCCAAAAAACTTCTTTAGAAATCGTTTCTTTTCCACACCTTTACAAATAATTTGTTTTCCGCTTGTAATTGTCCTTAGATACTTTCGAGTTTGTGGAAATCTATTTTCTCCATCACTCCAAAATATTTTGTGATGTGTATTGGTTAACCAAATTGCAGTCTTTCGAGATTTGGTATTTAGCATAGTAAAATCATATGGTGGTTCTATTAAAAAACTATTATTCAAGTTTGGATCTTTTTCGAATACAATTCCAATTTCCTTTAGAATAAAATTATTATTATTATCAAAGAAACCTTGAACATCAATCGATACAATATCTTTCAACATTTTTCTAATGTTAAACAACTCGTTGTACTAGTCCGTTTAGTGGGTTATATTCAACTAAACGGTCATGTATGAAGAGACAGTAAGCTTGGGTATTTTCAGGACTTGGTGTCTTTAGTTCTATTAAAATTCTCACATCAATAGGACCAATTTTTACTGATTCGTTTTGATATGAAAGCTTAACCACAATAATAAGGGTCTTCAATTTAAATTCATTTGGGGTCAAAAATGGTTGTGATTAACGATTATAGTAACTAGATTGAAATCTTGTATACATTTCATATAGGTGAGCATACTAATTCTTACTAAAATCAACATTCAGATTAAATTTTATGACTTGGTGTCTTTAGTTCTATTGAAATTCTCACATCAATAGGACCAATTTTTACTGATTCGTTTTGATATGAAAGATCAACCACAATAATAGGGGTCATCAATTTAAATTCATTTGGGGTCAAAAATGGTTTTGATTCACGATTATAGTAACTAGATTGAAATCTTGTATACATTTCATATAGGTGAGCATACTAATTCTTACTAAAATCGACATTCAGATTATTATGGAAATGACTCAGAATTCATGTGAACTTTCAAGTTTGATAAGTTATTTGTGATAAGTTCTCCATTTAGTGTAAATCCAATTATGGCAAATCTTGGTTTTTCAAGGTTAACCGACAATTTCACATTTCAGCTCTATTGATTCCCATACCCCAATTTGGGGTTAACATATAAATCCCAACTCTGGAATGCGATTGGTAGGTTTACACAACTTTTAATAATATCGTACATCTTAATTTTTGCAAAATAGCTCAGAGTTACATGTGGAACTTTCCAGGTTTTTTTCGTAATTTTCAGCTTAAAAGTTTTTTCATTTCTGGTTTGTTCAAGATTCACCACGATTCTTAGTTAGCATCAACACTAGTTCGTGTTTACAATTTAACAAAACTTTTTATAAACCTCAGCCAATCCCAACAAAATTTGATTGGTACAGAAAAGATGAAGTGGGGTCCTGTAGAAATTTCATCTCCACTGCTCCATCCAGAATTTAATAGGTATTGACTTTGAAGATTATCCAGAGATATATAATTTTTTAGGGTAGTACTCATATTGACATGGACTTGACACGTTGAACACGTTGTATTTAGTTGTTACCTAGCAGTATTTTGATGGTTACTTTCTGTTTAGTCTTGTTTTTGGATGGTTACTTTTTGTATAGTACCTGTACAGTACTTGGTTTTGGATGGTTACTATCTGTATAGTATCTGTAAAGTACTTGGTTTTAGATGGTTACTAAATGTTAACAAGTATTATGAGATGCTATAGTCTCTTATTAAGAATTATCAAAGAATACAAGTTAAAGTTTCTAAGATGTGTTAGCCAAACACACTTTCAGTGAACTATCATTACCTGACCGTCATCAAAGTCACATGCCCAAGACCCAAGGAAATTGAATAAAATACTTCCCCTTCATTTGTACCTGTAGTTTTAATTACAGTCAGAAGCAAAATTTGTAGGATAATTCAATATTTTTTTTATATATTTAATTATTGTAAACATATTTCATTAAATTCATAATTAATTATATTTTATGTATATTTGTATATAATTAATTTTTTTACTCAATCCCTCTGTAAGAAACATGTCGGTTATTCCAAACGCAGATTTTCGCTTGGTTCCCATAGATAGATGTAAAATAGGTCTCACAATGTAATCTTTCTCAGATGTTGGATTATTTTTAAAGCATTCATTTGTTCTAACCCATAATAATATTATATCATATTTCGAAAGCATCATTAGCTAGCATAGGAGCGTCATTCAATTTAATTTCTGATTCAAGTTTATGATAGAGGTGTTGGGACCTGGTAATATCGGTTTTTGTTGTAAGATTCTGAATAAGTTCAATAAACTCTTTTATTACAATACTCATCTGGTTTTCGTGATTCATGATGGCGGTTGAGCTGCTTGGACTTTGATTACTAGCTATTATTAGATGGTTACTATCTGCTTGGTAGATGTCTATTAGTTGCTTACTAGTTTTTATTAGCTGGTTACTATATGTTTAGTAGATGTATACAAGTTGTTTAGTAGATGTATACAAGTTGTTTACTAGATGTATACAAGTTGTTTACTAGATGTATACAAGTTGTTTTCTAGCTGTTTAGTATCTGGTTTTATATGTTTAGTAGATGTATACAAGTTGTTTAGTAGATGTATACAAGTTGTTTAGTTTCGGGTTTCTATATGTTTAGTATCTGTTTGCTTGATGTTTACTAATTATTATTAGCTGGTTACTAGTTGTTATTAACGTCTACGAGCTTTTATAGTCTTTTGTTAAGAATGATCAAAAATTCTTGATCACTAGACGACTTTCGATGTGAAGTAAAAACTTACACTCTGATTTTCAATGTGTTTGCTATGTACATGAGAAAGAACGCAAAGCCAAAATATCTCAAGACTGATATATAAATCTTAGAGGAACATATCCGATTATGTTGGGGGAAGATGTATCCTGTGATTGTAAAACTAATTAAGAAATAAATTGTTCACAAGCTGTCTAAAAACTGTTTAGAAGCTCTTTTGATAAACAATTTTGATTCATAATGACAGATATTAAGAATATATAATAATATCATCCACTTTAACTAGTATATTGTTAAAATAAAACATTTCCATTTTTCATGTTCTTTCATCTTATGTAGGTATAATAAATGTAATCTTAACTAGCTAGCCTTACATCCCATAACTATAGTTATAAGCTACAATAAAATGTCTAGAAAGAACAAAATATATGAATGTCAAAAACGATTTAAAACTAACTATAATTGGGAAAGTAATTGAAATCACTCCGGCGTAATACAGTAAAAAAGAAAAAACACTGTGATTATCCCATTTTCTATCACCATAACAAATGTGTATACCCACACCTAAATGACCAATTGTATCCTTTGTCCAAAAATGTCTGTGACTTTCACTTATAAATTTGTCACCGATAATTTAAATCCCATTAAGCAAACCACCCATTGCTAACCATACCATAACCCCAGAGTCAAGTTGGTTACCTACAATAAACATAGGTGATGGTGTAAAGGATTGCTAAAATGCCTCGACGGAGGCGCAAAGGTCAAGGTATTGGAAAAAATTCATGGAATATTATCCCTTCATAAAAGAGGTCATAAAACATATAATTAGGAAAGCATTTTTTATTTGCGAACAAATTATAACTGGTACCAACAACACAAATAGTTGTTACAAAGGATTGCTAAAATGCCTTGATGCAGGCGCAAAGGTCAAGGTAATGAAAAAATTCCTGGAATATTATCCCTTGACCAAAAACGAAAATTTCTTCTATTTGGATAATAAAAAAATATATATTTATTCAATACTTTGATTTTTCCATCAAGCTGCTTGATAAATCTAGTTGTTTGATATTCTCTAACTAATTGAGTAATAAGTTTTCATGTGTCTATTTAATTTACCAAAAGCAGTATTAGTCTTCTCTCATAAAATTGAACTTTTGGATCTCTCTAATTCCCCACCGGTGAAATATATGTTCCTCATATTTAAAAATTATGGTTTGCCAACCCCGACCAACCTCCGCAACATAGATGGGTACTTGTAATTCATATTTAAGATATTTCCATCCTTCTCTAACTAATATCCGTTTATCCATCATGTAAACAGGTTTAGAATTGTATTGCATGCTTCAACCCCTAGCCACACCCACCACTGTTACAGATTTGACTTTTCCAATGGCTGCCCCAGCTACCTAAACTGTACATTTCTTTTGATTTTCTCTTTTTCTTTCTAAGCAATGTACACAATTTTTAAACTGGTTCTGACCTCCCTTTCTCTTTTTCTTTCTAAGCAATGTACACAATTTTTAAACTGGTTCTGACCTCCCTCTTTAATGGCATCCTCTACTTTATTTTCGTTATATTTCTGATCTTTTCGTAACAGTAGGTTGTTAAACTTTTATCATTTTATGGGATTATTGAGCACCCGAAATCCCAGATATTAACTCATAACATGTAACTAGCAGAATATAGTCAAAGATATCAGACTCAAAAAGGACAAGATTTACCTACAATTCAATTTACCATCTACAATCCCTGGAAAGGATTTTAGTATTTGCAGTTTAAAATTCTAATTTATTGATTTCACAGATTCCCGCTGGTAAATACCAATTTTTAACAAATGGCTTCCAACTCCATACCATTCAGACACTGGTTTACAACCTCATAGAACTGACTCTCAAGGTATCTGTAACGCACAATATATTTCCGTCTCTTTTCTTCTAATCAATATTAAAAAATTTCAAAAACTGTTTTTTGGAGTTCATTTTATTCTTAGAATTGAATTATTAAAAATCATTAAGCCAACAGAGATAATAATGTATTTGTGATAATATCCCATGAATAATACATACTTCTTATTTGTTTATTTTCAAAATTATTTATTTCAGAAAATTATTCACTAATCGCATTCAAATATTATTCATAAGATATCTTACAATTTTTCAGATTTATCAATAGAGTTTGCCAATTATTAATATTAAATGATATTGCATCATATCTATTTTTAAGATTAAATATTAAGAATAAAAATTCTGTACCACTCCTCTTACTTAATGATGACCATTATAAAATTATAATTATCAACAACTAATATATTAAATACAATTAAATGTACGCATACTCATATAACAACAGTTCTCAATATCGATATGTATTGGGCTACAATCTTACTTTGCCTTTGATTTCCGGTTTCTTATGTATTCTTCTTCTCACTTTGACACAGTGTGGAATGGTTTTACTTAAGCCAATCGCATAGGATGGTGGTTTGATTCTTGGGGAGGGGGTTTGATCCTTGGATATAAAGTACCTGTACATTATTTTGACATTTTTTAAAAGTAGCTCCAAAACAATAAAATAATTTTTATACATCATTTTAAAGTTGAGACTAGATGTGTAAAGACCTATAAGAAAATAAAATTAACCAAATAAAGTTTCATGAGGAAGTTGACCAATTTATTAAACAATTTAAAGGACAGTTAATTGGTCAGCATTTTCAATACCTTCTAAACACAAAAACTATGTTCATGAATCGAGGTGGACATGATCTCACTACTACGAATTATGGTGAACACTTTACATTTTGTAATCCAGAAATGACGTCGGAAACGTGCGCCTGCTTCTTCTATGCAAATCGTCGGAATCAAAGCAAGAATCAAATTAATTTCAATATATAGAGGCAGACCAATGTGAGTTGGTCAGCGCTATGTCTCGCGAGGACGACCCTATCTTAATATTTAATCTTAAAAATAGATATGATGCAATATCATTTAATATTAATAATTGGCAAACTCTATTGATAAATCTGAAAAATTGTAAGATATATTATGAATATTATTTGAATGCGATTAGTGAATAATTTTCTGAAATAAATAATTTTGAAAATAAACAAATAAGAAGTATGTATTATTCATGGGATATTATCACAAATACATTATTATCTCTGTTGGCTTAATGATTTTTAATAATTCAATTCTAAGAATAAAATGAACTCCAAAAAACAGTTTTTGAAATTTTTTAATATTGATTAGAAGAAAAGAGACGGAAATATATTGTGCGTTACAGATACCTTGAGAGTCAGTTCTATGAGGTTGTAAACCAGTGTCTGAATGGTATGGAGTTGGAAGCCATTTGTTAAAAATTGGTATTTACCAGCGGGAATCTGTGAAATCAATAAATTAGAATTTTAAACTGCAATTACTAAAATCCTTTCCAGGGATTGTAGATGGTAAATTGAATTGTAGGTAAATCTTGTCCTTTTTGAGTCTGATATCTTTGACTATATTCTGCTAGTTACATGTTATGAGTTAATATCTGGGATTTCGGGTGCTCAATAATCCCATAAAATGATAAAAGTTTAACAACCTACTGTTACGAAAAGATCAGAAATATAACGAAAATAAAGTAGAGGATGCCATTAAAGAGGGAGGTCAGAACCAGTTTAAAAATTGTGTACATTGCTTAGAAAGAAAAAGAGAAAGGGAGGTCAGAACCAGTTTAAAAATTGTGTACATTGCTTAGAAAGAAAAAGAGAAAATCAAAAGAAATGTACAGTTTAGGTAGCTGGGGCAGCCATTGGAAAAGTCAAATCTGTAACAGTGGTGGGTGTGGCTAGGGGTTGAAGCATGCAATACAATTCTAAACCTGTTTACAAGATGGATAAACGGATATTAGTTAGAGAAGGATGGAAATATCTTAAATATGAATTACAAGTACCCATCTATGTTGCGGAGGTTGGTCGGGGTTGGCAAACCATAATTTTTAAATATGAGGAACATATATTTCACCGGTGGGGAATTAGAGAGATCCAAAAGTTCAATTTTATGAGAGAAGACTAATACTGCTTTTGGTAAATTAAATAGACACATGAAAACTTATTACTCAATTAGTTAGAGAATATCAAACAACTAGATTTATCAAGCAGCTTGATGGAAAAATCAAAGTATTGAATAAATATATATTTTTTTATTATCCAAATAGAAGAAATTTTCGTTTTTGGTCAAGGGATAATATTCCAGGAATTTTTTCATTACCTTGACCTTTGCGCCTGCATCAAGGCATTTTAGCAATCCTTTGTAACAACTATTTGTGTTGTTGGTACCAGTTATAATTTGTTCGCAAATAAAAAATGCTTTCCTAATTATATGTTTTATGACCTCTTTTATGAAGGGATAATATTCCATGAATTTTTTCCAATACCTTGACCTTTGCGCCTGCGTCGAGGCATTTAAGCAAATCCTTTGTAACAACTGTTTGTGTCGTTGGCAACAGTTATAAATGGCTCGCAAATAAAAAATACTTTCCTAATTACATTTTTTATGACCATTTTTTTATGACCTTTGCGCCTCCGTCGAGGCATTTTAGCAATCCTTTACACCATCACCTATGTTTATTGTAGGTAACCAACTTGACTCTGGGGTTATGGTATGGTTAGCAATGGGTGGTTTGCTTAATGGGATTTAAATTATCGGTGACAAATTTATAAGTGAAAGTCACAGACATTTTTGGACAAAGGATACAATTGGTCATTTAGGTGTGGGTATACACATTTGTTATGGTGATAGAAAATGGGATAATCACAGTGTTTTTTCTTTTTTACTGTATTACGCCGGAGTGATTTCAATTACTTTCCCAATTATAGTTAGTTTTAAATCGTTTTTGACATTCATATATTTTGTTCTTTCTAGACATTTTATTGTAGCTTATAACTATAGTTATGGGATGTAAGGCTAGCTAGTTAAGATTACATTTATTATACCTACATAAGATGAAAGAACATGAAAAATGGAAATGTTTTATTTTAACAATATACTAGTTAAAGTGGATGATATTATTATATATTCTTAATATCTGTCATTATGAATCAAAATTGTTTATCAAAAGAGCTTCTAAACAGTTTTTAGACAGCTTGTGAACAATTTATTTCTTAATTAGTTTTACAATCACAGGATACATCTTCCCCCAACATAATCGGATATGTTCCTCTAAGATTTATATATCAGTCTTGAGATATTTTGGCTTTGCGTTCTTTCTCATGTACATAGCAAACACATTGAAAATCAGAGTGTAAGTTTTTACTTCACATCGAAAGTCGTCTAGTGATCAAGAATTTTTGATCATTCTTAACAAAAGACTATAAAAGCTCGTAGACGTTAATAACAACTAGTAACCAGCTAATAATAATTAGTAAACATCAAGCAAACAGATACTAAACATATAGAAACCCGATACTAAACAACTTGTATACATCTACTAAACAACTTGTATACATCTACTAAACATATAAAACCAGATACTAAACAGCTAGAAAACAACTTGTATACATCTAGTAAACAACTTGTATACATCTAGTAAACAACTTGTATACATCTACTAAACAACTTGTATACATCTACTAAACATATAGTAACCAGCTAATAAAAACTAGTAAGCAACTAATAGACATCTAATAATAGCTAGTAATCAAAGTCCAAGCAGCTCAACCGCCATCCTGAATCACGAAAACCAGATGAGTATTGTAATAAAAGAGTTTATTAAACTTATTCAGAATCTTACAACAAAAACCGATATTACCAGGTCCCAACACCTCTATCATAAACTTGAATCAGAAATTAAATTGAAAAACGCTCCTATGCTAGCTAATGATGCTTTCGAAATATGATATAATATTATTATGGGTTAGAACAAATGAATGCTTTAAAAATAATCCAACATCTGAGAAAGATTACATTGTGAGACCTATTTTACATCTATCTATGGGAACCAAGCGAAAATCTGCGTTTGGAATAACCGACATGTTTCTTACAGAGGGATTGAGTAAAAAAATTAATTATATACAAATATACATAAAATATAATTAATTATGAATTTAATGAAATATGTTTACAATAATTAAATATATAAAAAAAATATTGAATTATCCCACAAATTTTGCTTCTGACTGTAATTAAAACTACAGGTACAAATGAAGGGGAAGTATTTTATTCAATTTCCTTGGGTCTTGGGCATGTGACTTTGATGACGGTCAGGTAATGATAGTTCACTGAAAGTGTGTTTGGCTAACACATCTTAGAAACTTTAACTTGTATTCTTTGATAATTCTTAATAAGAGACTATAGCATCTCATAATACTTGTTAACATTTAGTAACCATCTAAAACCAAGTACTTTACAGATACTATACAGATAGTAACCATCCAAAACCAAGTACTGTACAGGTACTATACAAAAAGTAACCATCCAAAAACAAGACTAAACAGAAAGTAACCATCAAAATACTGCTAGGTAACAACTAAATACAACGTGTTCAACGTGTCAAGTCCATGTCAATATGAGTACTACCCTAAAAAATTATATATCTCTGGATAATCTTCAAAGTCAATACCTATTAAATTCTGGATGGAGCAGTGGAGATGAAATTTCTACAGGACCCCACTTCATCTTTTCTGTACCAATCAAATTTTGTTGGGATTGGCTGAGGTTTATAAAAAGTTTTGTTAAATTGTAAACACGAACTAGTGTTGATGCTAACTAAGAATCGTGGTGAATCTTGAACAAACCAGAAATGAAAAAACTTTTAAACTGAAAATTACGAAAAAAACCTGGAAAGTTCCACATGTAACTCTGAGCTATTTTGCAAAAATTAAGATGTACGATATTATTAAAAGTTGTGTAAACCTACCAATCGCATTCCAGAGTTGGGATTTATATGTTAACCCCAAATTGGGGTATGGGAATCAATAGAGCTGAAATGTGAAATTGTCGGTTAACCTTGAAAAACCAAGATTTGCCATAATTGGATTTACACTAAATGGAGAACTTATCACAAATAACTTATCAAACTTGAAAGTTCACATGAATTCTGAGTCATTTCCATAATAATCTGAATGTCGATTTTAGTAAGAATTAGTATGCTCACCTATATGAAATGTATACAAGATTTCAATCTAGTTACTATAATCGTGAATCAAAACCATTTTTGACCCCAAATGAATTTAAATTGATGACCCCTATTATTGTGGTTGATCTTTCATATCAAAACGAATCAGTAAAAATTGGTCCTATTGATGTGAGAATTTCAATAGAACTAAAGACACCAAGTCATAAAATTTAATCTGAATGTTGATTTTAGTAAGAATTAGTATGCTCACCTATATGAAATGTATACAAGATTTCAATCTAGTTACTATAATCGTTAATCACAACCATTTTTGACCCCAAATGAATTTAAATTGAAGACCCTTATTATTGTGGTTAAGCTTTCATATCAAAACGAATCAGTAAAAATTGGTCCTATTGATGTGAGAATTTTAATAGAACTAAAGACACCAAGTCCTGAAAATACCCAAGCTTACTGTCTCTTCATACATGACCGTTTAGTTGAATATAACCCACTAAACGGACTAGTACAACGAGTTGTTTAACATTAGAAAAATGTTGAAAGATATTGTATCGATTGATGTTCAAGGTTTCTTTGATAATAATAATAATTTTATTCTAAAGGAAATTGGAATTGTATTCGAAAAAGATCCAAACTTGAACAATAGTTTTTTAATAGAACCACCATATGATTTTACTATGCTAAATACCAAATCTCGAAAGACTGCAATTTGGTTAACCAATACACATCACAAAATATTTTGGAGTGATGGAGAAAATAGATTTCCACAAACTCGAAAGTATCTAAGGACAATTACAAGCGGAAAACAAATTATTTGTAAAGGTGTGGAAAAGAAACGATTTCTAGAGAAGTTTTTTGGGAGTCGTCAGCTCATTGATATCGAGGAAATGGGCTGTCCGTCATTAAACAGATTTAAAGGAAACCGGTTTCCCTATTGTGAAACACACCTTAAGGGCGGGGTTTGTGCTCTTAACAAAGCATACATTATTTTGACATTTTTTAAAAGTAGCTCCAAAACAATAAAATAATTTTTATACATCATTTTAAAGTTGAGACTAGATGTGTAAAGACCTATAAGAAAATAAAATTAACCAAATAAAGTTTCATGAGGAAGTTGACCAATTTATTAAACAATTTAAAGGACAGTTAATTGGTCAGCATTTTCAATACCTTCTAAACACAAAAACTATGTTCATGAATCGAGGTGGACATGATCTCACTACTACGAATTATGGTGAACACTTTACATTTTGTAATCCAGAAATGACGTCGGAAACGTGCGCCTGCTTCTTCTATGCAAATCGTCGGAATCAAAGCAAGAATCAAATTAATTTCAATATATAGAGGCAGACCAATGTGAGTTGGTCAGCGCTATGTCTCGCGAGGACGACCCTATCTTAATATTTAATCTTAAAAATAGATATGATGCAATATCATTTAATATTAATAATTGGCAAACTCTATTGATAAATCTGGAAAATTGTAAGATATATTATGAATATTATTTGAATGCGATTAGTGAATAATTTTCTGAAATAAATAATTTTGAAAATAAACAAATAAGAAGTATGTATTATTCATGGGATATTATCACAAATACATTATTATCTCTGTTGGCTTAATGATTTTTAATAATTCAATTCTAAGAATAAAATGAACTCCAAAAAACAGTTTTTGAAATTTTTTAATATTGATTAGAAGAAAAGAGACGGAAATATATTGTGCGTTACAGATACCTTGAGAGTCAGTTCTATGAGGTTGTAAACCAGTGTCTGAATGGTATGGAGTTGGAAGCCATTTGTTAAAAATTGGTATTTACCAGCGGGAATCTGTGAAATCAATAAATTAGAATTTTAAACTGCAAATACTAAAATCCTTTCCAGGGATTGTAGATGGTAAATTGAATTGTAGGTAAATCTTGTCCTTTTTGAGTCTGATATCTTTGACTATATTCTGCTAGTTACATGTTATGAGTTAATATCTGGGATTTCGGGTGCTCAATAATCCCATAAAATGATAAAAGTTTAACAACCTACTGTTACGAAAAGATCAGAAATATAACGAAAATAAAGTAGAGGATGCCATTAAAGAGGGAGGTCAGAACCAGTTTAAAAATTGTGTACATTGCTTAGAAAGAAAAAGAGAAAGGGAGGTCAGAACCAGTTTAAAAATTGTGTACATTGCTTAGAAAGAAAAAGAGAAAATCAAAAGAAATGTACAGTTTAGGTAGCTGGGGCAGCCATTGGAAAAGTCAAATCTGTAACAGTGGTGGGTGTGGCTAGGGGTTGAAGCATGCAATACAATTCTAAACCTGTTTACATGATGGATAAACGGATATTAGTTAGAGAAGGATGGAAATATCTTAAATATGAATTACAAGTACCCATCTATGTTGCGGAGGTTGGTCGGGGTTGGCAAACCATAATTTTTAAATATGAGGAACATATATTTCACCGGTGGGGAATTAGAGAGATCCAAAAGTTCAATTTTATGAGAGAAGACTAATACTGCTTTTGGTAAATTAAATAGACACATGAAAACTTATTACTCAATTAGTTAGAGAATATCAAACAACTAGATTTATCAAGCAGCTTGATGGAAAAATCAAAGTATTGAATAAATATATATTTTTTTATTATCCAAATAGAAGAAATTTTCGTTTTTGGTCAAGGGATAATATTCCAGGAATTTTTTCATTACCTTGACCTTTGCGCCTGCATCAAGGCATTTTAGCAATCCTTTGTAACAACTATTTGTGTTGTTGGTACCAGTTATAATTTGTTCGCAAATAAAAAATGCTTTCCTAATTATATGTTTTATGACCTCTTTTATGAAGGGATAATATTCCATGAATTTTTTCCAATACCTTGACCTTTGCGCCTGCGTCGAGGCATTTAAGCAAATCCTTTGTAACAACTGTTTGTGTCGTTGGCAACAGTTATAAATGGCTCGCAAATAAAAAATACTTTCCTAATTACATTTTTTATGACCATTTTTTTATGACCTTTGCGCCTCCGTCGAGGCATTTTAGCAATCCTTTACACCATCACCTATGTTTATTGTAGGTAACCAACTTGACTCTGGGGTTATGGTATGGTTAGCAATGGGTGGTTTGCTTAATGGGATTTAAATTATCGGTGACAAATTTATAAGTGAAAGTCACAGACATTTTTGGACAAAGGATACAATTGGTCATTTAGGTGTGGGTATACACATTTGTTATGGTGATAGAAAATGGGATAATCACAGTGTTTTTTCTTTTTTACTGTATTACGCCGGAGTGATTTCAATTACTTTCCCAATTATAGTTAGTTTTAAATCGTTTTTGACATTCATATATTTTGTTCTTTCTAGACATTTTATTGTAGCTTATAACTATAGTTATGGGATGTAAGGCTAGCTAGTTAAGATTACATTTATTATACCTACATAAGATGAAAGAACATGAAAAATGGAAATGTTTTATTTTAACAATATACTAGTTAAAGTGGATGATATTATTATATATTCTTAATATCTGTCATTATGAATCAAAATTGTTTATCAAAAGAGCTTCTAAACAGTTTTTAGACAGCTTGTGAACAATTTATTTCTTAATTAGTTTTACAATCACAGGATACATCTTCCCCCAACATAATCGGATATGTTCCTCTAAGATTTATATATCAGTCTTGAGATATTTTGGCTTTGCGTTCTTTCTCATGTACATAGCAAACACATTGAAAATCAGAGTGTAAGTTTTTACTTCACATCGAAAGTCGTCTAGTGATCAAGAATTTTTGATCATTCTTAACAAAAGACTATAAAAGCTCGTAGACGTTAATAACAACTAGTAACCAGCTAATAATAATTAGTAAACATCAAGCAAACAGATACTAAACATATAGAAACCCGATACTAAACAACTTGTATACATCTACTAAACAACTTGTATACATCTACTAAACATATAAAACCAGATACTAAACAGCTAGAAAACAACTTGTATACATCTAGTAAACAACTTGTATACATCTAGTAAACAACTTGTATACATCTACTAAACAACTTGTATACATCTACTAAACATATAGTAACCAGCTAATAAAAACTAGTAAGCAACTAATAGACATCTACCAAGCAGATAGTAACCATCTAATAATAGCTAGTAATCAAAGTCCAAGCAGCTCAACCGCCATCATGAATCACGAAAACCAGATGAGTATTGTAATAAAAGAGAGAGAGGAACCAAGCGAAAATCTGCGTTTGGAATAACCGACATGTTTCTTACAGAGGGATTGAGTAAGAAAATTAATTATATACAAATATACATAAAATATAATTAATTATGAATTTAATGAAATATGTTTACAATAATTAAATATATAAAAGAAATATTGAATTATCCTACAAATTTTGCTTCTGACTGTAATTAAAACTACAGGTACAAATGAAGGGGAAGTATTTTATTCAATTTCCTTGGGTCTTGGGCATGTGACTTTGATGACGGTCAGGTAATGATAGTTCACTGAAAGTGTGTTTGGCTAACACATCTCAGAAACTTTAACTTGTGTTCTTTGATAATTCTTAATAAGAGACTATAGCATCTCATAATACTTGTTAACATTTAGTAACCATCTAAAACCAAGTACTTTACAGATACTATACAGATAGTAACCATCCAAAACCAAGTACTGTACAGGTACTATACAAAAAGTAACCATCCAAAAACAAGACTAAACAGAAAGTAACCATCAAAATACTGCTAGGTAACAACTAAATACAACGTGTTCAACGTGTCAAGTCCATGTCAATATGAGTACTACCCTAAAAAATTATATATCTCTGGATAATCTTCAAAGTCAATACCTATTAAATTCTGGATGGAGCAGTGGAGATGAAATTTCTACAGGACCCCACTTCATCTTTTCTGTACCAATCAAATTTTGTTGGGATTGGCTGAGGTTTATAAAAAGTTTTGTTAAATTGTAAACACGAACTAGTGTTGATGCTAACTAAGAATCGTGGTGAATCTTGAACAAACCAGAAATGAAAAAACTTTTAAACTGAAAATTACGAAAAAAACCTGGAAAGTTCCACATGTAACTCTGAGCTATTTTGCAAAAATTAAGATGTACGATATTATTAAAAGTTGTGTAAACCTACCAATCGCATTCCAGAGTTGGGATTTATATGTTAACCCCAAATTGGGGTATGGGAATCAATAGAGCTGAAATGTGAAATTGTCGGTTAACCTTGAAAAACCAAGATTTGCCATAATTGGATTTACACTAAATGGAGAACTTATCACAAATAACTTATCAAACTTGAAAGTTCACATGAATTCTGAGTCATTTCCATAATAATCTGAATGTCGATTTTAGTAAGAATTAGTATGCTCACCTATATGAAATGTATACAAGATTTCAATCTAGTTACTATAATCGTGAATCAAAACCATTTTTGACCCCAAATGAATTTAAATTGATGACCCCTATTATTGTGGTTGATCTTTCATATCAAAACGAATCAGTAAAAATTGGTCCTATTGATGTGAGAATTTCAATAGAACTAAAGACACCAAGTCATAAAATTTAATCTGAATGTTGATTTTAGTAAGAATTAGTATGCTCACCTATATGAAATGTATACAAGATTTCAATCTAGTTACTATAATCGTTAATCACAACCATTTTTGACCCCAAATGAATTTAAATTGAAGACCCTTATTATTGTGGTTAAGCTTTCATATCAAAACGAATCAGTAAAAATTGGTCCTATTGATGTGAGATTTTTAATAGAACTAAAGACACCAAGTCCTGAAAATACCCAAGCTTACTGTCTCTTCATACATGACCGTTTAGTTGAATATAACCCACTAAACGGACTAGTACAACGAGTTGTTTAACATTAGAAAAATGTTGAAAGATATTGTATCGATTGATGTTCAAGGTTTCTTTGATAATAATAATAATTTTATTCTAAAGGAAATTGGAATTGTATTCGAAAAAGATCCAAACTTGAATAATAGTTTTTTAATAGAACCGCCATATGATTTTACTATGCTAAATACCAAATCTCGAAAGACTGCAATTTGGTTAACCAATACACATCACAAAATATTTTGGAGTGATGGAGAAAATAGATTTCCACAAACTCGAAAGTATCTAAGGACAATTACAAGCGGAAAACAAATTATTTGTAAAGGTGTGGAAAAGAAACGATTTCTAGAGAAGTTTTTTGGGAGTCGTCAGCTCATTGATATCGAGGAAATGGGCTGTCCGTCATTAAACAGGTTTAAAGGAAACCGGTTTCCCTATTGTGAAACACACCTTAAGGGCGGGGTTTGTGCTCTTAACAAAGCATACATTATTTTGACATTTTTTAAAAGTAGCTCCAAAACAATAAAATAATTTTTATACATCATTTTAAAGTTGAGACTAGATGTGTAAAGACCTATAAGAAAATAAAATTAACCAAATAAAGTTTCATGAGGAAGTTGACCAATTTATTAAACAATTTAAAGGACAGTTAATTGGTCAGCATTTTCAATACCTTCTAAACACAAAAACTATGTTCATGAATCGAGGTGGACATGATCTCACTACTACGAATTATGGTGAACACTTTACATTTTGTAATCCAGAAATGACGTCGGAAACGTGCGCCTGCTTCTTCTATGCAAATCGTCGGAATCAAAGCAAGAATCAAATTAATTTCAATATATAATCAAACATGTTCGCAATACCAATATAAATGAATAAATGTATTATTATGCTACAAAATAAACTTCTGACTTTTTATTTCGAGTTAAAATTACAGGTACGGAGAATGGAAAATATTTCCTTGACTAAGATATGTCGGCTATTTGCGAGTTGTTGCGCGGTAGTGATTTCAACCCCTATTATGGGAACGTATTAGAGCTAGCAGTCAGCCGTGAGGTCGTTGGCGTGAGGCCCATGATCTTGTCAATGGGCGTGCGCCTTCAGACTTGTGCATGTGTCCCTTTTATTCCGGTCAGGTAATAGACAGGTGCGCATGTTCGGGTAGCTCTTGCTTGAATCCCTTTTTTGATATGTTTATGACCCGTTTGTGGAAAGGAGAGAATCTTAGAGAATTTACCAGTTAAACCTTCTGGGGCGGAAACAAAAATGTCTGTTTGAAAATATTCGACATCTGAGAATTATTAACTTGTGAGATTCATTTTATTGGGGTTCTTTTGATTTCTAAATTAATTTTACAATCATAGGAAACGTTATTCCCCAACATGATCGGACATGTTCCTCTAAGGCAACCATCTTTAGATGTTTTGGGTTTGCGACCTTTCTCACGTGCACAGCAACACCTGCTGAATATTAATTGCTAATAATGAGGAAAAGGATACATGATCAATATTGTCACATGGGGATGTGGGGAAAGTGTGCGACCTTTCTCCCGTGTACAGCAACACCTGCTGAATATTAATTGTTGATAATGAGGCAAAAAGGTCACGTGATCAGTATTGTCACACGGTGGTGTGGGGTTGGGGCAATTAAGTATACTCTTTATAGACATGATCGTGACATTTTTATGAGTTCAAAGTCCATTAAAATCACTTAATTTATTGGATTATCCTAATTGTCCCAGAACCCGCATACGTTAATGAAGAGGCGGGGGTCATTAATATGTTAATCAGTGAGAGGCGGGGTCATTAATATGTTAATCAGTGAGTGGCGGGGTCATTAATATGCTAATTAGTAAGGGGGCGGGGGCCATTAATATGCAAATTGTCCCAGAAGCCGTCTTTCCCAACTACTTTCATGGTCTTATTAACATCTTGAATATCATCCTTGTGGTCAATGATCTCCACGGTGCTAATGACATTGGCGGTGCTGCCGACCACTTTGGACGTTTTGCTGCCCATCTTGGGGTCCTTAGGCCATACACTTGGTTCACTAGTTCTTTTCGTCCTTCGGGATTTTGCAGGTTGACTTCCTCCAGAATGTGGTCGATCGCAGGACCGGTAATCAGGACTTTCTCCTGGGTGATGTTGATCCTAAGGAAACGGTCAAGACATCCTTCTGGACACCAGCTTTCTTCCAGTCGAGGTCTGTGTTGATGAGAGTTGTACTTCTAGACCACTGTCAGGGAGATCAGAACAATTTCTGTCTTCTTCTCTATTTGGCTGGGGTCTTTTATACCGGACAAGAGCTTTCGCTAGCCCCCCCATATTGGATGAATTAACTAGGTGTTCCCACCTAGGGGTACTGTTTCTCCATTTCCCCTATTTTAGGAGTCAACGGCCGGCTGGTGCACTTTGCCACCTTACTGGAGTACGGTTTTGATCGTGGTCGTTGTTCTGGCCACGCGACACCCTTGAGTTGTCGAACTGTATTTCTGTTTTGCACTTATCATATGTTAAAAAAAGCAGTAAGAATCAACAAATAAATTTCTTTAAGGAAACAAGTAAGACATACGTGTCATTTTATATTTTTCACTTGTGGAAAATAAGGACTTCTAAAAGTTTTGTGAAGAAGTCGAACAGCTTCATCAGCATCTTTGACTTCTAGATTTTTTTTAATTTCCATCAATATTTGATGATTTTTATACCCGTTACTCGTAGAGTAAAAGGGTATACTAGATTCGTCGGAAAGTATGTAACAGGTAGAAGGAAGCGTTTCCAATTCTTGATCAGGATCACAAGCCGAGTCGACCTAGCCGTGTCCGTCTGTCCATCTGTCTGTTTGTCCAGATGAACGCTGAGATCTCGGAAACTATAAGAGCTAGGCTATTGAGACTTGGCGTGCAGATTCCTGAGAATCTTACGCAGCGCTAATTTGTTTCAGCAGAGTGCCACGCCCACTTTTAAAAAAAAAAACGTATTTTTGGCCAAAAATCGGAATTCTAGCCCAGTGTGCAGCGTTGCAATGACCCTGCGCTGCGATTTCTTGGCTTTCGGCGGTAAGTCTGCACAATTCCTGCTTGGCTATTCGGGCGACCGTCCGACGTAGCCAGGGCAGTCCTTTCAACAGTCGTCCGGGTCTCGATCCCGGTGGGTTACGCGGTTACGTTCGATACCGGACGCAAAATTCACGAGTCAACGGAAGGAAATCAACATAGAACTGTTGCAGCTGATCGACGATAAATTTGCGGAGCAAAGGGAGAGAATCGAAAGAGCGAGGCCCGCTTTCTCAACACTCTACAGGCTAAATTCGATGCAATGAACACTGAAATACACAACCTTACGAAACTAGTGCGAGAGCTGGAAACCGAGGCAAAAGAGGTGAATACACTGAAACAACAAGTGTGTGAACTAGATGCTCAATTGGCAGCAAAGTGCAATGCACAGGAGGTCGCGGATGTTGCATGAAACCTGCGCTGGCATGATGTACCGCAAGTCGGGGGCGAAAATTGGAACACTCTTTTCAATGGACTTTGTTTCTCACTACACCCGACCCCTCCTTCGCGAGTTAGGTTTATTTTTCGAGTCCGACCGCGCCAAAGAAACTCGCTTGTTGACCCAATAATAATAATAAAAATGAATCACGTGCGCGAAAAAGCTGCTCTGCTGCGGGCGATTGGAGTGCACCGACAAACAACCAAATCGCAGCTGAGCTTACAGCTGATCGGTTTTGACTCGCCGGCATTTATATACTTAAACGAACAATTAACGAAAACAAATTACGAAATTTTTAAGCATGCCATGCGCCTCAAAAAACAAAAGCGCGTAGCGGCCGTCTTTACTCGCCGTGGAGACGTATTTGTTAAGCCTATAGACGGAGGAGAAGCTTACTACGTGCAAAGCTCTAATGAGCTTTCTGATCTGAGTAGTGATGTGGGCGAAATCAACTCAAGCAGAGATGCTGCTTTAGAGAATAATTCATTTCGTAACTAAAATATTTTTTATCTCTATATTAGGATTTCAAATTAGTTTAATATCTTTAACTCCTGTTATTTATATGTTTAGTCGCATTGTTAATTTAGTAGTCTGCCTAATTTTTTGTATGGTGTGCAGTCCTTGTTTCTTTATTTTGAAATTTAAAACTATTCACAATGGAAGAAAACCTGAATAATTCAACAGCAAATAGTCGTACCCTTCTGTGCATCCTGGCAAAGCAGAGACCTGGTCTCAAGATTTGTCATATAAATGCCCAAAGCCTGCCAAAGAAAATTGAAGAGTTTAGGTACATGTTTGTAAATTCGGAAATTTATGTTATATGCGTGTCTGAAACATGGTTTGAGCAGAGTCTATGTGATGTGCTAATATCGTGTGATGGATATAATGTGTACCGTTCTGATCGTGTTAGTCATGGGGGAGGAGTTGCTATATATGTAAACATAAAATTAAAAGCCAAAATTATTTGCAAACACACAATAAACAGTGCAATAGAATACATTCTTCTTGAAATACAAAACCCGATTATGGAGAAAAATATGCTAATTGGCTGCATTTAACGCCCGCATTGCAACACAAAGTACGATGATTTAATAAATATTCTGACAGAAATTACAGTAAACTTCACTGATGTAATCCTTGCAGGCGATCTTAATAGTGATATTCTGAGGGAATTTCACCTTACCAGCAACATGGAATCGCTAGGTCTGAAAGCAGTGAATCTTTCATTTCCAACCCACTTCAGCAGAACACGTAACACATTATTAGATTTGTTTTTTGTGAGTAATGTTAATAAAATATGTTTGTATGATCAGCTAATCGTTCCGTCCTTTTCAAAACATGACCTTATATACCTGACCAATAACTTTGACCTTAACTATACGGACCATACAATATTTTATCGTGATTTTAATAATATTAATTATAAAATGTTGAACGAAGCATTTAACCAGTGTGTATGGAACAATATTTACAGTCTTCCAACAGTCGATCGTCAACTTAAACTTCTACAACATAATATTAGCCACTTATACGATAGTTTTGTTCCAGTTAAAAGTAAAACAATTCGACCTTCCAAAAAACCATGGTTTACCAATAATATAAAATTGGCAATTATAAAACGAAATATATATAAATATATTATAGAAGGGCCCCGCGCGTAACAAGCACGTGCTTGGTGTCGTTGGGCCACTTGTTTGTACTGCTCGTAGTGCATCAACGTCCATCATATATAAATGAAGCATACCAGAAGTGGAAAAGATACAAAACACCGCAACATCACAGCATGTTTGTATCTCTGAGAAAAACGGTTACCAAACTAATCGACTCTGCAAAATCAAACATTTTTAGCCAAAAACTTAAAAACTCAGCCTCTTCAAGTCAAACATGGAAACAGATTAAAGCTCTAGGGATAGGTAAACAAAAGACATCACAGGAACTAGATGTTGACATAGATGAACTCAACCTTAAATTAGCAGAATGCCAAGTTCCTGAGGTCACAACCAACACGTACCTGAATTCAGTACCTGAAAACATATGTGATACTAGGTTTAGATTTATGTGTGTTGACCAGTGTGATGTTTTAGATAATATTCTTAAAATTAAGTCTAACGCAATTGGACCTGACGATATTCATCCTTAATTTATAAAAATCCTACTTCCTAAACTTATCTCTTACCTTACGCACACATTTAACACGGCTCTTACCACGTCTACGTTCCCTGATTGCTGGAAAACCGCCAAAATTATCCCAATACCAAAATCAACAAAGAATACCGGCCGATATATATTCTTCCGTACCTCTCAAAGGTGTTTGAAAATATTGTCGCATCAAAAAATTGTCGCATAAAAAATTTTATATCTGTCAATAGCCCCTTAAATGAGCATCAATCTGGATTTAGAAAAAATCGTAGCTGCACTTCAGCCATCTTAAAAATAACTGAAGATATTCGTCAACAGACGGACAACGGGTATGTCACCTTCTTACTATTGCTGGACTACAGCAAAGCGTTCGACACAGTAAATCATGAAATCCTGTGCTCAAAACTCAAAAATTTGTATTTCTTCTCCAATACTGCCGTCAAAGTTTTGTGTTCGTTTTTTTTTTTTTTTTTTTAATGCTTTGCTATTTATTTATTGAATCTTCTCCCTTTGGATACTAACAATAAGTGTATCAAATCTTAGACTACTTAATCTATCTCTCAGTCATATGACTGCTGTTGTGCTAAAGGGGCCCGAAAGTTATAGCTGGCTTGGCAGGTCGTTGCGTTGTAGACGGGATCGGCTGGAAACCCAAGTCAAGCCTCTTGCGAGGCGATTGGGGTGCACAGAGAGTTTTTCGTTGTAGGACGCTTTTTGTTTGTCTATTTCATCTTTTACGGTAGGAATGCTTAGGTCCCTGTGGATGGTTTGGTTGCGAATATACCATGGTGCCCCAGTGATAGTTCGCAGGATTTTCGATTGAACGCGCTGTATAATGTCTATGTTGGTTCTGCTGGCGTTTCCCCATAGCTGGGAGCCGTATGTCCAGATAGGCTTGAGAGTGGAGTTGTAGAGCAAAACCTTGTAGTCTAGACGCAGGGGCGAACGAGCGTTAAGAATCCAGTGGAAGCTGCTGGCCTTTAGGTTTAGATGTACTTTCTTGCGTTCGATGTGTCTTCTCCAGGTTAGTCGTCTGTCAAGGTGGACGCCGAGATACGTTACATCGTTGACTTGGGGAATCTGCGTATTATTCAATCATAGTGGAGGGCATGTTTGCCTGTTGAGAGTAAACGTTATGTGTTTACATTTTTGTTCATTTATTTTAATCCGCCAATCAGATAGCCACCTCTCTACTACGAGGAGGTGGTTTGCTAGCTGTGTTGTGGCTCGGCCTGGGCACCTCGAGCGACTTAAAATTGCGGTGTCGTCAGCGAACGTAGATGTTGTTAGCTGCTCGTTCGTAGGAATATCCGCTGTGTATAGGAGGAACAGAGTAGGCCCTAGCGCGCTTCCTTGCGGGACTCCGGCTTTGATAATGTAGTCGTCGGATGTTGTTGTATTGCACCTTACTGCGAAGGTCCTGTTGTATAGATACGACTCAAGAAGCTTGTGAGTGTAATCAGGCAAGTGTGTTTTGATTTTGTGCATGAGGCCATCTAGCTATACTCGATCGAAGGCTTGAGATACATCGAGGAATATTGCGCTGCAGTATTCCCGATGCTCAAGGGCTGTGCGTATTTCTGATGTTATTCTGTTAACTTGTTCGATAGTTCCATGGTTTTGACGAAATCCAAATTGATGAGCAGGGATAACATTGTGTGCTCCTAGATATGGTGTTATGCGAGTTATTTTTCGAACAGCTTAGACAGACACGATAATAAACTAATTGGTCTGTAGGATGACGGAATTGTGTGGTCTTTTCCAGGCTTCGGTATCATAATGATGATAGATTTTTTCCATTTTTTCGGATAGTAGCCGAGAGTTATAATCCCATTGAAGAGCTTACAAATAACCTCAATGGCAGAGTTTGGAAGTTCTATTAACATTTTTGGGGTTATTTGGTCACCGCCAGGGTCCTTTTTCGGTTTCAGTTCACCAATGACTTTCGCGATCTCCTTTGGCTGAAACAGTGGTGGTAGGGAAATAGATTCAGGTTCGATTTGTGGTAGGAAAAATGAACCAGTGGCAGGGTTCGGCTGGAAGACGTTTCTGAGATGTAAAGCAAAAGTTTCGGCTCTATCTTCGTCGCTGCGAAACCAGATGCCAGTTGAATTTCTTATCGGAGTGACTGTTTCGATTGGAGAGCTCAGATTTGGGTGAGCCCTCCACAGAGGATGTTTTGTACGAGTTGGCGAAAGTTTTTTAATGTACCGCAGCTGTGCATTTTCGGTTTCTTGCTTTAGAGCTCGATTTAGTGTGCGAGTGGCTTCCTTGAGACGTTGTTTTGATGACGGCGATCTGTTGGTTTGCCAGGCACGTCGCAGGCGCCTCTTTTCTAGGACTAACCGTTCAATTTGCAGATTAGTTTTGAAATGGTTGGTTTGCACGTCCCTGCCTTGTGGTGTTGAGATAGTGGCTGCCTCCACGAATACTTCTTCAAGAGCATCGGTAGAGCAGTCGATGTCCGCTTCGATGTTGAAGTGAGGGGTTAATTTGATGTGTGAGCTTACATACTTTTTATATTTTAACCAGTTGGTTCTGTGCGACGTCAGCCTGAGGGGGTGGTCTGTGGTTTTTGTGCTTTGAAGAAGAGTTATTAGCACTGGCGAATGGTCTGACGACAGGTCCGAAAGCGCTTTGGCGCTTATTATATTGCGGGGACTGTTTTTTGTCACCGCAAAGTCTATTAGGTCTGGAACTTTCCTGGGGTCTGTTGGCCAGTATGTGGGGCTGCCAGGGGAAACATAGTCTAATTTGTTATTCGGTTTTATGATTGCATTGTATAATTGCCTTCCTTTGGGAGTCACAAGGCGTGATCCCCAGTGCGTGTGTTTGGCATTATAGTCCCCTGCAGCTATAAAGCGATCTCCAAGCAAGTTGTAGAAGTCCATGAATTGTCCTTCAGAAATAGTAAAGCGAGGCGGGCAGTAGACAGCGGCTATGGTGATGTTTTCGTTGCCTGACTGCACTTTGATGGACGTGGCTTGCAAGTAATTAGTTGAAAACCTTTGGTGAAAGTGGTGCTTGATGCGTTCCCTGATTAGGATGACGGTTCCGCCGTGGGCTTTACCATCTGGATGGTCTGTGCGGTAGAAAGTGTAGCCTCTTATTTGGAAGTTGTATTTGTTTGTGAGGTGCGTCTCTACCAGTAGCATAATGTCGATATGGTTTTCATTCAGGAACTGTGTTACTTCAAGGTTGTGCCGTGAAACGCCATTGGCGTTCCACATGGTTATTCGTAGATTTGCCGTCTGATTATTTGGACTGCTTAGCTACAAGTAGCTGTATCACCATGTTCTGGTTTTGAACCAGTGTTTGCATGGTCGTTTTCATGAATGACATGAGTTCCATCATACTTTGTTGCATGGTGACCATCATAGTTTCCAGAGTGCTTTGCGACTGTACTTGGATCTGCTGAGCGTTTCCTAGATTAGACTGGAGTGGGCTTTCCGTCCCCGATCGAAGGGCATCGGCGTATGAGAATCCCTTCTGGGTATTTAGTTGACCAAATGATGATCTTGCAGCCGTGCCGAAAAATACTTCCGGCGTCGTACGCGAGTAAGTGTAGGCATTTTGGGTATTCTGATGGCGCGTTGCTATCACTTTTCGCATGCGGTCCTTCATCTCCTTGTAGATCGGACAGCCCCTGTAGTTTGCCGTGTGGTTACCTTGGCAATTAACGCATTTTTTCTTTTTGGGGTCTTCTTTGTTGGCAGGGCAGTTAGCCGAATTGTGGAAGTCTACACAGACTGTTCGAAGCGAACAGTATGCCCTGGTGTGTCCATACTCCTGACAATTTGTGCATTGCACTGGGCCGTTCCTTTTATGTGGCTCTTCCACGTTAATTCTTCGGTGCAATAAGTATTGCAGGTTATAAATGGGGTGCACTTCATTTTTCTTCAAGACTCTGCTGTCTGGCTCCAGCTCGACCCTGAAGAGTGGTTGCGGCTCTTTATTCCTGTTTATAATGTTACTGACGTTCTTTGCAGAAAACCCTTTTTCCTTGAGAGCATCGATAACTTCCTTGGCGGTTACGTCGGGCTCGATTCCTTTTAGTACCACTTGCAGGCTCTTGCTGCTTTTTAGTTGGTACGTGTAGTAGCTTTTCCTAGCTTCCTCCAGGTATTTGGATACTGCTCGGAAATGTTCTTCAGATTTGGTCTGAAGCTTGGTTTCATGGATATCCCCTTTTGTGACCGGAACAACATGAAAGTTTCCGTCCCCGGTCAGCGCAACAATTTTGTTGACCAGGGCGTTCGAGATTTTCTCCCTAATGTAAATTGGTGGGGGCTTAGGTTTCGGTTGGGTCTCCTGAGCCCGTTCTGGTTTATTTTCCGCTAGAAGCGCAAATCTATTGCTGTTGGATCTCCCGGGTAATTTATCTTCTATTTGAACACGGTTTATTTTTGCCTTGTTACCTACCGCGGTGTTCTGCGGGCTAAGCTTACGCTTGATATGGATGTACCGATCTAGTCCGGTCTGTATGGCCGGACCCGCTTGCTGAATTTTGTTTTGGTTTTGATTTGTTGTCGTGGTTTTTGTTGCCCTTGTATTTAGAGCTGCGGTTGCAGTCGATTCCGAAATAATAGTCGTAGCTGTGGTTGTTGTTGGTTTTTTTGCCGTAGCTGTAGTTGTTGCTGACAAATTTAGAGCGGATGCAGAAGTTTTACCGTTGCATGTTGTTGGTGCGCCAGGGGTCGAAACTGATGGTGGGGGGGTTTTGCATTGTTGACTCCACGCCGTCGGAGTAGGGGTAGCCGTAAGTAAGCATGGTGAGCAAGATCGTGCTCTTTGGCTATCGACCGACAGTAGGGTCGTTTCTTGCACTTCGCTATCACGCGTTGAGACATACGAAAAGTAACCGTCTCTTCGGCTCGCGGAGCTGAGTCGCTCTTTATTCTGTTCGTAGCTCATTGAGCTTTTATTAGCGTGGCACTTATTTAATATTATAAGATGAGACAATGTATGTGCTAGTCAAAATCATTACACCGATTTTGTGTGTTGAAACCTAAATTTCTTTGGGTTTTAGCGTCTTTTCGCTTATTGGAAATTAACCAGTTTAGTTTTTGTGTTTTGTTTGCATTTAATTTATCAACTTTCTTGCACTTTTCGCGGAGCTCGCACAAAACACGTCCGCTCTCTTCAGCGGTCACGAAGTATCTTGAAAATCGTCGTCAATATGTTGTATCGTCAAATACTTGTTCTTCGTTTGCCTATCTGAAGCGTGGTGTACCCCAGGGTTCGTTACTTGGACCACTATTATTCACACTTTATATAAATGATCTTCCTTCTGTGCTGTCGAAATGTAATGTCCATTTATATGCTGATGATGTTCAGATGTATGTTAGTCGTCTCTTAAACAGAATTAGTGAGTGTTTAGATATTTGTAGAATGGAGCTTGGAAGAGTAAATGAATGGGCAAAAATAACGGTCTTGCCATCAATCCATTGAAATCAAAGTGCTTAATCATTTTTAAGAAGAAATTATGCAATATTGAACTATTCCCCCTGATGGTTAACAAAACACCAATTGAGTACGTGGAAACCGCCAATAATTTGGGTATCACATTGAATAGAACCTTGAACTGGAATGACCACGTAAACAAAGCTGTAGGCAAAACATATGGACTAATAAGATCCTTGTCACTAGTTGAATGTTCCTTACCTGTTAGTGTGCGTCTTCTAATTGCCAAGTCTTGTATAATACCCACACTCTTTTATGGTCTAGAGATCTATGCAAATTGTGATTTAGCAAGTCAACATAAGCTGAAAATAGCATACAATAGTATTGCGCGTTTTGTATTTAATTTGAATAGATCTGACCATGTAACTCAATTTGCTTACAAGATATTGATATAAGCTTGGCAGATTATATAAAAAGTAGAACAATAATCTTTTTACACAAAGTTATATACACCAGAGAGCCATCGTACTTATTTGAAAAATTACAATTCTCCAGATCTACAAGAACAAAGAATATTATCTGCATCCGACACAGGTTTCTGCTTTCAAATAGACAATTTTTTATAAATGCGATTAGAACGTGGAACGAGCTTCCAACATAAAAGAAGCTAGGAGCGCAACACTAGTTAAGACAAAACTTCTCTCACACCTAAGAAATAGCATTTCTAGTCTACTTCAAGGTATAATATCTAATAATATTTTAACATTGCGACTTATCCCCAAAACCTTTTCCTTAGATTTTATACCCCTTACTCGTAGAGTAAAAGGGTATACTAGATTCGTCGGAAAGTGTGTAACAGGCAGCAGGAAGCCGTTCCGACCCCATAAAGTATATATATTCTTGATCACTAGCCGAGTCGGTCTAGCCATGTCCGTCTGACCGTCTGTCCGTCTGTCTGTCTGTCCGGATGAACGCTGAGATCTCGGAAACTATGAGAGCTAGGCTATTGAGATTTGGCGTGCAGATTCCTGAGCTTCTTACGCAGCTCTAGTTTGCTTCAGTAGAGTGCCACGCCCACTTTAACGCCCACAAACCGCCCAAACTGTGGCTTCTACAGTTTTGATGCTAGGGTAAAAAGTTTAACCGAAATGAATTGTTGTTATCAATACCTATCGATTGACATAAAAAAAAATTTTGCTACGCCCACTTTAACGCCCACAAGCCGCCCACAAACTAAAAAAAATCGTAAATATGAACGCGGATATCTCGGAAATGATGAAAGATAGAGAAATGAAATTTCAGATTTAGATTCCGTAACTGAAATGTATTGGTCTCGTCAATACCTATCGATTGATCCAAAAAAAACTTTGCCACGCCCACTCTAACGCCCACAACGCTTAAATCTGTCTACCGCCGGTAGGTTGCGCATTTCAATCTCACTTTGCTGCTTGCATATCTCCATTTCCCTTTGGTCCCTTTAGCTGAGTAACGGGTATCATCTATCTGATCGAGGTACTCGACTATAGCGTTCTTTCTTGTTTGACTTTGAAAACACGGTAAACGAAAACTACCTGCCCGAGTTCTTTGATACTTTGGTATAAATTAGTGAAATGTATTATAAAAAGGACTCTATACTCGGTTTGGTCATTTTCTTTAAAAAAACGTATTTTTGGCCAAAAATCGGAATTTCTGGCCCAGTGTGCAGCGTTGCAATGACCCTGCGCTGCGATTTCTTGGCTTTCCGCGGTAAGTCTGCACAATTCCTGCTTGGCTATTCGGGCGACCGTCCGACGTAGCCAGGGCAGTCCTTTCAACAGTCGTCCGGGTCTCGATCACGGTGGGTTACGCGGTTACGTTCGATACCGGACGCAAAATTCACGAGTCAACGGAAGGAAATCAACATAGAACTGTTGCAGCTGATCGACGATAAATTTGCGGAGCAAAGGGAGTCACTGGGTAGAGAGTATCGAAAGAGCGAGGCCCGCTTTCTCAACACTCTACAGGCTAAATTCGATGCAATGAACACTGAAATACACAACCTTACGAAACTAGTGCGAGAGCTGGAAACCGAGGCAAAACAGGTGAATACACTGAAACAACAAGTGTGTGAACTAGATGCTCAATTGGCAGCAAAGTGCAATGCACAGGAGGTCGCGGATGTTGCATGCAACCTGCGCTGGCATGATGTACCGCAAGTCGGGGGCGAAAATTGGAACACTCTTTTCAATCGACTTTGTTTCTCACTACACCCGACCCCTCCTCCGCGAGTTAGGTTTATTTTTCGAGTCCGACCGCGCCAAAGAAACTCGCTTGTTGACCCAATAATAATAATAAAAATGAATCACGTGCGCGAAAAAGCTGCTCTGCTGCGGGCGATTGGAGTGCACCGACAAACAACCAAATCGCAGCTGAGCTTACAGCTGATCGGTTTTGACTCGCCGGCATTTATATACTTAAACGAACAATTAACGAAAACAAATTACGAAATTTTTAAGCATGCCATGCGCCTCAAAAAACAAAAGCGCGTAGCGGCCGTCTTTACTCGCCGTGGAGACGTATTTGTTAAGCCTATAGACGGAGGAGAAGCTTACTACGTGCAAAGCTCTAATGAGCTTTCTGATCTGAGTAGTGATGTGGGCGAAATCAACTCAAGCAGAGATGCTGCTTTAGAGAATAATTCATTTCGTAACTAAAATATTTTTTATCTCTATATTAGGATTTCAAATTAGTTTAATATCTTTAACTCCTGTTATTTATATGTTTAGTCGCATTGTTAATTTAGTAGTCTGCCTAATTTTTTGTCTGGTGTGCAGTCCTTGTTTCTTTATTTTGAAATTTAAAACTATTCACAATGGAAGAAAACCTGAATAATTCAACATTAAATAGTCGTACCCTTCTGTGCATCCTGGCAAAGCAGAGACCTGGTCTCAAGATTCGTCATATAAATGCCCAAAGCCTGCCAAAGAAAATTGAAGAGTTTAGGTACATGTTTGTAAATTCGGAAATTTATGTTATATGCGTGTCTGAAACATGGTTTGAGCAGAGTCTATGTGATGTGCTAATATCGTGTGATGGATATAATGTGTACCGTTCTGATCGTGTTAGTCATGGGGGAGGAGTTGCTATATATGTAAACATAAAATTAAAAGCCAAAATTATTTGCAAACACACAATAAACAGTGCAATAGAATACATTCTTCTTGAAATACAAAACCCGATTATGGAGAAAAATATGTTAATTGGCTGCATTTAACGCCCGCATTGCAACACAAAGTACGATGATTTAATAAATATTCTGACAGAAATTACAGTAAACTTCACTGATGTAATCCTTGCAGGCGATCTTAATAGTGATATTCTGAAGGAATTTCACCTTACCAGCAACATGGAATCGCTAGGTCTGAAAGCAGTGAATCTTTCATTTCCAACCCACTTCAGCAGAACACGTAACACATTATTAGATTTGTTTTTTGTGAGTGATGTTAATAAAATATGTTTGTATGATCAGCTAATCGTTCCGTCCTTTTCAAAACATGACCTTATATACCTGACCAATAACTTTGACCTTAACTATACGGACCATACAATATTTAATCGTGATTTTAATAATATTAATTATATAATGTTGAACGAAGCATTTAACCAGTGTGTATGGAACAATATTTACAGTCTTCCAACAGTCGATCGTAAACTTAAACTTCTACAACATAATATTAGCCACTTATACGATAGTTTTGTTCCAGTTAAAAGTAAAACAATTCGACCGTCCAAAAAACCATGGTTTACCAATAATATAAAATTGGCAATTATAAAACGAAATGAAGCATACCAGAAGTGGAAAAGATACAAAACACCGCAACATCACAGCATGTTTGTATCTCTGAGAAAAACGGTTACCAAACTAATCGACTCTGCAAAATCAAACATTTTTAGCCAAAAACTTAAAAACTCAGCCTCTTCAAGTCAAACATGGAAACAGATTAAAGCTCTAGGGATAGGTAAACAAAAGACATCACAGGAACTAGATGTTGACATAGATGAACTCAACCTTAAATTAGCAGAATGCCAAGTTCCTGAGGTCACAACCAACACGTACCTAAATTCAGTACCTGAAAACATATGTGATACTAGGTTTAGATTTATGTGTGTTGACCAGTGTGATGTTTTAGATAATATTCTTAAAATTAAGTCTAACGCAATTGGACCTGACGATATTCATCCTTCATTTATAAAAATCCTACTTCCTAAACTTATCTCTTACCTTACGCACACATTTAACACGGCTCTTACCACGTCTACGTTCCCTGATTGCTGGAAAACCGTCAAAATTATCCCAATACCAAAATCAAACAAAGAATACCGGCCGATATCTATTCTTCCGTACCTCTCGAAGGTGTTTGAAAATATTGTCGCATCAAAAAATTGTCGCACAAAAAATTTTATATCTGTCAATAGCCCCTTAAATGAGCATCAATCTGGATTAAGAAAAAATCGTAGCTGCACTTCAGCCATCTTAAAAATAACTGAAGATATTCGTCAACAGATGGACAACGGGTATGTCACCTTCTTACTATTGCTGGACTACAGCAAAGCGTTCGACACAGTAAATCATGAAATCCTGTGCTCAAAACTCAAAAATTTGTTTTTCTTCTCCAATACTGCCGTCAAATTTTTGTGTTCGTATCTTAAAAATCGTCGTCAATATGTTGTATCGTCAAATACTTGTTCTTCGTTTGCCTATCTGAAGCGTGGTGTACCCCAGGGTTCGTTTCTTGGACCACTATTATTCACACTTTATATAAATGATCTTCCTTCTGTGCTGTCGAAATGTAATGTCCATTTATATGCTGATGATGTTCAGATGTATGTTAGTCGTCTCTTAAACAGAATTAAAGAGTGTTTAGATATTTGTAGAATGGAGCTTGGAAGAGTAAATGAATGGGCAAAAATAACGGTCTTGCCATCAATCCATTGAAATCAAAGTGCTTAATCATTTTTAAGAAGAAATTATGCAATATTGAACTATTCCCCCTGATGGTTAACAAAACACCAATTGAGTACGTGGAAACCGCCAATAATTTGGGTATCACATTGAATAGAACCTTGAACTGGAATGACCACGTAAACAAAGCTGTAGGCAAAACATATGGACTAATAAGATCCTTGTCACTAGTTGAATGTTCCTTACCTGTTAGTGTGCGTCTTCTAATTGCCAAGTCTTGTATAATACCCACACTCTTATGGTCTAGAGATCTATGCAAATTGTGATGTAGCAAGTCAACATAAGCTGAAAATAGCATACAATAGTATTGCGCGTTTTGTATTTAATTTGCATAGATCTGACCATGTAACTCAATTTGCTTACAAGATATTGATATAAGCTTGGCAGATTATATAAAAAGTAGAACAATAATCTTTTTACACAAAGTTATATACACCAGAGAGCCATCGTACTTATTTGAAAAATTACAATTCTCCAGATCTACAAGAACAAAGAATATTATCTGCATCCGACACAGGTTTCTGCTTTCAAATAGACAATTTTTTATAAATGCGATTAGAACGTGGAACGAGCTTCCAACATAAAAGAAGCTAGGAGCGCAACACTAGTTAAGACAAAACTTCTCTCACACCTAAGAAATAGCATTTCTAGTCTACTACAAGGTATAATATCTAATAATATTTTAACATTGCGACTTATCCCCAAAACCTTTTCCTTAGATTTTATACCCGTTACTCGTAGAGTAAAAGGGTATACTAGATTCGTCGGAAAGTGTGTAACAGGCAGCAGGAAGCCGTTCCGACCCCATAAAGTATATATATTCTTGATCACTAGCCGAGTCGGTCTAGCCATGTCCGTCTGACCGTCTGTCCGTCTGTCTGTCTGTCCGGATGAACGCTGAGATCTCGGAAACTATGAGAGCTAGGCTATTGAGATTTGGCGTGCAGATTCCTGAGCTTCTTACGCAGCTCTAGTTTGCTTCAGTAGAGTGCCACGCCCACTTTAACGCCCACAAACCGCCCAAACTGTGGCTTCTACAGTTTTGATGCTAGGGTAAAAAGTTTAACCGAAATGAATTGTTCTTATCAATACCTATCGATTGAGTTTGCTACGCCCACTTTAACGCCCACAAGCCGCCCACAAACTAAAAAAAATCGTAAATATGAACGCGGATATCTCGGAAATGATGAAAGATAGAGAAATGAAATTTCAGATTTAGATTCCGTAACTGAAATGTATTGGTCTCTTCAATACCTATCGATTGATCCAAAAAAAACTTTGCCACGCCCACTCTAACGCCCACAACGCTTAAATCTGTCTACCGCCGGTAGGTTGCGCATTTCAATCTCACTTTGCTGCTTGCATGTCTCCATTTCCCTTTGGTCCCTTTAGCTGAGTAACGGGTATCTATCTGATCGAGGTACTCGACTATAGCGTTCTTCCTTTTTATACCCGTTACTCGTAGAGTAAAAGGGTATACTAGACTCGTCGGAAAGTATGTAACAGGCAGAAGGAAGCGTTTCCGACCCCATAAAGTATATATATTCTTGATCAGGATCACTAGCCGAGTCGATCTAGCCATGTCCGTCTGTCCGTCTGTCCGTCTGTCTGTCCGGATGAACGCTGAAATCTCGGAAACTATGAGAGCTAGGCTATTGAGATTTGGCGTGCAGATTCATGAGCTTCTTACGCAGCGCAAGTTTGTTTCAGTAGAGTACCACGCCCACTCTAACGCCCACAAACCGCCCAAAACTATGGCTCCTACAGTTTTGATGATAGAATAAAAATTTTAAATGAAATGTATTGATCTCATCAATACATATCGATTGACTCAAAAAAAAATTGCCACGCCCACTTGTACGCCCACAAACCGCCCACAAACTTCAAAAAATCGTAAATATGAACGTGGATATCTCGGAAACTATCAAGGATAGAGAATTGGGATCACAGATTTAGATTTCGTAGCTTTGTGCGCAGCGCAAGTTTGTTACGAAAATATGCCACGCCCTTTCTAACGCCCACAAACCGCCCAAGGCTGTGGCGCCCACAATTTTCATGCTAGATACAAAATTTTAACTGAACTGTATTGGTCTCGTCAATACCTATCGATTGACCCAAAAAAAAATTTGCCACGCCCACTCTAACGCCCATAACGCTTAAATCTGTCTACCGCCGATAGGTGGCGCATTTTAAACTCGCTTTGCTGCGTGCATATCTCCATTTCCCTTTGGTCCCTTTAGCTGAGTAACGGGTATCTAATAGTCGAGGTACTCGACTATAGCGTTCTTCCTTCTTTGACTTTGAAATCACGGTAAACGAAAACTACCTGCCCGAGTTCTTTGATACTTTGGCATAAATTAGATAAATGTATTATAAAACCCTATACTCGATTTGGTCATTTTCTTTTAAAAAAAACGTATATTTGGTCAAAAATCGGAATTGCTGGCCCAGTGTGCAGCGTTGCAATGACCCTGCGCTGCGATTTCTAGGCTTTCGGCGGTAAGTCTGCACAATTCCTGCTTGGCTATTCGGGCGACCGTCCGACGTAGCCAGGACAGTCCTTTCAACAGTCGTCCGGGTCTCGATCCCGGTGGGTTACGCGGTTACGTTCGATACCGGACGCAAAATTCACGAGTCAAGGGAAGGAAATCAACATAGAACTGTTGCAGCTGATCGACGATAAATTTGCGGAGCAAAGGGAGTCACTGGGTAGAGAGTATCGAAAAAGCGAGGCCCGCTTTCTCAACACTCTACAGGCTAAATTCGATGCAATGAACACTGAAATACACAACCTTACGAAACTAGTGCGAGAGCTGGAAACCGAGGCAAAAGAGGTGAATACACTGAAACAACAAGTGTGTGAACTAGATGCTCAATTGGCAGCAAAGTGCAATGCACAGGAGGTCGCGGATGTTGCATGAAACCTGCGCTGGCATGATGTACCGCAAGTCGGGGGCGAAAATTGGAACACTCTTTTCAATCGACTTTGTTTCTCACTACACCCGACCTCTCCTCCGCGAGTTAGGTTTATTTTTCGAGTCCGACCGCGCCAAAGAAACTCGCTTGTTGACCCAATAATAATAATAAAAATGAATCACGTGCGCGAAAAAGCTGCTCTGCTGCGGGCGATTGGAGTGCACCGACAAACAACCAAATCGCAGCTGAGCTTACAGCTGATCGGTTTTGACTCGCCGGCATTTATATACTTAAACGAACAATTAACGAAAACAAATTACGAAATTTTTAAGCATGCCATGCGCCTCAAAAAACAAAAGCGCGTAGCGGCCGTCTTTACTCGCCGTGGAGACGTATTTGTTAAGCCTATAGACGGAGGAGAAGCTTACTACGTGCAAAGCTCTAATGAGCTTTCTGATCTGAGTAGTGATGTGGGCGAAATCAACTCAAGCAGAGATGCTGCTTTAGAGAATAATTCATTTCGTAACTAAAATATTTTTTATCTCTATATTAGGATTTCAAATTAGTTTAATATCTTTAACTCCTGTTATTTATATGTTTAGTCGCATTGTTAATTTAGTAGTCTGCCTAATTTTTTGTCTGGTGTGCAGTCCTTGTTTCTTTATTTTGAAATTTAAAACTATTCACAATGGAAGAAAACCTGAATAATTCAACATTAAATAGTCGTACCCTTCTGTGCATCCTGGCAAAGCAGAGACCTGGTCTCAAGATTCGTCATATAAATGCCCAAAGCCTGCCAAAGAAAATTGAAGAGTTTAGGTACATGTTTGTAAATTCGGAAATTTTTTTTTATATGCGTGTCTGAAACATGGTTTGAGCAGAGTCTATGTGATGTGCTAATATCGTGTGATGGATATAATGTGTACCGTTCTGATCGTGTTAGTCATGGGGGAGGAGTTGCTATATATGTAAACATAAAATTAAAAGCCAAAATTATTTGCAAACACACAATAAACAGTGCAATAGAATACATTCTTCTTGAAATACAAAACCCGATTATGGAGAAAAATATGTTAATTGGCTGCATTTAACGCCCGCATTGCAACACAAAGTACGATGATTTAATAAATATTCTGACAGAAATTACAGTAAACTTCACTGATGTAATCCTTGCAGGCGATCTTAATAGTGATATTCTGAAGGAATTTCACCTTACCAGCAACATGGAATCGCTAGGTCTGAAAGCAGTGAATCTTTCATTTCCAACCCACTTCAGCAGAACACGTAACACATTATTAGATTTGTTTTTTGTGAGTGATGTTAATAAAATATGTTTGTATGATCAGCTAATCGTTCCGTCCTTTTCAAAACATGACCTTATATACCTGACCAATAACTTTGACCTTAACTATACGGACCATACAATATTTAATCGTGATTTTAATAATATTAATTATATAATGTTGAACGAAGCATTTAACCAGTGTGTATGGAACAATATTTACAGTCTTCCAACAGTCGATCGTAAACTTAAACTTCTACAACATAATATTAGCCACTTATACGATAGTTTTGTTCCAGTTAAAAGTAAAACAATTCGACCGTCCAAAAAACCATGGTTTACCAATAATATAAAATTGGCAATTATAAAACGAAATGAAGCATACCAGAAGTGGAAAAGATACAAAACACCGCAACATCACAGCATGTTTGTATCTCTGAGAAAAACGGTTACCAAACTAATCGACTCTGCAAAATCAAACATTTTTAGCCAAAAACTTAAAAACTCAGCCTCTTCAAGTCAAACATGGAAACAGATTAAAGCTCTAGGGATAGGTAAACAAAAGACATCACAGGAACTAGATGTTGACATAGATGAACTCAACCTTAAATTAGCAGAATGCCAAGTTCCTGAGGTCACAACCAACACGTACCTAAATTCAGTACCTGAAAACATATGTGATACTAGGTTTAGATTTATGTGTGTTGACCAGTGTGATGTTTTAGATAATATTCTTAAAATTAAGTCTAACGCAATTGGACCTGACGATATTCATCCTTCATTTATAAAAATCCTACTTCCTAAACTTATCTCTTACCTTACGCACACATTTAACACGGCTCTTACCACGTCTACGTTCCCTGATTGCTGGAAAACCGTCAAAATTATCCCAATACCAAAATCAAACATAGAATACCGGCCGATATCTATTCTTCCGTACCTCTCGAAGGTGTTTGAAAATATTGTCGCATCAAAAAATTGTCGCACAAAAAATTTTATATCTGTCAATGTTAAATGAGCATCAATCTGGATTAAGAAAAAATCGTAGCTGCACTTCAGCCATCTTAAAAATAACTGAAGATATTCGTCAACAGACGGACAACGGGTATGTCACCTTCTTACTATTGCTGGACTACAGCAAAGCGTTCGACACAGTAAATCATGAAATCCTGTGCTCAAAACTCAAAAATTTGTTTTTCTTCTCCAATACTGCCGTCAAATTTTTGTGTTCGTATCTTAAAAATCGTCGTCAATATGTTGTATCGTCAAATACTTGTTCTTCGTTTGCCTATCTGAAGCGTGGTGTACCCCAGGGTTCGTTTCTTGGACCACTATTATTCACACTTTATATAAATGATCTTCCTTCTGTGCTGTCGAAATGTAATGTCCATTTATATGCTGATGATGTTCAGATGTATGTTAGTCGTCTCTTAAACAGAATTAAAGAGTGTTTAGATATTTGTAGAATGGAGCTTGGAAGAGTAAATGAATGGGCAAAAATAACGGTCTTGCCATCAATCCATTGAAATCAAAGTGCTTAATCATTTTTAAGAAGAAATTATGCAATATTGAACTATTCCCCCTGATGGTTAACAAAACACCAATTGAGTACGTGGAAACCGCCAATAATTTGGGTATCACATTGAATAGAACCTTGAACTGGAATGACCACGTAAACAAAGCTGTAGGCAAAACATATGGACTAATAAGATCCTTGTCACTAGTTGAATGTTCCTTACCTGTTAGTGTGCGTCTTCTAATTGCCAAGTCTTGTATAATACCCACACTCTTATGGTCTAGAGATCTATGCAAATTGTGATGTAGCAAGTCAACATAAGCTGAAAATAGCATACAATAGTATTGCGCGTTTTGTATTTAATTTGCATAGATCTGACCATGTAACTCAATTTGCTTACAAGATATTGATATAAGCTTGGCAGATTATATAAAAAGTAGAACAATAATCTTTTTACACAAAGTTATATACACCAGAGAGCCATCGTACTTATTTGAAAAATTACAATTCTCCAGATCTACAAGAACAAAGAATATTATCTGCATCCGACACAGGTTTCTGCTTTCAAATAGACAATTTTTTATAAATGCGATTAGAACGTGGAACGAGCTTCCAACATAAAAGAAGCTAGGAGCGCAACACTAGTTAAGACAAAACTTCTCTCACACCTAAGAAATAGCATTTCTAGTCTACTACAAGGTATAATATCTAATAATATTTTAACATTGCGACTTATCCCCAAAACCTTTTCCTTAGATTTTATACCCGTTACTCGTAGAGTAAAAGGGTATACTAGATTCGTCGGAAAGTGTGTAACAGGCAGCAGGAAGCCGTTCCGACCCCATAAAGTATATATATTCTTGATCACTAGCCGAGTCGGTCTAGCCATGTCCGTCTGACCGTCTGTCCGTCTGTCTGTCTGTCCGGATGAACGCTGAGATCTCGGAAACTATGAGAGCTAGGCTATTGAGATTTGGCGTGCAGATTCCTGAGCTTCTTACGCAGCTCTAGTTTGCTTCAGTAGAGTGCCACGCCCACTTTAACGCCCACAAACCGCCCAAACTGTGGCTTCTACAGTTTTGATGCTAGGGTAAAAAGTTTAACCGAAATGAATTGTTCTTATCAATACCTATCGATTGACATAAAAAAAAGTTTGCTACGCCCACTTTAACGCCCACAAGCCGCCCACAAACTAAAAAAAATCGTAAATATGAACGCGGATATCTCGGAAATGATGAAAGATAGAGAAATGAAATTTCAGATTTAGATTCCGTAACTGAAATGTATTGGTCTCTTCAATACCTATCGATTGATCCAAAAAAAACTTTGCCACGCCCACTCTAACGCCCACAACGCTTAAATCTGTCTACCGCCGGTAGGTTGCGCATTTCAATCTCACTTTGCTGCTTGCATGTCTCCATTTCCCTTTGGTCCCTTTAGCTGAGTAACGGGTATCTATATGATCGAGGTACTCGACTATAGCGTTCTTCCTTTTTATACCCGTTACTCGTAGAGTAAAAGGGTATACTAGACTCGTCGGAAAGTATGTAACAGGCAGAAGGAAGCGTTTCCGACCCCATAAAGTATATATATTCTTGATCAGGATCACTAGCCGAGTCGATCTAGCCATGTCCGTCTGTCCGTCTGTCCGTCTGTCTGTCCGGATGAACGCTGAAATCTCGGAAACTATGAGAGCTAGGCTATTGAGATTTGGCGTGCAGATTCATGAGCTTCTTACGCAGCGCAAGTTTGTTTCAGTAGAGTACCACGCCCACTCTAACGCCCACAAACCGCCCAAAACTATGGCTCCTACAGTTTTGATGATAGAATAAAAATTTTAAATGAAATGTATTGATCTCCTCAATACATATCGATTGACTCAAAAAAAAAATTGCCACGCCCACTTGTACGCCCACAAACCGCCCACAAACTTCAAAAAATCGTAAATATGAACGTGGATATCTCGGAAACTATCAAGGATAGAGAATTGGGATCACAGATTTAGATTTCGTAGCTTTGTGCGCAGCGCAAGTTTGTTACGAAAATATGCCACGCCCTTTCTAACGCCCACAAACCGCCCAAGGCTGTGGCGCCCACAATTTTCATGCTAGATACAAAATTTTAACTGAACTGTATTGGTCTCGTCAATACCTATCGATTGACCCAAAAAAAAATTTGCCACGCCCACTCTAACGCCCATAACGCTTAAATCTGTCTACCGCCGATAGGTGGCGCATTTCAAACTCGCTTTGCTGCGTGCATATCTCCATTTCCCTTTGGTCCCTTTAGCTGAGTAACGGGTATCTAATAGTCGAGGTACTCGACTATAGCGTTCTTCCTTCTTTGACTTTGAAATCACGGTAAACGAAAACTACCTGCCCGAGTTCTTTGATACTTTGGCATAAATTGGATAAATGTATTATAAAACCCTATACTCGATTTGGTCATTTTCTTTAAAAAAAAACGTATATTTGGTCAAAAATCGGAATTGCTGGCCCAGTGTGCAGCGTTGCAATGACCCTGCGCTGCGATTTCTAGGCTTTCGGCGGTAAGTCTGCACAATTCCTGCTTGGCTATTCGGGCGACCGTCCGACGTAGCCAGGACAGTCCTTTCAACAGTCGTCCGGGTCTCGATCCCGGTGGGTTACGCGGTTACGTTCGATACCGGACGCAAAATTCACGAGTCAAGGGAAGGAAATCAACATAGAACTGTTGCAGCTGATCGACGATAAATTTGCGGAGCAAAGGGAGTCACTGGGTAGAGAGTATCGAAAAAGCGAGGCCCGCTTTCTCAACACTCTACAGGCTAAATTCGATGCAATGAACACTGAAATACACAACCTTACGAAACTAGTGCGAGAGCTGGAAACCGAGGCAAAAGAGGTGAATACACTGAAACAACAAGTGTGTGAACTAGATGCTCAATTGGCAGCAAAGTGCAATGCACAGGAGGTCGCGGATGTTGCATGAAACCTGCGCTGGCATGATGTACCGCAAGTCGGGGGCGAAAATTGGAACACTCTTTTCAATCGACTTTGTTTCTCACTACACCCGACCTCTCCTCCGCGAGTTAGGTTTATTTTTCGAGTCCGACCGCGCCAAATAATGCGCGAAAAAGCTGCTCTGCTGCGGGCGATTGGAGTGCACCGACAAACAACCAAATCGCAGCTGAGCTTACAGCTGATCGGTTTTGACTCGCCGGCATTTATATACTTAAACGAACAATTAACGAAAACAAATTACGAAATTTTTAAGCATGCCATGCGCCTCAAAAAACAAAAGCGCGTAGCGGCCGTCTTTACTCGCCGTGGAGACGTATTTGTTAAGCCTATAGACGGAGGAGAAGTTTACTACGTGCAAAGCTCTAATGAGCTTTCTGATCTGAGTAGTGATGTGGGCGAAATCAACTCAAGCAGAGATGCCGCTTTAGAGAATAATTCATTTCGTAACTAAAATATTTTTTATCTCTATATTAGGATTTCAAATTAGTTTAATATCTTTAACTCCTTTATTTATATGTTTAGGATCAGTCGCATTGTTAATTTAGTAGTCTGCCTAATTTTTTGTATGGTGTGCAGTCCTTGTTTCTTTATTTTGAAATTTAAAACAAGGAAGAACGCTATAGTCGAGTACCTCGACTATCAGATACCCGTTACTCAGCTAAAGGGACCAAAGGGAAATGGAGATATGCAAGCAGCAAAGCGAGATTTAAATGCGCCACCTACCGGCGGAAGACAGATTTAAGCATTGTGGGCGTTAGGGTAGGCGTGGCAAATTTTTTTTTGGATCAATCGATAGGCATTGACGAGACCAATACATTTCAGTTAAAATTTTTAATCTAGCATAAAAATTGTGGGCGCCACAGGCTTGGGCGGTTTGTGGGCGTTAGAGTGGGTGTGGCATATTCGCATAACAAACTTGCGCTGCGTACAAGGCTACGGAATCTAAATCTGAAATCCCAATACTCTATCTTTGATAGTTTCCGAGATATCCGCGTTCATATTTACGATTTTTTGAAGTTTGTAGGCGGTTTGTGGGCGTTAAAGTGGGCGTGGCAAACTTTTTTTTGGGTCAATCGATAGGTATTGATGAGAACAATTCATTTCAGTTTAAATTTTTACTCTAGCATCAAAACTGTAGAAGCCACAGTTTTGGGCGGTTTGTGGGCGTTAGAGTGGGCGTGGCACTCTACTGAAACAAACTTGCGCTGCGTAAGAAGCTCAGGAATCTGCTCGCCAAATCTCAATAGCCTAGCTCTCATAGTTTCCAAGATCTCAGCGTTCATCCGGACAGACGGACAGACGGACAGACGGACAGACGGACAGACGGACATGGCTAGATCGACTCGGCTAGTGATCCTGATCAAGAATATATATACTTTATGGGGTCGGAAACGCTTCCTTCTGCCTGTTACATACTTTCCGACGAATCTAGTATACCCTTTTACTCTACGAGTAACGGGTATAACAAGGAAGAACGCTATAGTCCAGTACCTCGACTATCAGATACCCGTTACTCAGCTAAAGGGACCAAAGGAAAATGGAGATATGCAAGCAGCAAATGCGCCACCTACCGGCGGTAGACAGATTTAAGCGTTGTGGGCATTAGAGTGGGCGTGGCAAAGTTTTTTTTAAATCAATCGATAGGTATTGACGAGACCAATACATTTAAGTTAAAATTTTTTATCTAGCACGAAAATTGTGGGCGCCACAGGCTTGGGCGGTTTGTGGGCGTTAGAGTGGGCGTGGCAAAGTTTTTTTTAAATCAATCGATAGGTATTGACGAGACCAATACATTTAAGTTAAAATTTTTTATCTAGCACGAAAATTGTGGGCGCCACAGACTTGGGCGGTTTGTGGGCGTTGGAGTGGGCGTGGCATATTCGCGTAATAAACTTGCGCTGCGCTCAAGCCTACGGAATCTAAATCTGAAAACTCGTTTCTCTATCTTTGATATTTTCCGAGATATCCGCGTTCATATTTACGATTTTTTGAAGTTTGTGGGCGGTTTGTGGGCGTTAAAGTGGGCGTGGCAAACTTTTTTTTAGGTCAGTCGGTAGGCATTGATGAGAACAATACATTTCAGTTAAAATTTTTGTTCTAGCATCAAAACTGTAGGAGCCACAGTTTTGGGCGGTTTGTGGGCGTTAGAGTGGGCGTGGCACTCTTTTGAAACAAACTTGCGCTGCGCAGGAATCTCAGGAATCTGCATGCCTAATCCCAGTATTGTAGCTCTTATAGTTTCCAAGATCTCAGCGTTCATACGGACAGACGGACAGACGGACAGACGGACAGACGGACAGACGGACAGACGGACAGACGGACATGGCTAGATCGACTCGGCTAGTGATCCTGATCAAGAATATATATACTTTATGGGGTCGGAAACGCTTCCTTCTGCCTGTTACATACTTTCCGACGAATCTAGTATACCCTTTTACTCTACGAGTAACGGGTATAACTATTCACAATGGAAGAAAACCTGAATAATTCAACAGCAAATAGTCGTACCCTTCTGTGCATCCTGGCAAAGCAGAGACCTGGTCTCAAGATTTGTCATATAAATGCCCAAAGCCTGCCAAAGAAAATTGAAGAGTTTAGGTACATGTTTGTAAATTCGGAAATTTATGTTATATGCGTGTCTGAAACATGGTTTGAGCAGAGTCTATGTGATGTGCTAATATCGTGTGATGGATATAATGTGTACCGTTCTGATCGTGTTAGTCATGGGGGAGGAGTTGCTATGTATGTAAACAAAAAATTAAAAGCCAAATTTATTTGCAAACACACAATAAACAGTGCAATAGAATATATTCTTCTTGAAATACAAAACCCGATTATGGAGAAAAATATGTTAATTGGCTGCATTTAACGCCCGCATTGCAACACAAATTATGATGATTTAATAAATATTCTGACAGAAATCACAGTAAACTTCACTGATGTAATCCTTGCAGGCGATCTTAATAGTGATATTCTGAGGGAATTTCACCTTACCAGCAACATGGAATCGCTAGGTCTGAAAGCAGTGATTCTTTTATTTCCAACCCACTTCAGCAGAACACGTAACACATTATTAGATTTGTTAGTAGCTATTAAAAGCGGTTGCGGAGGTTTTTTAGGCGGTTTTAAATGTATTTTGTATGAGTTGTTTTTAATTGCAACGTATACTCATCCCATAATCAGTGTGTTTGGTATTCCACGGAACCCTCCCGTTTTATTGCATTTCAAATATTGTGACCCCTCGTTATCTTCTGAGAATGAGCAGGAGAAAGTGAACGTGTGTACCCACGAACCCGAATCTCACCCCCTACCCTCGAGTCCTTGCTCATGATTGCTTGTGCGCGAAGGTGTGAAATTTCAATTTTGTGAGTTTTGTTCAAAATGTGCAGTTTTTATTTTAGAACAGAGAAAATTATACCATTGGAAAGGGCTTGAAAAATGCTTTCCAATGACACCAAATTTTTTTTTTTTTTTTTTTAGTGAGGGGGTATACTAATTACGGTATCGGCGGTCATCGTCGTTTTTTGCCTTTTTCAGTCGAGTAGTGGGAATATACGGGAGCGGCGGTTTTCGCAGCGGCGGTTTGGACGCTGCCGAGACTGCCGCTGCGATGACCGCCGCTGCGGTCTTATACTCTAGTTTTTCTTATATGTTATACGAATCCTTTTGAGGAGTGTGTCTAGGAAAAATGAGCTGAAGAATCACTTTAATGTTCAAGTTGTATAAGACTTATAGGATCACTTTTCAGGGCTGAGGATATACAAAATTGTTTGTGTCTACGATAAAGTTAGACGGATGTCTAGGAAAAATGAGCTGAAGAATCACTTTAATGTTCAAGTTGTATAAGACTTATAGGATCACTTTTCAGGGCTGAGGATATACAAAATTGTTTGTGTCTACGATAAAGTTAGACGGCTGTGTATAGAAAAATTAGGTAGTGGGATCACTTTAAGGTTTATGTTTTAAATTTATTATTGGGAACACTTTTCAGGGTTTATATCTAGAGGCCACCCAATAATATTTATGTATAGGATAAGAAGTTTAGTTTTAAGAATTTCTTAAAACGAAGCACTGAAGCGGAAAATTGTAACGAATTTCAAATTCTGCCTCCTCCCGTATATTCCCACTACTCGACTGAAAAAGGCAAAAAACGACGATGACCGCCGATACCGTAATTAGTATACCCCCTCACTAAAAAAAAAAAAAAAAAAATTTGGTGTCATTGGAAAGCATTTTTCAAGCCCTTTCCAATGGTATAATTTTCTCTGTTCTAAAATAAAAACTGCACATTTTGAACAAAACTCACAAAATTGAAATTTCACACCTTCGCGCACAAGCAATCATGAGCAAGGACTCGAGGGTAGGGGGTGAGATTCGGGTTCGTGGGTACACACGTTCACTTTCTCCTGCTCATTCTCAGAAGATAACGAGGGGTCACAATATTTGAAATGCAATAAAACGGGAGGGTTCCGTGGAATACCAAACACACTGATTATGGGATGAGTATACGTTGCAATTAAAAACAACTCATACAAAATACATTTAAAACCGCCTAAAAAACCTCCGCAACCGCTTTTAATAGCTACTCTTAGCTTAAGGCTTAGGAAATTCGAATGGTTGCATCGCGACATCTTATGCCAATGCTGGCCCGACCTTAACTGACCATTTATTCATATCTTGCTTACACAGAGATTGCCTTTCCTTAACCTATGTCAAAGTTGTACACCTTCGATATTTACCTACATCCTAACCCCTCCTACACCACGTTCACCCCCGGTAACTTGTTATCAATACTTGTGTTCGTTTTCCTTCTAATAACCATTCTACTGGGGGATTGGGCTGCTCCTTATATTCGAGAACCAATCGGATTGGTTCTAGGAGTATAACATGCCTGTATGCACTCCCTGTAGATGTCAACCTGTTAAGTGAACATTCTAGACTATAAAAATGACACCACTCAAATTGCTCAGGATCAGTTCTTCAAATGCCTCAGTACTGCATACCTATGGATCTAACCGTAGAATTTGTCGATTCGGAAAACGAGGTTGAGATTGACAACCTGGAATTACCGCCCACGCAAGATTCTGATCTTGAAATAGTTGAAAACTCGGATCTGGACCATGTGCAGGTTTCCGAATCAGAAGAATCGGTTGATCGCCTTCTACAAAGCGTATTTCAACCGGCTGCATCATCGACCCAAAATAGGGACCGAGAATTGGAGTCTCTTGAATGGAGCCAGTTTCCATTAGGGACTACTACGCAGGCTTTTTTGGAATCCCTTATCACACACGATGAAAGCGAAGGTGAATATCAGTGTGCACAGGAATTTCAATTGGACGACGACCTATCCAGGCCAGAAGAAGATGTTTTCCCTAACGACGACCACATCTTTGAAGAACTTATGGGACCTCAACCGCCACCGACTAACCATTATTTAACTTTGCTGGATGATGGAGATGACAACGCATTACTAGATGTTTTATTTGATCTAGATTCTTAACTTTTTAATTATAAATATACATTACATAAAGGAAAATAAAGTAAAAACTATTTTTTAAATTGAGATCTTATAATTGTTTTTTATTTATTGGACAATTTTTCTTTGGTTTAAAAATACTTTTTAGCTCTGCGTTGTGAACCAACAGACGATGCATATTAAAGTCGTATCGCAACCAAATTTTCCGTACTTTAGGACAGAAATAACAATAATAATAGGAAGATTTAGATTTCTGATAGGCGAAGTTGTGTATCTTTAAGGTATGCGCTTTTAGGCCGCTGCGAGTAGTAAAGGATTTTGTTTCTGAGCACAACTCGCAATGATACTTCACCATTTCGATGTTTTTAAAAATAAACTGACTTTTCTATAAAAAATGTATCTTATATAGCATCTGAGAGACAATTCTTACGTTATATACACTAACTTTATATTAACGCTATTGAAAGATTTATATAAATATAAAAAGAGATAGACATACTGATATGTATTTCTGATTCTTCTTCTTGATTCTCAAGTATTACATAGTTTGAATAAGCATTTTGATATGTATAATGAAGACATATTGTTATCTCATTTACTCCACATGAATTGATAGAAATATATAGTTTTTGACAAGTATAAAAGACCATGTAATTTCGGGTTAAAGAATTAGTATACAACAGTTAGGTACTAGTGCACAACGAATCCAATCTTACGAGGATCAAAAATGGTATGCATATAAATTAAAAGTAAATACATTATCAACTAATTCTGTTAAATTTGATAGGACTTCTTAGAGACCTTAAATGATGTGAAGCCTGTGATTGGCTACACAAAAATTGAAAATCTATGTATTGGATTTGAGTATAAGATCACTGGGTGTAAGCTGAAAAAGACACCATATGGAACTAAAATAGCTCTGTATTTAACTGACAAGGACGACAAAGATGTTTGGATATTTCTACCTAAAAGTTATGTGAACAAATTTTCTACAAAGACACCATTTAGGAAATTAAATGAGAATGGAATAACTCATATGGTATATAAAGGAAAAGATCTGAACAGATATAGTTGTGCTCAAATTGAATTTTTATCAGTAAATAAGTAAAGTAAATAAAATTCTTCAATATAAAGAGCTGAGTTTTTAAATCCAACAACAGTCTTAAATCGGTCTGAAAAAGAAATAGTTTTCCTTAAAAATGTACGCTCAACAGATTGAACTATTCTTGATGCAATTTGAAGGCATGCTTTTCGAGCAACACCTACAAAGGATGGAGTTCCTAAAAGCTACTTTGGAGGATTTAGAGGAAAAAGAGTTGATCCATTCGAAGTTTGGATTCCATTATAAGCTTTGTCCCTGGAGCGACGATGATGCCTCATCTGGACCAGACACATGTCAGTGTCATATGCTGCCTGCACTGAAAGAGGAAGCCCTTAGTCTAATGATTAAATATTATAAGTTAAACAAACGTATTGCTCCAAAACCATGAATAAAACGAAATAATTTTACTTAAATATATATGTTTTTTATTTTTTAAAATGGTTCTTAAACATTTTTATTATTAATTTTTCATTAAATGAATAGTCGTTTTTCTTGAATTTTCTTAAAAAAAAATCTAGTGTTTTCTTTTTACTTTTAAAATGAACGTACAGCATACAATAATGTCCGCAAGTGTTAGAAAAGTATCCCTGTAGTTGTTGTTTATTAAAAAAAAATTTATAAGCGTTAGATTTTAAAAATTTTACAAATTCTTTTTTCTGGGGATATTGACCGTATGAATCGAAAAATTCTGCTGACCTACGACTATCAAAATAAAATGCAATCCAATGAGTTCCAGGTTGATCTGAAGTGTCGGTATTCGCAATTATTAGTGCGGGATACTTTAAAATAGTTTTTGGTAACCTATCCGAAGGAAAAACTCCTTTAAAAATAGATTTTGTCTTTGGATGCTTAGAAAGAAAATTTTCAATTTGTAAAGTATTCATTTTAAAAGAGCGTACGAATATTTTTGTGCTTATCAATATCAATCATTGAATCGTATTCACAGTATACCAAGCAAGTAACTGCTTCAGCAAGTGGTTCCGAAAATCTTCCTTCGATTCTTATAGTACCTTGAGAGATTAAATTTGAACATATAGTTGAATTTGATTGATCAGCAGTTAAGTCAAAGCCTAATATAAAACTGTTTGAATCAAACATTTCCTTGGTAATTTGTAGTCCCCGATCGTAATGTTTAATTCCACATGATCTAAAAAGCATATTATAACCTCTTGAGCTTTGAACCTTTTCAGCGTTCGAGTAATCGAACTCCAGAGCCTGGGAAGGAACTTGAACTCCATTAACCAATAGGTTAAAGCGTTGAATTTTAAAATGTTCAAATTGAAATGGGTCTAAGGTTCGGTTTCCTGAGTATGAGCGGTTTTTAACCATACAAAAGGCCAGAAAATTTGGTATTTGACCAATAACTGCGTTGTCTATCGACAGTGTATTGTTTCCTGGATATATTGTAAATGATTTGACTTCAACCTTGCTGAATGGGTACAAAGCATTTTTTGTTTGTAAAACATGATGATGAGCCAATAAAATGCTTGGGTTAACTGTTATATGGTTCATGAAAAGTTGTGCTTCTAGTATCTTTAAATTTGATTCAGTACCAGTTTCCATTAAATAAAACGCTGTTTTTTCAATATTGAAATTAATTCTTAAATCAACATTGTTAACAAGCAGTTTGGTTTGATTAAAAATATCTCCATGAACTTTTCCGAATAACTCAACCTTGTTACTATTTTGAAACATATTTTTAAGGGTCTCATTCGAGTCCGGATATACATATTTTCCTGCTGTTATTCTACCAAAATTTGGAAAATAACCTTGGGAGGCCAAGTGACTTTCAGAGGCGTCACTTCCATAGTTTAAAATTGTTTGCAAATACGCTCTATAGTGATAATTATTATCACTTTGCGATACCAGTATATTATTTAAATAAACTGATGAACTTCTAAATATTGAATGTAGAATATTGTTTACAACACCAACAGCATTTCCTTCAATGCTGCTGTTATCATTTTTTTTAAGTTGCACAACAAGTCGTAAATAAACACTTGATAAATCTCGATACGTTTCACCATTTCCCAAGCAAACAAATTCGATTGAAGAGGCGCCGTCCAAAGAAGCAATGGGATTGTATGATACTTCTTCAGTTCTTAGGATAGAACTTTGAGTGGGGTGTGCCGCAAACAAATCTAATTCACTTTTCATACATTCGATATGCGTACTCATTTTGCTTTAGAAAAAATATCTTTAATATTTAATTTTCTTGTTGATTTTTTTTTTTTTTTAGGTTGCGTTTGGGTATGTTTACGTTGTCGTTTAGATGTATAATGAAGTCGTTTTTTCCTATTACCTAGCCTTTTATTTCTTTTTCCACTTCCACTTTGAAAACGGGTAATTTTATCAATTGCTTTATTTGAAGGATTTGTTAAAGCAATTTTACTTTGTTCTTGAATTATATTTCTTAAAGGCTTTCTCCCAAATTCATTGATTACAGCCTTACCAGTCTCAGCAGCCTGATTTTTTATAGCAGTTATGCCCGAAAGAAAAAGAGGTTTTATGTAATTAAAAAGACCGCTAAAAAAATTTCCGATTCCTCGTCCTTGTTGCACTATATGCGGAGATATGTAAAGACTTCCGATATTACTTAAGCCCCCACCACACTGATTTACATAATAATCCTGATAAGATTTCACCATGATGACTATTTTAGTTCTAAATAAATAATATTTGGGTATGCATTATTTATAGTCCTGACCTTCTCCTTCTTCTAAAGTGAAGAGTAACGAAAATCGGAACAGCTGAAGTTTCAAATGGTACCTTATATCCATTGGAATCAGTAATTAGTATTGAGATTTCATTTGGTGACCATATGTCCAAAGGATAATATTCAATATTATTAAATTGAATATTTTGTTCCTTTCCATTATAATGCAATACACGAAGGCATCGTGGTCTTTTACTACCTACTGACCTTGGTTTTATTATGTCAGTGTAAATAAAAATCAATCCGTTTTCAGGTATATTCGTTTGAATGGATACATTTTTATATCTAAATGTTTCAGCATTTACAAGACTAACAAATTCGGTTTCTTCAACGACATTTTTATCTTGGTTAGGTGTATATTTAATGTAATTATTCAAATATATATCTGTAATACCGACTTCCCAATCATCGTTCATATCTTCTGGAATGTTTACAATGTTTGTAAATGCACACTTTACGTTGTCAGGAAAAACATTCATTGAGTCATTACTTAACAATGTGATAAAAATCTCATTTAAATATCCCATATTTGATTTTTTATGGAAGTTAATGATATGAAATCCAATTTAATTTATTTTTACCGGTTTGTACTGGGTTTTTTGTTCTAACCGATCGCATTAACCTTTCACGTCCTGTTACATATTTAAAATTTTGATAAGGTAAAGTTTCCGTTTTTAATTTTTGTAGTTTTGCTTTTAATTTACGTTGTCGTTCATTAAGCTTCACTTTGAGCACTGGTTTCTCTAATCCTATTTTCTTTTTATCTGTTTGACTATCTAAAAAAGAGGTATCACTCACTTTTCGTTTATCTGATACTACATTTTCTTTTTTATTTGAACTAAAATCCTCATCATCACTTTCAGGCGGTAAATCGGAGAACTCAAATTTTTCCTGACGTGAGTGTTCATGCTTTGATGTTGATTTTGATGGGCTGGGTTTTATATCAATCCAATCAGTGGTTTGGGATTCACTTGTTCTGGTTGTAATAGGATTCGCTTTTTGTTCATTTTGAAGATTCCATGATTTATTACGTTTTTTATTTTGATAGTAACTTAATTCTTGGCGAATTTTGAGCCATTTATCGAAATCACTTATTTTGTTATTATTCAAAATTGGTAAAAATTTTGTATTTATTAATTCATTTCCTCTATCATTGTTTAACAATTTCTGATAGCTGTTAGGATGCATTAAAATTACTTTGCTTAAATTATGTTTATTTTTAATCATTTTTTAAAAGTTTTCCAAAAATTCCAGAAAGCAATGAAGTTATTAGAATCGGTAGAAATCCCCCTTTTTGAATAAGGACTTTTCTCTTAGAGTTTAATGTACGCTTTGGGCACGAAAGGTAGCGCAATGCATTTTTATACTTTTTTAGAGCATTAAGATGGGATTTAGTAACTTTATGGTTTCCCTGTAATGTGTTCAATACAATCTCTACTATTGTTTTTACCAGGTCACTATTACTATTGCTTATAATTGCCTTACGTAGTCTGTTGTCGGCCTTTTTGAGCACATACAATAAATGTTTGTTCGCTTTCAAGCGATTTAGGCTCTTTTTGTAAACCATTTTCATTTGAATAGCACACAGAATATTCTGAATTAAAAATGTCAGATCTAAATCTTAAGAGATCGTTAATGCCCTGAGTGAGATCAATAAGTAAATATCCGTGAGGTTGTTCCGTTACTTCTTTATATATTCTAAATAGCTCCGTTGGGTTTTCTGGGTATATTTGTCTTGCTAAACATTGAAATTGAAGCTTATCACGAGGATTTTTGAAAGCAACAATGTATTTGGTATTAAGTGAAATATCTCTGGTGTGCGAAGATTTATGAAATATGTTCTGAGTTACCACTATTACTGATAAATTCCTATGGTGTGATCCTTTTGTAAACAGCTCACACACATTTTTATTAAAGGCTCCCATCATCAAGTCATCCAATATTAAAAGAATTGGTTCATTCGTTTCATTTTCAACTGTTTCAGGGAATCCTTTAAAATATTCAATTTTTTCGAAATTGGGCTTGGCACTCTCCTCTGCATAACACCAAATAATTCGATCTATTGAAATATTGAAAAGATCATTCTTTTTGGTGATTAGATTTTCTAAAAATGTTGTTTTTCCCGATCCTGAGGGTCCACAAATAAGCATTGTAAAAGGATGTATAAATTGTGTAAACATTTTTTTATTAAAAAAATTTATTTTCTTCGGAATGAATTTTAATATATTATATTATTACTAATTGCTTATATAATGTTTTAAAGTTACACTAGGTTTTATTAGTACTCTCTTGATCGCGTTTCTTGGAGCAGTTCTTCTCGAAATGAGTATCAGATCCGCAATAATTACAATAAATAAGTTGCGTGTATCCATTTTTACGGGGATCATTTCCAAAAAATCTCTTAAAAGAATCCATAATAAGAGACAACCTGATAGGACCATGAATTTCTTTTTACTAAATTTTAAACACATGTGTCACCATTGCTATATATTTCGTAATTGGTGTTTTCTAAGAAAACAAACAGCTTAAATAAATTATTTAATGAACATCGAAGTGGAAGTTTTTTCTTATGTATTCTACAATTTGTAAAAAAATTGGGTAGTTGAGTTAAACTTCTTCCAATATCTATATCGATAATGTTTGTTGATAAATACTTGATTAAAAAATTCTTTTTAATTTCACCACGAACAAGAACTGTGTGATACTTATTGAGTGGTGTTAGTATTTCTTCAAGACTTGTGTACGGAATATCTCCAGCTGACCAATCCAATCCGTTTACGTTCTGCTGGTTAAGGTGCTGCTGCTTAAGAGCTCCATTATCCAATTCTTTTATGTTATATGGCGGTTTGAAATGGAAAAAATTAGGTATAACAGTTCCAGCAGGCATAAACGCCAGCTCTTTAACGAAAACTTGTTTGTTGTTACCAAGTACATATTGAAAATCTACTATAATGCTTGAATTACGATCGACTGTGTTCATCATTGGTTGAGATTTTTTAATCAACTGAGGGTGTGCCTGCTAGGGCTTTCTCCTTTATATACCGGTAAGACTAGAACATATTTACAGTTTATTTAAAGTAGTCTTACCTGATGGACATGTGTGTAACTAAAAGAAATAAAACTTCTCGAAAGAAACAGGATCACGAAGTCATTTTTGGATTCGAGTATTATGTTGTTCATAACTTAAAATTGAAATGTGGTCTGTCAACTACTCGAAAATTTTTGCCAATGGTTTGGATGCAGCAAAGTAAAAATAATTTCGTTGGATTTGTCAAAGACGAATGGATGCAACTGCTTACGTATAAGGAATTTATTCAGTTGAAACTGGACCAGTATGACTTCTTGATGCCTGATACAATTATTGATCATCCGTGCTTGCATTCCATAAAATGTAACTTTAGATTTAGGAAATCAGATAATCAGTACGTTTTTGTGATTAATCAGTATGGTAACAAAATTGAGTTTGATTCAGAGTCCTGGAGATCATTACTAAGATTAGGCATATTTTTTACTACATTTTTATGTTGGAACTCCATATTACGACAGCAAGTAATATATCTTTACAATAATCATATTATTCCTAAGTGTGTATCTTTACAAAAATTCGATATTCAACTATCTGATTTAGAAGGTAGCTATGATAAAGATGTGCAAATAGATTTAACCCGATTATGTTTTGAAATTTCCAAGAAGATGCGTACAGAAATAAAAAGAGATGTTCTTGTATATAAGCAAGCATTATTGACTAAGCAACCATCGTCATCAAATAAAAAATAACACTAATAAATCAACACCTTAAGATGAGCAAACAACAAGTTGTCGATGAAATTCATAAGGCAGCGCGAAAAAACTTTATACGGCGAAAGTTCGTTCAAAAAGGGATAAATGACACATGGCAAATTGATTTAGTTGAAATGATACCGTTTTGGAAAGAAAATAAGGGTTTTAGATATTTACTGACCGTTATTGACACGTTCTCAAAGTATGCATACGCCGAGGCAGTTAAGACAAAGTCTGCCCTGGATGTAGCAGAGGCAATGAAATCTGTTTTTAAAAAGAGTAAAAGTACACCCAAGAATATTCAGTCAGATCAAGGGAAAGAATTTTTTAATTCCACTTTTAGGAAATTAATGGATAAATTTGATATAAATCATTATCATACTTATACGCATCTCAAGGCTTCTATATGTGAACGCTTTAATCGAACATTAAAAAATCGTATGTGGAAAATGTTTAGTATGCAGGGTAAATATAAGTGGATTCATAACATCAATTATCTCGTAAATCAATACAATAATTCTTATCACCGAACAATTAAAATGAAGCCTATAGATGTCTGCACGAAAAATGAAGAGTTTATTTTAAAATCAGTATATAATATACCAAAAATATTTCCAAAACATAAATTTTTAGTAGGTGATTTTGTTAGAATAAGTAAATACAAGGGAGCATTTATGAAAGGGTACGAACCAAATTGGACCACAGAAGTTTTTAAAGTTTTAAAAGTTAAGTCTACATACCCCGTAACATATGAAATACAAGATTACATGGGTACCCCTATTAATGGGTCATTTTATGAAGAGGAACTTCAAAAAGTGAAAGACAAAAATGCTTTCCTAGTAGAGAAAATACTAAAAAGGAAAAATAATCAAGTGCTTGTAAAATGGAGCGGTTTCGATTCCAGCCACAACTCATGGATATCTGTAAATGACCTGCTAAAGTAATAAAACGCAACAATAACAAGTTTAATTTTTTATCTATTTATTTACAAATTTTTATTCTTATAATATAAATATATAAGCATTTATTTAATAATGGGTTTAATTTTGGATACTATTTAATATATGTTCAATATTATAATGACCATGAGCCAATGTATTACAATTATCTGGTAAAATATATCTCTTATCATCCTTATAATTAAGACTTATTTTGTTCATAATTTCAGTATAGAGGATGTGCGACCTACTTCGAATAACTCGCTGGGATCCATAAAATGTTTTTTTATATTTTATACATTCTATATAATCTTCATGATTCAGTTTTTTAATAACTGATTTCTTAACTCCTTTAATTTTTTTTATACATTCGTTTTCGTTTCCTTCCTTATCAACTAAACAAGAGTATGCCTTAGCCTTAAGTCCAGCAAAAGAAGTCATAACCCTACCTGCATGTTCATCCTTCATTTTTCCAGGTTCCCTATTATTAGCTTGAACTATATTAAATTGGTTATCTAGTTTATAATTTGAGGTATCGAATCGTTCGGGATTTTCTTTTATAGTTTCGTAAAAGTCTTCCTCTGAAGATAAAATAAATGAATCTGTATCCATATAAATAATTTTCGAAGAAGGACTTTTAAGTAATAGAAAATTATAATAAAATTCATACATTAACCATTTAGATAATTCTAAAACAGCAACTCCTATATATATTGGTTTATCATACATAATTTTTGATGGTGTTGATTCAATCGCTGCAAGATCTGTCCCGAATATCTCAACGCTATGGAAATCATGTCTAGCTATGCGTTGCCTGAAGCCTGGCGAATTTTGCCTTGATTTATAATGTTTTACTAATACTATATTTCTTCGCTTGGCGACATTTTCCATTGTTTTGCCGTATACTGCATTATTCATTAACTTAAAAAAAATTTTTTCAAAATCATTTTCGGCTAGTTTTCTTTGATCAGTGTTTAAATCAATATAAGGCTTTAACCAGCATGATTGTGTAAAAGACAAAACCCTATGTATTTTTTTTACAATTAAACCATGCTGTATACAAAGTTGAAGCTGTTTTAAGTGGATAATGTATTCGCTTTTATTCGTTAGATCGGCTATAAGTTTTTTCTGCTTACCTCCTGGAGGAACTTTGTTTTCTGGACAGAAAGGCAAGTAGTTATGTGAGTCATGCCGATCAGTAGGATATTCTAAATCAACTTCTAATATATATCCTACATTTCCCTCAACAGAAATATTTTTATAATCGAACGATTCTAATTGATCATTACTTAAAAATTTAAATCCTGATAGCGGTAAAGGTTGACTCATTGCCCAACCATATAAATTATTTGCATCAATATAGCTCAGATAGTTATTTGGTTTACTTGAATCAAAGTTAGTTATATATTTATTATTAGCTATAGAAATTCTTTGAGTACATTGAGTTAACCCACCCCTTATCGCTCTTTTTAAGAAATTGTACATGTCTCCGTCGCTAATAAGTTCTAAATTTACATTAGTATACTTGAGCATAGCATCCCAAGATATTGACGGTGCTGTAACATAGTTAATAGGGTCTAGCTTATAAATTTTCTGACAAATTTTTCTAAAATTTTCGAAAACATCGGTCAAAATTAAAACATCACTTTCTAAATAAAGTTTTATATAATCTTTTATAGTATTACAATTGAATGTTTTCCAAAACTTTTGGGCAAAATTGTAATCATCTATACTACAATTTTCTTCGCTGAGAGAATTATAAAAACTATCAATGTCAGGAAGCTGGGTATCATCAAATTTTTCAAAACTATCTAAATAGTCGTAAGGGAAAACACCCTTCCTACGCATTTGCTTAAATTTTTCTCCCTGAAACTTAGTACTTAGAATTTTAAAATCTTTGTCCTCCATGTAGCTCGATAGTTTTTCTAAGCTCGAATTTAAAAATCTAATCGAATCGATGTATCTTATTTTGAATCTATTTGAGGCATTTATTTTAATTGTCTGCGTTAGCGCTATATAAAGCTCTTTATTACAGGGTATGGGGCTTAAGTCTCCTTCTAATTCAGTAATGAATAAATGTATGTCATATTTAGATAAGTTATGAAATACTACAGGAAAGAAGGGATCACTTAATTTGTACTTTGGCTTACAATTTTTATGAATGGGACCCATGTATTTTCCAGAAAATTGATCAAAATATTTGTCCAGGTCGTCAGCGTTGATTTCCTTTTCACAGGCACAGCAGTTGCCTTCCTGTTCATGGATTGTGCTAGCAATCGGGTTTTTGGGGGTTGACCAGTACATGTAAAACAAGCTCGTAGTTTTTTCCTTTAGTGATTTGCAGAATTTTTGTATGCAGTCAGCGCCTATAAAATTATACAAAATTTGAATTAGTTTTTAAAATAGTAATATATTAATTTTTTGATGTTTTTTACATACCTTCATATGTCCACAATTCGTTAAGATCAGGATTATATTTATGTGCTATATAAAATGATACGGCACATGCAGTATGCTTCTGCACTTTTGTTGTTGATGACGTTGAAGAGGAATTTAGGCATGTTCTATAGTTTTCAAGAACAGCCTCAATATCGGCATATATCACCACCGGAGGAGATAATTTTTTGTGAAAGCCCTTGAATGAAGTTGTAGTATTTGCTTCAGGGTAAAACGAGGCCACTTTTCCGCATTCAAATTTGTTGTGGGTAGTATTATTAACCGTGAAAAACTGTAGACAGTTATCACAAAAATATCCTCCTGATTTAGCCTTGGAATGCTGTGAGTAGCATAATCTTTTTACACTTGTAATATAAGCGTAATGCATACTTTCTTGGTTAACGTTATTTATTCCCAATACATTTATGTGGTTACTTCGAATAAATTTTGTTCTAAACGTTGGACCGATAATTTTGTCACCATCAGCATCAATCTCATAAATGTGGGAATAGGTCTGGCATCCTTGTCAGCCGAACCCACCACAGATGAACAGCACTACTATTTATGGGCGTGGTGAAAAAGGAAGTCTTGTACAAGCACTTAGAACGAGAGAGACGAAGACGAAAGACGTGAAATATATACGAAGTAAAAGAACGACGCGAGTAATAATCTAAAAACGCTGTTAAAATCCCTATTAAATACCTAAAACTATAATCAGAACTACTTATCACTATTTCATTTAAATAAAACTCTAAACCTATTATAATAAAATTACAATTAGTGGGACTTTTCATTTAAAACAGAAAAACCAATCCCACAAATATGGGGGCTCAACCTACGTGAAAAGTGAAAAGTAAGACGACGAAAAGTGTGCTTAAGAAAAGATTTAAAACGACGAAAACTGTGGAAAACGAGGAAAAACTTAAAAAACGACGTACGAGTGTGTGAAAACGACGCTACAACCACCACTGTGATCTGCCATATACATATATAACGACGCGTATGTGTATATAAACGACGGGTAGAGAACGCGATTGAGAACGACGAATACGAGTGTAAAGAAGAGCAACGAGTACGAGCGAACATTTCCAAGAACTGTTTCTGCAAACATGTCAAGTCTAGCTGATTTTGAGTCCGTTTTACAGGCGCTAAAATCTGAAAAAAAGAAAAATGTTGACCTGCTGCACAAGTTTGTCTACGAAAATGACGGCGATCGGCATAACCGAAAGCGACTAAGGGGTTTCGACGGGTTTGACTTTTTTGAAACTGATGAGCTTTTCAACCAGAAGGTGTCTTACGTTGCGCAAAATTTGTCAAACAGCGACCTTGCCATAATTTGCAACATTTTGGGCTTGCAACATGACAAAAGTGATCTCATGCTACACATTTTCCGCAATTTGCGCGCAGGAAAACTGCTGGAAGATGCAGATGAAGAGGACTCCGAAGATGATGAAGTAGTCGAACGAGAAGAGAATGACGAAGATAACGACGAGAAAAGTTCTATAGGTGACGACGACGAGTTTCGCTCTGTGCGAAGCAATACTGAGAAGCAGAAAAAACTGAACAAGGCACGGGCTGGCACAGTGGCGTCCAACAATAACGATTCCGCCTCAGTACAAAGTTTCGCTGTGAATTCGCCGCGTTTTTCTGTAAACTTCCGCGATGTAGAAGACTCTATTCGGCCGTTCAGTGGAGATGACACCCTTGCAGTTGAGGTTTGGATTTCCGATTTCGAGGACATGGCTTCCATTATGTATTGGGATGACCTGCAAAAACTCATCTTCGCGAAACGTTCTCTAAAAGGTCTCGCTAAAGTCTTTATAATGAGTGAGCGTGGTATCAAAAATTGGCAAATGTTAAAAAACGCGTTGATCAAAGAATTCAAAGCCGAAGTAAATAGTGCTCAATTACATAAGTTGCTATCCGAAAGAAAAATCAAAAACAATGAAAGTGTTCAAGAATATCTCCTCAAAATGAAAGAAATCGCTTCTCGTGGCAGTGTAGACAACTGTGCACTTATGCAATATGTGATCGATGGCATCAATGACTTAAGTGTAAACAAATCGATTTTGTACAATGCCAAAGACTTGAAGGAGTTCAAGGAAAAATTGAAGTGCTACGAGAAAATTCGCGAAAAATCCGGAAAGCCTAAAATTTACGAAGACAAGTCAAAATACCCGATAGGTAAAGAAAGTGCGGGTCATAAGGAAGTGTCAGTGCAAAGAAAGGTGCATTGCTTCAACTGTGGTGCCGGTGGCCATACATCAAATCAGTGCCCCAATCGAAACAGTGGTCGAAAGTGCTTTAACTGCAACAATTTTGGACACATATCGAAGGACTGCCCCACAGGCAAAATAGAAACGGTTGAAACTCCGAAAAATACGCGCAAAGTATGCGATGACAAACTTTCGATGTGTAAAGAGATCTATATGAAAAGCAACAAGTACACAGCCCTTATTGACACAGGCAGCAAATACAATATTGTAAGTGAAACAACGTACCTAAGCCTGAACAAGCCAAAACTGAGTGCTGTGAACATTTTCCTTGTCGGTTTCGGGAACAACAACCGTGTAAAACCATTCGGTTCTTTTACAGAAGAATTCGAAGTTGACGATCAAGTGTTTGAAGAAAATTTTCTTGTTGTCTCATCTGACTTTCTAGACGTGCAAGTTGTGTTAGGTGCAGAATTTTGTAACAACGCTGAAATAATAATAAATCGTGACGGAATAAAAATACAAAGCCAGGAAAAGCATGCCGAAACTGAATTAGGTGCGCTAATGAAAATCAACGTCGAAAGTGCCGAAAATTTAAACATAAACATTGACGAGAGTGCAACAACTGAGGCAAAACGCGAAGTTTACGATCTGATTAAGAACTATAAACCGACGAGTACAAAAACAACAAACGTTTCAATGCGTATCGTTTTAAAGGACGACACTCCCGTACATTCGCGCCCGCGTAGATTCGCGTTTTCCGAGCGGTGTATTATAGACGATCAAATCGAACAATGGCTCAAGGACGGAATCATCGAGCATTCTGAGTCCGAGTACAGCAGTCCGGTCGTCCTGGTCAAGAAACGCGACAACACACCTCGACTCTGCATTGACTATAGGAGGATTAACAAGGTAATAGTACGAGATATGTTTCCCCTTCCCTTGATCGAAGACCAACTAGACCGCCTGCAAGATGCCCATGTATTCAGCACGCTGGACCTCAAAAACGGATTCTTCCACGTTAATGTCGATGAAGAAAGCCGCAAGTTCACATCCTTTGTAACTCACAATGGCCAGTACCAGTTCCTGAAAGTCCCTTTTGGCCTCACGAATTCTCCAGGCGTATTTCAAAGACACGTTAACGCCATTTTCCGAGACTTGACCCGTTCTGGTATTGCGATTCCCTACGTCGACGATATCATAGTCCCAGCTACAAACGAAAACGAAGCAGTAGCCAATCTCAAGACAGTCGTCAAGCGTTGTGAGGAGTATGGTTTAGTTATCAACCTAAAGAAATGCTGCTTCCTAAAAAAGAAAATCGAGTTTCTAGGCCATCGTATTGAAAACCAATCGATAAGCATCTCAGACGACAAGGCGAAAGCTGTGACGAAGTTTCCTCTCCCGACAAACCAGAAGCAATTACAAAGCTTTCTGGGTCTGGTTGGATATTTTCGCAAATTCATCCTGAGCTTTTCGATCATCGCCAAACCTTTGACCGATCTTATGAAGCATGACGCCAAGTTTTGTTTTTCTGGCAGAGAGATTGACGCTTTTAACAAGCTTAAGAGTTTGATTACCCAAAAACCTGTGCTAAAAATTTTTCATCCGCAGCACGAAACAGAACTTCATACAGATGCTTCGATTGACGGTTTTGGGGCAGTTTTACTCCAAAAATCTCCTAAGGATAACCAGGTTCATCCAGTGTACTACATGAGTAAGAAAACTACAGACGCAGAAAGAAAGTTTTCTAGCTACGAGTTGGAGATCCTGGCAGTGGTAGAAGCTTTCCGAAAATTCCGAATATACCTGTTGGGTATGCACTTCAAGCTGATCAGCGATTGCAATGCTTTCACGAAGACAATTGAGAAAAGAGAAGTCTGCACCAGAGTCGCACGTTGGATCCTCGAACTTCAGGAGTTTGACTTTGAAGTCGAACACAGATCAGGCACTCGCATACGCCATGCTGATGCTCTAAGCCGTTACCCTGTAATGATGATCTCCGACGATAGTTTGCACAGCAAATTGAAGTCTGTTTAATCGCAAGACGATGAATTAAAAGCCATAATTGACATCCTTGCTGAGAAATCTATACACAACAATTTCTTTTTACGATCTGGATTGCTGTACAAATTGGTGAACGACGATGAGCTTATTGTTGTACCACCGATCCTTCAACGTGAAATCATTCGACAGGCTCATGAAAAAGGTCATTTTTCTGTAAAGAAAACCAGAGAGATCATCGGAAAGAAATATTACATTCCTAAACTTGAAGACAAGATCCAAAGACAGATTAAATGCTGCATTCCGTGTATCGTATCCAACCGCAAGCTTGGGAAAAAAGAAGGAGAGTTGCACCCATTGCCCAAGGAAGCGGAGCCACTTCAAACCTTCCACATCGATTTTTTGGGTCCTCTGGAATCAACTCACAAGGCGTACAAACACATTCTTGCTGTCATTGACGGATTCACCAAATTTTGTTGGCTATATCCTACGAAATCAACATCCTCTAAGGACGTCATCACTAGACTAGAGGCTCAGAGCGCAATATTTGGAAATCCTGCTCAAATAATATCCGATCGAGGCACAGCGTTTACCTCAGACGAGTTCAAGAAGTATTGTGAAAACGAGGGCATTGAACTTCACGCAGTAACAACTGGAGTTCCGAGAGCAAACGGTCAAGTCGAACGCCTCAACGCCACAATTGTATCTGTACTGTCCAAACTGTCATTAGATGATCCCAGCAAGTGGTATAAGTTCGTGAACCAGGTACAGCAGACAATTAATTCGACGTACTGCAGAAGTACACACACAACTCCATTCGAACTTCTTGTAGGCATCAAGATGCGCACTAAAACAGACGTCCTGTTGAAGGAAATGATTGAGCAAGAGTTGATACAAATGTTTCAGGACAATCGAGACGAGATCCGCAAAGCTGCAAAGCAACAGATCCTGGCTATGCAGAATGAAAACAAGCACTCATACAACCTCAGACGTAGACCAGCAGCAACATACAAAGTTGGCGATATTGTCGCTATCAAACGCACGCAACTTGGCGGTGGACTTAAGTTAAAGCCTAAGTACTTGGGTCCCTACCGCGTTACAAAAGTCAAGCCGAAGGACACTTATGATGTTGTAAAGGAATCGCTAACTACGGACGGACCAAGATACACTACCTCTTGCGCTGAATACATGAAGCCATGGATGAATATATCCTCCGAGGACGACGACGATACATTCGGGACGAATGTTTAGAAGGATGGCCGAGTTGTGGGAATAGGTCTGGCATCCTTGTCAGCCGAACCCACCACAGATGAACAGCACTACTATTTATGGGCGTGGTGAAAAAGGAAGTCTTGTACAAGCACTTAGAACGAGAGAGACGAAGACGAAAGACGTGAAATATATACGAAGTAAAAGAACGACGCGAGTAATAATCTAAAAACGCTGTTAAAATCCCTATTAAATACCTAAAACTATAATCAGAACTACTTATCACTATTTCATTTAAATAAAACTCTAAACCTATTATAATAAAATTACAATTAGTGGGACTTTTCATTTAAAACAGAAAAACCAATCCCACATAAATATTTATGCTAAAATCTTTATTATTTTTCTCGAAATGAATAATTCCTTTATTGGTGATTGGAAACTCGATTCCTGAAAAATCCAATCTTATACCGTCATATACAATTATTTCATTGTTAATATTAATGTGGTAAGTTGTGGGCTTTGTCATTTTCTCTCGTGAATACTTTTTTTGCTTTGCTGTTGTAAAGGTAGCACTCTCATGAGTTTTATTAGCTATGAATGCCAGTATGCACCATTTGAAACAAAATACGTCAGTATTCTGTACGTTTATAAGTGCATTTCGGGCTCTTATATTCTTCGGGGCCTGTATGTATCCGCTAGCAGGAATGTTTTCTAGCTTGATTATAGTAATTTCAAAATAGTTGAAATTTTTTATTGCCCAACCAGAGTCTTTTTCTTGAAACTCACTGCTCGATGCTAATAAGCTATCTACTGCCATATTTAGCTCATCGATAATGTTTTCATTTTGGTATACAGATTTATATGCAGTCCCAAAATGTTTTGTTGTTTCAACAGTAACTCCTTCGTCTGTTTGTTTAATATAGGTACCATAAACTCTTAGGTTGAATTTAATGGCTCTATATTCTATCATGCAATGCTTTATAATTTCAATTATATTTTTTTGGCAATGCTGATAAAAATCTTTTAAATCAATAGTGTTTTGGACTGTACTATTGATTCGATATGATTTTACAGGAAAAACAGTTTGTGAGTTAAGAAGAATTATATTTTCATTATTTTTTACTTCTCTGGCTGATGCATTTTTATGCTTATCGGTCAATATGTGTTGACGTTCCCTTGATGCAATATATTTGTCACCACAAGTAGGGCATAAAAGTTCTAATTTTAAATCCCTTTTATTTTCGCTAATCTTAGCTTTTTTTTCTTGAATGCTTACTTCCTTACCCTCATCCATTCTCATCCGTTTGAGAGCATTTGATGATGTTGTGGGATGATCGTCCAGATGATTTTGCCTTATGTTTTGGGGTTGCCGTTTTTCAACATTCATTAAAATATTGAATGCATTTTTTGGTCCATTACAATTTTGATAGTGCTCGTCGAATTCATAATTATGAACTAGGGTAGAGCATAAGTCACACCTTATTTTCGATTTACACATTAAAACCTCGAAGGCATTCCGAGGCTTTGAGCACTGAGCATAATGAGCTTCAAACTCACTCAACTCCACATTTTTGGTGCACAAATCACAAGCAATGAACGACTCCATTTTTAGGGTTTTAGTTTTAATTTTTTTTTATTCGAAAAATATATTGTTATATGTTGTAATGTTGTTAACAATTTTCACCGACTCGTTAAAAAGGTAAAAAGCACGATTCGAATTGTTAGGCGCGATTACAAGGACCGATGTGGATCTAATTATTTTATTAGAATACAGTACTGAGGCATTTGAAGAACTGATCCTGAGCAATTTGAGTGGTGTCATTTTTATAGTCTAGAATGTTCACTTAACAGGTTGACATCTACAGGGAGTGCATACAGGCATGTTATACTCCTAGAACCAATCCGATTGGTTCTCGAATATAAGGAGCAGCCCAATCCCCCAGTAGAATGGTTATTAGAAGGAAAACGAACACAAGTATTGATAACAAGTTACCGGGGGTGAACGTGGTGTAGGAGGGGTTAGGATGTAGGTAAATATCGAAGGTGTACAACTTTGACATAGGTTAAGGAAAGGCAATCTCTGTGTAAGCAAGATATGAATAAATGGTCAGTTAAGGTCGGGCCAGCATTGGCATAAGATGTCGCGATGCAACCATTCGAATTTCCTAAGCCTTAAGCTAAGAGTAGCTATTAAAAGCGGTTGCGGAGGTTTTTTAGGCGGTTTTAAATGTATTTTGTATGAGTTGTTTTTAATTGCAACGTATACTCATCCCATAATCAGTGTGTTTGGTATTCCACGGAACCCTCCCGTTTTATTGCATTTCAAATATTGTGACCCCTCGTTATCTTCTGAGAATGAGCAGGAGAAAGTGAACGTGTGTACCCACGAACCCGAATCTCACCCCCTACCCTCGAGTCCTTGCTCATGATTGCTTGTGCGCGAAGGTGTGAAATTTCAATTTTGTGAGTTTTGTTCAAAATGTGCAGTTTTTATTTTAGAACAGAGAAAATTATACCATTGGAAAGGGCTTGAAAAATGCTTTCCAATGACACCAAATTTTTTTTTTTTTTTTTTTAGTGAGGGGGTATACTAATTACGGTATCGGCGGTCATCGTCGTTTTTTGCCTTTTTCAGTCGAGTAGTGGGAATATACGGGAGGAGGCAGAATTTGAAATTCGTTACAATTTTCCGCTTCAGTGCTTCGTTTTAAGAAATTCTTAAAACTAAACTTCTTATCCTATACATAAATATTATTGGGTGGCCTCTAGATATAAACCCTGAAAAGTGTTCCCAATAATAAATTTAAAACATAAACCTTAAAGTGATCCCACTACCTAATTTTTCTATACACAGCCGTCTAACTTTATCGTAGACACAAACAATTTTGTATATCCTCAGCCCTGAAAAGTGATCCTATAAGTCTTATACAACTTGAACATTAAAGTGATTCTTCAGCTCATTTTTCCTAGACATCCGTCTAACTTTATCGTAGACACAAACAATTTTGTATATCCTCAGCCCTGAAAAGTGATCCTATAAGTCTTATACAACTTGAACATTAAAGTGATTCTTCAGCTCATTTTTCCTAGACACACTCCTCAAAAGGATTCGTATAACATATAAGAAAAACTAGAGTATAAGACCGCAGCGGCGGTCATCGCAGCGGCAGTCTCGGCAGCGTCCAAACCGCCGCTGCGAAAACCGCCGCTCCCGTATATTCCCACTACTCGACTGAAAAAGGCAAAAAACGACGATGACCGCCGATACCGTAATTAGTATACCCCCTCACTAAAAAAAAAAAAAAAAAAATTTGGTGTCATTGGAAAGCATTTTTCAAGCCCTTTCCAATGGTATAATTTTCTCTGTTCTAAAATAAAAACTGCACATTTTGAACAAAACTCACAAAATTGAAATTTCACACCTTCGCGCACAAGCAATCATGAGCAAGGACTCGAGGGTAGGGGGTGAGATTCGGGTTCGTGGGTACACACGTTCACTTTCTCCTGCTCATTCTCAGAAGATAACGAGGGGTCACAATATTTGAAATGCAATAAAACGGGAGGGTTCCGTGGAATACCAAACACACTGATTATGGGATGAGTATACGTTGCAATTAAAAACAACTCATACAAAATACATTTAAAACCGCCTAAAAAACCTCCGCAACCGCTTTTAATAGCTACTTTTGTTTTTTGTGAGTGATGTTAATAAAATATGTTTGTATGATCAGCTAATCGTTCCGTCCTTTTCAAAACATGACCTTATATACCTGACCTATAACTTTGACCTTAACTACACGGACCATACAATATTTTATCGTGATTTTAATAATATTAATTATATAATGTTTAACGAAGCATTTAACCAGTCTATTTACAGTCTTCCAACAGTCTTTCGTCAACTTAAACTTCTACAACATAATATTAGCCACTTATACGATAGTTTTGTTCCAGTTAAAAGTAAAACAATTCGACCGTCCAAAAAACCATGGTTTACCAATAATATAAAATTGGCAATTATAAAACGAAATGAAGCATACCAGAAGTGGAAAAGATACAAACCACCGCAACATCACAGCATGTTTGTATCTCTGAGAAAAACGGTTACCAAACTAATCGACTCTGCAAAATCAAACATTTTTAGCCAAAAACTTAAAAACTCAGCCTCTTCAAGTCAAACATGGAAACAGATTAAAGCTCTAGGGATAGGTAAACAAAAGACATCACAGGAACTAGATGTTGACATAGATGAACTCAACCTTAAATTAGCATAATGCCAAGTTTCTGAGGTCACAACCAACACGTACCTGAATTCAGTACCTGAAAACATATGTGATACTAGGTTTAGATTTATGTGTGTTGACCAGTGTGATGTTTTAAATAATATTCTTAAAATTAAGTCTAACGCAATTGGACCTGACGATATTCATTCTAAATTTATAAAAATTCTACTACCTAAACTTATCCCTTACCTTACGCACACATTTAACACGGCTCTTACCACGTCTACGTTCCCTGATATCTGGAAAACCGCCAAAATTATCCCAATACCTAAATCAAACAAAGAATACCGGCCAATATCTATTCTTCCGTACCTCTCAAAGGTGTTTGAAAATATTGTCGCATCACAAATAAAAAATTTTATTTCTGTCAATAGCCCCTTAAATGACCATCAATCTGGATTTAGAAAAAATCGTAGCTGCACTTCATCCATCTTAAAAATAACTGAAGATATTCGTCAACAGAAGAAGGTGACATTCTTACTATTGCTGGACTACAGCAAAGCGTTCGACACAGTAAATCATGAAATCCTGTGCTCAAAACTCAAAAATTTGTATTTCCTCTCCAATACTGCCGTCAAACTTTTGTGTTCGTATCTTAAAAATCGTCGCCAATATGCTGTATCGTCAAGTATTTGTTCTTCGTTTGCCTATCTGCAGCGCGTTGTACCCCAGGGTTCGGTTCTTGGACCACTATATATAAATGATCTTCCTTCTGTGCTGTCGAAATGAAATGTCCATTTATATGCTGATGATGTTCAGATGTATGTTAGTCGTCCCTTAAATTTGTAGAATGGAGCTTGGAAGAGTAAATGAATGGGCAAAAATAACGGTCTTGCCATCAATCCATTGAAATCAAAGTGCTTAATCATTTTTAAGAAGAAATTATGAAATATTGAACTATTCCCCCTGATGGTTAACAAAACACCAATTGAGTACGTGGAAACCGTCAATAATTTGGGTATCACATTGAATAGAACCTTGAACTGGAATGACCACGTAAACAAAGCTGTAGGCAAAACATACGGCCTAATAAGTTCCTTGTCACTAATTGAATGTTCCTTACCTGTTAGTGTGCGTCTTTTAATTGCCCAGTCTTGTATAATACCCACACTCTTTTATGGTCTAGAGATCTATGCAAATTGTAATGTAGCAAGTCAACATAAGCTGAAAATAGCATACAATAGTATTGCGCGTTTTGTATTTAATTTGCATAGATCTGACCATGTAACTCAATTTGCTTACAAGATATTTGATATAAGCTTGGCAGATTATATGAAAAGTAGAACAATAATCTTTTTACACCACCACCGCCCACAGTTTTGGGCGGTTTGTGGGCGTTAGAGTGGGCGTGGCACTCTGCTGAAACAAACTTGCGCTGCGTAAGAAGCTCAGGAATCTGCACGCCCAATCTCAATAGCCTTGCTCTCATAGTTTCCGAGATCTAAGCGTTCATCCGGACAGACGGACAGACGGACATGGCTGGATCGACTCGACTAGTGATCCTGATCAAGAATATATATACTTTATGGGGTCGGAAACGCTTCCTTCTGCCTGTTACATACTTTCCGACGAATCTAGTATACCCTTTTACTCTACGAGTAACGGGTATAACAACAGTTATAACCCAAACTATAATAACACCAGTTTACAAAAAAAGACAGATGAAATACGCCATTAAGGAAACCTTTGTTTTCCGGTAAGGTACATCTCCCTGATTAAGAAAAGGGCACTTAAAATTTTTTCTATGGTACCATTTTTTTTTTAAGTGTAAAAACGTTTTTCGCACTTTTTTATTTTCTAACTCGAGTTCTGATAAACCGAAGTCGGTCATCAAAGGCTCATTTTACAGGTAATTTTTAACTTTCTTATACACATCATTGAGATCCATTTATTAGTTTAGAAGCTAAAATTCGTCAAAGTTGAAAAAGTTGGAAAAATTCAAGAACTCTGCCAAATATGGCTTCTTTAAAAATACACGCCTAAAACCCGAAATAAGTTTTATGTTGTTTTCTGGAAGGCTGAACCTTAACGGAGAATATGTGCCATTGATCACGACAATCCGTTGGTTAATAAACTTTTTTCAGAATTTTAAAGGTATATACCCAAGTTCAGTATTCGGGTGCAGGGGCCGTTAAACATTATTTTAAATTTTCAGTGTTGAGGGACGTAAGAATTTGATGAAAGTTGTAATAAAGTCAGTTTCCTTGCTATTAGTGCTTGGCAAGCTAAAAGGTATGCGATTGCAGTTACGAGGAAATTGTTTTCATATATTTTTAGAAAGGAAATAGCAAGGAAACTGACGTTATGCACTACAATTTGCACCAAATTCTTACGTTCCCCAACACTGAAAATTTAAAATAATGTTTAACGGCCGCTGCTCCCGAACAATGAACTTGGGTATATACGTTTAAAAATCTGTAAAAAATCGATTTACCAACGGATTGTCGTGATCAATGGCTTATATTCTCCGTTAAAGTTCGGCCGTTTTCACGAGCAATCGCTTCACGCGATTACCTTATGGTATAAAAGTAGCGCCAAATTCTTTCCAAAAAATGATGACAATTGAACTTCCAGGTACCGAAGCTTCCCAGGCATTCTTGATCATAAAAAATCTTACACACGATTTTGATTTATGTAGGAAACACAACCTTAAACTGCAAATTTTTCAGACTCGAAGTGACCTTCCTTGGACACAAGTGCACTGACAAAGGTATTTTGCCAGACAGTAAGAAATACGATGTAATAGAAAAATACCCAGTCCCAACGGACGCAGACGTCTCATAATAAGATTATGTAAGAAGAATGTTACATTTGAGTGGACAGATGAATGTCGAAAAGCATTCAAATACCTTAAAATTCAATGGATGAAACCCACACTACTGCAGTATCCGGATTTTAATAAAGAATTTTCTATAACAACAGATGCAAGCAAACAAGCGTGTGGAGCTGTTCTTAATCAAGATTATAATTACACCCAGCTACCAGTATCCTATGCAGCAAGATCATTTACAAAAGGAGAAAGCAACAAAAATACAACTGAACAAGAGCTAGCAGCGGCCACTATTTATTGAAGGCATTTTACAGTCAAAGCAGACCATAGGCCATTAACTTACTTATTTTCAATGACAAACCCGAGCTCAAAACTAACACGAATGAGACTAGACTTAGAAGAATATGATTTTACTGTGGAATATCTTAAGGGAAAAGACAACCATATAGCCGACGCGCTTTCAAGAATAACTGTAACGGACTTAAAAAATATTCAAACGAATAATAAAATTGTGAGAGTCACTACCAGAATCTAAAGTAAACAGAAAAAGTCCTGAGCATATAAGAAAATTACAAAAATTTAAAAAAAAAAAAAACATACAAACACACCATTGCCTATTACTGAAACGCCACAAATGCCTTTTGACAGGGTAATTGTGGATACGATCGGTCCACTACCTAAATCCGAACAAGGAGATCAATATGCAGTAACCTGCGATTAAACTAATTACCTTGTGGCAATACCAATTCAAAACAAGGAAGAACGCTATAGTCGAGTACCTCGACTATTAGATACCCGTTACTCCGCTAAAGGGACCAAAGGGAAATGGAGATATGCAAGCAGCAAAGCGAGATTGAAATGCGCCACCTATCGGCGGTAGACAGATTTAAGCGTTATGGGCGTTAGAGTGGGCGTGGCAAATTTTTTTAAGTCAATCGATAGGTATTGACGAGACCAATACAGTTCAGTTAAAATTTTGTATCTAGCATGAAAATTGTGGGCGCCACAGGCTTGGGCGGTTTGTGGGCGTTAGAGTGGGCGTGGCATATTTGCGTAACAAACTTGCGCTGCGCACAAGGCTACGGATTCTAAATCTGAGATCCCAATTTTCTATCCTTGATAGTTTCGGGCGGTTTGTGGGCGTAAAAGTGGGCATGGCAAATTTTTTTTTGAGTCAATCGATAGGTATTGATGAGAACAATACATTTCAGTTAAGATTTTTATTTTAGCATCAAAAGTGTAGGAGCCACAGTTTTGGGCGGTTTGTGGGCGTGGCACTCTACTGAAACAAACTTGCGCTGCGTAAGAAGCTCAGGAATCTGCACGCCAAATCTCAATAGCCTAGCTCTCATAGTTTCCGAGATCTCAGCGTTCATCCGGACAGACAGACGGACAGACGGACAGACGGACATGGCTAGATCGACTCGGCTAGTGATCCTGATCAAGAATATATATACTTTATGGGGTCGGAAACGCTTCCTTCTGCCTGTTACATACTTTCCGACGAATCTAGTATACCCTTTTACTCTACGAGTAACGGGTATAACAAAAGTGCAAAAACAGTAGAAAAGCTATATTCGAAGATTTTATTCTGAATTACGGTCCAATGAAGACGTTCTTAACGGACATGGGAACAGAATATAACAATTCGATAATTGAAGATTTATGTAAAAATTTAAATTTCAAAAACATCAATTCTACCGCACACCATCACCAGACTGTAGGAACCGTGGAGCGAAGCCACAGAACATTTAATGAGTTTAAACAGATTGGGATGTATGGCTCCAATACTTCGTATATTGTTTCAACACAACACCCTCTGTGGCACATGACTATTGTCCATATGAGTTATTTTTTGGTAAAACCTAAGCATTTTAATAGTATAGACAAAATAAAGCCACTATATAATGTAGATGACTATGGTAAAGAATCTAAGTTTAGACTACAACAAGCAAATAAGAGAGCTAGATTAATGTTAGAATCTCATAAACAGAAACAAAAAACAAGGAAGAACGCTATAGTCGAGTACCTCGACTATCAGATACCCGTTACTCAGCTAAAGGGACCAAAGGAAAATGGAGATATGCAAGCAGCAAATGCGCCACCTACCACCAAAGTTTTTTTTAAATCAATCGATAGGTATTGACGAGACCAATACATTTCAGTTTAAATTTTTTATCTACCATGAAAATTGTGGGCGCCACAGACTTGGGCGGTTTGTGGGCGTTGGAGTGGGCGTGGCATATTCGCGTAATAAACTTGCGCTGCGCTCAAGCCTACGGAATCTAAATCTGAAATCTCGTTTCTCTATCTTTGATATTTTCCGAGATATCCGCGTTCATATTTACGATTTTTTGAAGTTTGTGGGCGGTTTGTGGGCGTTAAAGTGGGCGTGGCAATTTTTTTTTAGGTCAGTCGGTAGGTATTGATGAGAACAATACATTTCAGTTAAAATTTTTGTTCTAGCATCAAAACTGTAGTAGCCACAGTTTTGGGCGGTTTGTGGGCGTTAGAGTGGGCGTGGCACTCTTTTGAAACAAACTTGCGCTGCGCAGGAATCTCAGGAATCTGCATGCCTAATCCCAGTATTGTAACTCTTATAGTTTCCAAGATCTCAGCGTTCATACGGGCAGACGGACAGACGGACAGACGGACAGACGGACAGACGGACATGGCTAGATCGACTCGGCTAGTGATCCTGATCAAGAATATATATACTTTATGGGGTCGGAAACGCTTCCTTCTGCCTGTTACATACTTTCCGACGAATCTAGTATACCCTTTTACTCTACGAGTAACGGGTATAATAAGCTATGACAAAAATACTTTAGATTTTGATTTAAAAAAAATTAAATTAAAAATTTTCAACTCTATGAGGTTGAAAGTATAGAAGAAAAAGATAAAATAGTAATTTCAAATAACTCGGCTGAGGAACTTGTGAGATGGTTCCAAAGTCGGCTAGCTGGGGCTACCGAGCGGGTCGCAGGTTGCGGATAGCGGACGACCTCTCTCGAGGCCAACTGTGAATAAGCTGGGGGATAAGTCAAACTCGGAATCGTGGACGGAAACCCCAGTAAATAAACAGTCCCGGACAGCCAGCGGGAATTTTGCATCGAAGCAATACCGACGATGCGAGTTGTTCAGCAGCATCTAATTAGTTGCTTTACACAAACCCACTCCCAACACAACACCTACCCATCTCCCCTTCCAAACAACATCTCACTCCGGGCCGGACTACGGTGTAATACGGACCGTGCCAAGAGTCAGCCTGGCTGGGGGCCCGGATCAAAAACTAGCCCAGTCTCAAACGGTGTGCTCAGGGACATGGCGACCCCCTGTTCTAACTATCGCCTTACCCGGGCATCGCGGATCTCTGCCCGGGCGGACTTTTCACCTTCTCCGCAACTCGTGGGACCAAATTATGGAACAGATCAAGAAAATAAATAACACAACACAAAACACAGAGACGGGTACTCTAAAAAAACCCATGGATAAGCGGAACACTGGTTCCACCATCCATACCAGCACGGTCCAGAAAGGGCCGCATCCCAAACTGGGGATGATGGGTGGCAGAAAGCCAGCCGCAAACGCCTCCGCCACGTGCGCATCTGCGCCGAAATCAGCGGTAGGCACTGCCAAGGCGCTCGGGCCACCCGCTGGTGCTAACAAATATACATACGCAGAAAGGCGGACTGCCGCCCAGACTCTGCGCTCACACCTTAGGAGCACCGTTGCCACACCTTCGCCTGAATGGCTAAAAAAGGTAGAGTGGGCAAGGAAGTTGCTTCCAAACTACGGGCAGGATAAGCCCACTCTAGAAGGGACTCAGGCGAAAAGGCAGCGATCCCTCGAACTACCCGGGCCAGCGGCGAAGAGATCTAAGATCCAGCCATCGGTCTCTTTCGCCGAAATCACGAAGAACCGTGTACTACTCGGCCTGATTGACAGGGGAAATCCGGAGGGCAGGATCCCCAGGAACAAGTGGAAGGCAGTGGAGTCCCACCTTTCCCTCATTTGCCTGCGCATGGTACGGGAGAAGCCAAGCACCTCGCCCTGCTGCATGGATGCGGGCTGGTACCAGGGCAGCGTCAAGGTGGTGGCCTGCGAAAGTCAGCGGTCGGCTGACATGTATAAACAGGCGACGAGCAAGCTCGGCGAGGTATACGAAGGGGCAAACATCGTTGCGCTTGACTGGTGCGATGTCCCCAGTAGACCCCGAGCCAGGATCTGGCTTCCAGCAGCGATCAAGGCGCCTGAGGACATCCTCTTCATGCTGCAAGAATGCGACCCGCACCTCCCCACGAAGGACTGGAATGTCGTCAAGGTGGAAGAGCATGAAGGGGACGTCAACCAGGCGGTGTTGGTCCTGAACAAGGAGTCAGTGGCTCCGATCGAGACTGCTCGAGGAGTGCTGAACTTCGGGTTCAGTGCGATACACATCAAGGTGTATAAGGGCGACTCCAACGCCGCTAGCAGCTCTGCCGGCAACCCAGCCGAGCAGGTGCACCTGGTGGGCCGGAGGACGGCTACTCTACCGATTCGTCGCTAAGCAGAGAGATGCGAGCGCTCGGACCGGCCATCGAGGACGTAGACCTCAGCGACACAGAGGAGGCCGACGTCACTGTGGTGGAGGTTGAAGCTGTAGATGTCACTAAGACTTCTACAAATAAACCTTCACCACAGTAAAGCAGCGTCCGCTGCACTTCTGCTTCGCCTGACCGAAGGCGGAGCCGACCTAGTCCTTGTACAGGAACCTTGGGTAGTAGGAGGCAAGGTTGCTGGACTAGGAACAAAGGAATACAAGCTTATGCTTGACCCCAAAGAAGGTAAAATTCGAACCTGCATATTAGCCAAAAGGCATCTTAGTATATTTCTACTTCGCAATTACAGCAACGGAGACAACACCGCAGTAAGCCTGGAGCTGCAAAGTGGCTCTATAAGGGTTCTATCGGCCTACTTGGCCTTTGAAAAGGAAAACCCCCCAGATGCGCTGGTCAGAGGACTGGCAGAGGAATGCGAAAAGCTCAAGAAAGGTTTGGTAATAGGCTGTGACGCCAACGCCCATCACACCCATTGGGGCTGCCCAAACAACAATGACAGAGTTGAGTCTCTATTTGATTTTATTCTAAACTCGAACCTATTCTTATGCAATAGGGGCAATGTCCCTACATTCATAACTAAAGCTTTCCAAACGATCATAGATCTAACTTTGGTATCAGATTCACTCGTAGGCGCAGTCAAAAACTGGGCAGTCTCTGACGAGCATTCCTTTTCGGACCATAGATTCATAGAAACTGTATTGTCCCTTGACTCCCAATTGCCGGTCAGCTTCGCTGACCCCAGACGAGCCGACTGGCACAGGTACAAAGAAGTTCTGACAAATATCCTCCCCTTGGAACCGTCAGAAAGCATCACAAACCCACAGGAGCTGGACGAAACAGTATACAAATTTACAGAGGCATGCAACACTGCCTTCAAAGTGGCATGCCCCACAGAGAAACCAAGGGGAAGGAAAAAGCCCCCCTGGAGAACCCAACAACTATCAGTCCTCAGAACCAACTGCAGATACCTGTTTAACAGAGCAAAGACGGGAAATGAGGACAACAATTGGCTGAACTACAAGTATGAACTAGCCTCTTACAAAAAGGCCATTAGAAGTGCAAAACGAACGGCATGGCAGACCTGCTCTGACATAGAAAAACAACTGATGCCGCAAGGCTCAGAAAAATACTCTCTAAGACAGCCGCGCCTTTGGGCTATCTTCAAAAAGCAAATGGATCATGGTCAGACTCCAGTAAAGAGTCCTTAGACCTGCTCCTAGACGCTCACTTCCCGGGGAGCCAACAAGCAGGTCATCCTCCTGAAAGAGGAGCAGGAGAGGGAATCGAATTAGATCCACTCCTATCAGACCGCAACATGAAATTCACAGTTTCAAACCATACAAATCGCCGGGACCAGACGGGAGAACTACCAACAGCATGGCAAGAAACAAAGGTGGTATTCATTCCCACTCACACCACAGCAAAGGATTTTAGGCCAATAAGCCTAACATCATTCCTGCTTAAGAGCTTTGAAAGAATGATAAGCCTACACATAAGGGCCACCATAGACCCGACACAAATTTCCGAAGCACAGCACGCTTACACCAAAGGTAAGTCAACCGAATCGGCGCTACACTTGGTGGTAAGCAGCATCGAGAAATCACTCAGCATCAAGGAATACACACTGATCGCCTTCCTGGATATAGAGAGAGCCTTCAATAATGTGCTCCCCACTGCTATAATAGAATCTCTCACAGAACTAGGGGTTGAGCCGCCAATGGTGATAAGCAGAATGGTCACAGCCACACTAGGGACCTCAACCCAGACTAGACTAGTGAACAGAGGCACCCCGCAAGGAGGTGTACTATCACCCCTCTTGTGGAATATCGCAGTAAATAAACTACTACTTCGCAGACGAAAATGGAAAATATCCACAAACACTTTGCGATCTTATGACCGCTAAACTTAAAATACTATCGGAATGGACGACAGCGAACGGACTCGGGGTAAATCCCTCGAAAACAGAACTTGTTCTATTTACAAATAGGTACAAAATTCCACAACTTAACCCACCCATTCTAAACAATTGTAGTCTCTCTTTTAGCGATCACGCCAGGTACTTGGGGTTAGTACTAGATAAGCGCCTCAAATGGGGCTTAAACAACCAAGAGAGAACCAAAAAAGCGACCATTGCACTTTACTCCTGTAAAAAAGCAATTGGGCTAAGATGGGGCATGTCCCCAAGAATAGTCAACTGGATATACACAGCGGTAGTCAAGCCAATCCTACTGTACGGAGTGGCTCTGTGGTGGACCGCCTTGCACAAACAATGCATACTGACTCCTCTAAACAAAGTACAGCGAATGGCGGCTTTGTGTATTAGTGGAGCCCTTCGAACCACCCCGAATGAAGCGCTGAATGCGATCTTGAACCTCCCTAGCCTGGACTTAGCAGGCATGGAAAGGGCCAAATCGGCAGCTATTCGACTGAGGGACACAGGGCAGTGGAAAGCCCAATTTTATGGCCATGCTAAAATTCTCCAGCATGATAAATCGATTTCGAAGATCACGGATCTATGCAAATCCATTGAATATAGTCACACACCCTTTGAGGCCCTGATTCCTGATAGAGAGGAATGGTAACAGGGTTGACCGTGCACCACGGACGCAATCTGTTTCTATACAGATGGCTCCAAATTAGAAGGACAAGTTGGCGGAGGTGTATACTCCGAACAATTAGATATCAGGAAGTCATTCAGGCTCCCGGACCACTGTAGCGTCTTTCAGGCGGAGGTCCACGCTATAAAAGAAGCACTTACCTGTTTAGGGAACTTTAGCTTCCAGAGAGGACACCTAAACACATATAGTGACAGCCAAGCGGCTATTAAATCGTTCTACTCGACAAACACCAACTCCCGTACAATAGCAGACTGTCGCAGATCTCTCCACGAGATGGCAAATCAGTTTACTATCAGCCTCATATGGGTTCCGGGTCACCGGGACATCGTAGGCAACTGCATAGCGGACGAATTATCCAGGCAGGGCACCACCGAGCCTCTCCTCCCAGGAGAGGAGAATGTTGGTATGACCATGGCTACTTGAAAGCTAAATATAAAAAACTACTTCAACACACTAGCCAACACTCATTGGCAAAACGCACCACAGTGTCGCATCGGAGTTACTCAAACTCAGGCCACTGGCTTGTTGGCGCAATGCCGGCAGGCTAAAAGCCCCGCAAAATGATTTCTGCAGAAGCTGTAGGGATGAGGAAGAAGAGGAAACGGTAGAACACCTTTTCTGCTTCTGCCAAGCCCTATGCAGACTCAGACTGAAACACTTAAGAAGCCCCTTCTTCGACGATCTTACCGAAATATCGGAGATTGATCTCAAAAACATAAGTGCCTTTATTAAATCTTGCGGATGGAAGACATGTTGATCAGCTTAACACAGGCTGAAACTACTAGAAACGGGACCCTAGAGAAGGAAAAAAAACGAGATCATGCGGCATCACAATGGACCCATGAGGTCTAAGTGTGTCGGACTATAGTCCGACAGCCGCCCTAACCTAACCTAACCTAACCTAATTTCAAATAATAAAAATAAGAAACAAACAGTACTATCCTTATGTTAAAAAAAAATTTATTTCAAAATATAAAATAAGAACCATAATTATAATGGACAAAATATAAAAAAAAAATATAAAGTAAATAATACTTTCTGATTCGGGAAAAAAAATAATACATTCTGATTCGAAAAAAAAATATAATTATAAAATAATTTGTTCATTTATATTATTTTTACATATACTAAGAAAATAACTTCATAGAATTACGTTATTTTTCAAAAGGAGGGAGATGAAGTATGTTCACATATCAAATGCACACTGTACTTAGTGTTATGCATTAATATGAGTACAAACAGATTGTAGCACTTGGCCACAACACTTACGTACAAATCTAAGACCCAAGCAGTTCCGTAAGCGCTCATAATATGACCACCCTTGAGTGCACTGGGACTGGACATCAGCATAATTGCCATGCGCGACCGCTGTGTCTCCAAGTGAACCTCAAAACTCCATTGCTGGCAAAAACTCCATGGCAAGAAACAAAGGTGGTATTCATTCCCACTCACACCACAGCAAAGGATTTTAGGCCAATAAGCCTAACATCATTCCTGCTTAAGAGCTTTGAAAGAATGATAAGCCTACACATAAGGGCCACCATAGACCCGACACAAATTTCCGAAGCACAGCACGCTTACACCAAAGGTAAGTCAACCGAATCGGCGCTACACTTGGTGGTAAGCAGCATCGAGAAATCACTCAGCATCAAGGAATACACACTGATCGCCTTCCTGGATATAGAGAGAGCCTTCAATAATGTGCTCCCCACTGCTATAATAGAATCTCTCACAGAACTAGGGGTTGAGCCGCCAATGGTGATAAGCAGAATGGTCACAGCCACACTAGGGACCTCAACCCAGACTAGACTAGTGAACAGAGGCACCCCGCAAGGAGGTGTACTATCACCCCTCTTGTGGAATATCGCAGTAAATAAACTACTACTTCGCAGACGACGTCGCCATCATCTTTAATGGAAAATATCCACAAACACTTTGCGATCTTATGACCGCTAAACTTAAAATACTATCGGAATGGACGATAGCGAACGGACTCGGGGTAAATCCCTCGAAAACAGAACTTGTTCTATTTAAAAATAGGTACAAAATTCCACAACTTAACCCACCCATTCTAAACAATTGTAATCTCTCTTTTAGCGATCACGCCAGGTACTTGGGGTTAGTACTAGATAAGCGCCTCAAATGGGGCTTAAACAACCAAGAGAGAACCAAAAAAGCGACCATTGCACTTTACTCCTGTAAAAAAGCAATTGGGCTAAGATGGGGCATGTCCCCAAGAACAGTCAACTGGATATACACAGCGGTAGTCAAGCCAATCCTACTGTACGGAGTGGCTCTGTGGTGGACCGCCTTGCACAAACAATGCATACTGACTCCTCTAAACAAAGTACAGCGAATGGCGGCTTTGTGTATTAGTGGAGCCCTTCGAACCACCCCGAATGAAGCGCTGAATGCGATCTTGAACCTCCCTAGCCTGGACTTAGCAGGCATGGAAAGGGCCAAATCGGCAGCTATTCGACTGAGGGACACAGGGCAGTGGAAAGCCCAATTTTATGGCCATGCTAAAATTCTCCAGCATGATAAATCGATTCCGAAGATCACGGATCTATGCAAATCCATTGAATATAGTCACACACCCTTTGAGGCCCTGATTCCTGATAGAGAGGAATGGGAACAGGGCTGACCGGGCACGACGGACGCAATCTGTTTCTATACAGATGGCTCCAAATTAGAAGGACAAGTTGGCGGAGGTGTATACTCCGAACAATTAGATATCAGGAAGTCATTCAGGCTCCCGGACCACTGTAGCGTCTTTCAGGCGGAGGTCCACGCTATAAAAGAAGCACTTACCTGTTTAGGGAACTTTAGCTTCCAGAGAGGACACCTAAACATATATAGTGACAGCCAAGCGGCTATTAAATCGTTCTACTCGACAAACACCAACTCCCGTACAATAGCAGACTGTCGCAGATCTCTCCACGAGATGGCAAATCAGTTTACTATCAGCCTCATATGGGTTCCGGGTCACCGGGACATCGTAGGCAACTGCATAGCGGACGAATTATCCAGGCAGGGCACCACCAAGCCTCTCCTCCCAGGAGAGGAGAATGTTGTTGTATGACCATGGCTACTTGAAAGCTAAATATAAAAAACTACTTCAACACACTAGCCAACACTCATTGGCAAAACGCACCACAGTGTCGCATCGGAGTTACTCAAACTCAGCCGCACAGAATGTGGCCTGTTGATTCGACCTCTTACAGGCCACTGGCTTGTTGGCGCACATGCCGGCAGGCTAAAAGCCCCGCAAAATGATTTCTGCAGAAGCTGTAGGGATGAGGAAGAAGAGGAAACGGTAGAACACCTTTTCTGCTTCTGCCAAGCCCTATGCAGACTCAGACTGAAACACTTAAGAAGCCCCTTCTTCGACGATCTTACCGAAATATCGGAGATTGATCTCAAAAACATAAGTGCCTTTATTAAATCTTGCGGATGGAAGACATGTTGATCAGCTTAACACAGGCTGAAACTACTAGAAACGGGACCCTAGAGAAGGAAAAAAAAACGAGATCATGCGGCATCACAATGGACCCATGAGGTCTAAGTGTGTCGGACTATAGTCCGACAGCCGCCCTAACCTAACCTAACCTAACCTAATTTCAAATAATAAAAATAAGAAACAAACAGTACTATCCTTATGTTAAAAAAAAATGTATTTCAAAATATAAAATAAGAACCATAATTATAATGGACAAAATATAAAAAAAAAATATAAAGTAAATAATACTTTCTGATTCGGGAAAAAAAATAATACATTCTGATTCGAAAAAAAAATATAATTATAAAATAATTTGTTCATTTATATTATTTTTACATATACTAAGAAAATAACTTCATAGAATTACGTTATTTTTCAAAAGGAGGGAGATGAAGTATGTTCACATATCAAATGCACACTGTACTTAGTGTTATGCATTAATATGAGTACAAACAGATTGTAGCACTTGGCCACAACACTTACGTACAAATCTAAGACCCAAGCAGTTCCGTAAGCGCTCATAATATGACCACCCTTGAGTGCACTGGGACTGGACATCAGCATAATTGCCATGCGCGACCGCTGTGTCTCCAAGTGAACCTCAAAACTCCATTGCTGGCAAAAACTCCATGGCAAGAAACAAAGGTGGTATTCATTCCCACTCACACCACAGCAAAGGATTTTAGGCCAATAAGCCTAACATCATTCCTGCTTAAGAGCTTTGAAAGAATGATAAGCCTACACATAAGGGCCACCATAGACCCGACACAAATTTCCGAAGCACAGCACGCTTACACCAAAGGTAAGTCAACCGAATCGGCGCTACACTTGGTGGTAAGCAGCATCGAGAAATCACTCAGCATCAAGGAATACACACTGATCGCCTTCCTGGATATAGAGAGAGCCTTCAATAATGTGCTCCCCACTGCTATAATAGAATCTCTCACAGAACTAGGGGTTGAGCCGCCAATGGTGATAAGCAGAATGGTCACAGCCACACTAGGGACCTCAACCCAGACTAGACTAGTGAACAGAGGCACCCCGCAAGGAGGTGTACTATCACCCCTCTTGTGGAATATCGCAGTAAATAAACTACTACTTCGCAGACGACGTCGCCATCATCTTTAATGGAAAATATCCACAAACACTTTGCGATCTTATGACCGCTAAACTTAAAATACTATCGGAATGGACGATAGCGAACGGACTCGGGGTAAATCCCTCGAAAACAGAACTTGTTCTATTTACAAATAGGTACAAAATTCCACAACTTAACCCACCCATTCTAAACAATTGTAATCTCTCTTTTAGCGATCACGCCAGGTACTTGGGGTTAGTACTAGATAAGCGCCTCAAATGGGGCTTAAACAACCAAGAGAGAACCAAAAAAGCGACCATTGCACTTTACTCCTGTAAAAAAGCAATTGGGCTAAGATGGGGCACGTCCCCAAGAACAGTCAACTGGATATACACAGCGGTAGTCAAGCCAATCCTACTGTACGGAGTGGCTCTGTGGTGGACCGCCTTGCACAAACAATGCATACTGACTCCTCTAAACAAAGTACAGCGAATGGCGGCTTTGTGTATTAATGGAGCCCTTCGAACCACCCCGAATGAAGCGCTGAATGCGATCTTGAACCTCCCTAGCCTGGACTTAGCAGGCATGGAAAGGGCCAAATCGGCAGCTATTCGACTGAGGGACACAGGGCAGTGGAAAGCCCAATTTTATGGCCATGCTAAAATTCTCCAGCATGATAAATCGATTCCGAAGATCACGGATCTATGCAAATCCATTGAATATAGTCACACACCCTTTGAGGCCCTGATTCCTGATAGAGAGGAATGGGAACAGGGCTGACCGGGCACGACGGACGCAATCTGTTTCTATACAGATGGCTCCAAATTAGAAGGACAAGTTGGCGGAGGTGTATACTCCGAACAATTAGATATCAGGAAGTCATTCACGCTCCCGGACCACTGTAGCGTCTTTCAGGCGGAGGTCCACGCTATAAAAGAAGCACTTACCTGTTTAGGGAACTTTAGCTTCCAGAGAGGACACCTAAACATATATAGTGACAGCCAAGCGGCTATTAAATCGTTCTACTCGACAAACACCAACTCCCGTACAATAGCAGACTGTCGCAGATCTCTCCACGAGATGGCAAATCAGTTTACTATCAGCCTCATATGGGTTCCGGGTCACCGGGACATCGTAGGCAACTGCATAGCGGACGAATTATCCAGGCAGGGCACCACCGAGCCTCTCCTATCAGGAGAGGAGAATGTTGTTGTATGACCATGGCTACTTGAAAGCTAAATATAAAAAACTACTTCAACACACTAGCCAACACTCATTGGCAAAACGCACCACAGTGTCGCATCGGAGTTACTCAAACTCAGCCGCACAGAATGTGGCCTGTTGATTCGACCTCTTACAGGCCACTGGCTTGTTGGCGCACATGCCGGCAGGCTAAAAGCCCCGCAAAATGATTTCTGCAGAAGCTGTAGGGATGAGGAAGAAGAGGAAACGGTAGAACACCTTTTCTGCTTCTGCCAAGCCCTATGCAGACTCAGACTGAAACACTTAAGAAGCCCCTTCTTCGACGATCTTGCCGAAATATCGGAGATTGATCTCAAAAACATAAGTGCCTTTATTAAATCTTCCGGATGGAAGACATGTTGATCAGCTTAACACAGGCTGAAACTACTAGAAACGGGACCCTAGAGAAGGAAAAAAAACGAGATCATGCGGCATCACAATGGACCCATGAGGTCTAAGTGTGTCGGACTATAGTCCGACAGCCGCCCTAACCTAACCTAACCTAATTTCAAATAATAAAAATAAGAAACAAACAGTACTATCCTTATGTTAAAAAAAAAATTTATTTCAAAATATAAAATAAGAACCATAATTATAATGGACAAAATATAAAAAAAAAATATAAAGTAAATAATACTTTCTGATTCGGGAAAAAAAATAATACATTCTGATTCGAAAAAAAAATATAATTATAAAATAATTTGTTCATTTATATTATTTATACATATACTAAGAAAATAACTTCATAGAATTACGTTATTTTTCAAAAGGAGGGAGATGAAGTATGTTCACATATCAAATGCACACTGTACTTAGTGTTATGCATTAATATGAGTACAAACAGATTGTAGCACTTGGCCACAACACTTACGTACAAATCTAAGACCCAAGCAGTTCCGTAAGCGCTCATAATATGACCACCCTTGAGTGCACTGGGACTGGACATCAGCATAATTGCCATGCGCGACCGCTGTGTCTCCAAGTGAACCTCAAAACTCCATTGCTGGACCGATTCCACGATTGTGCTAGCATGGTTAGACAAACAAGCGTGTCATTGGACAATGTTCGTTGCCAACAGGGTGACGAAGATCACCGAGTCCACAGAGGCATCCAATTGGTCACACGTTTAATCAGAACACAATTCAGCTGATTTTGCTAGTCGAGGAGTTCCCCTTCAAGAGCTTGTGGATAACCCACTTTGGTGGCATGGACCCACTTGGCTGCAACGGCCACGCGATCATTGGCCTAGCCAGGGATCCAACCTGCCGCTGACTGAGATCGAAAAGCGTGCCGTCAAGGCCCATGTGGCGCCTATGCCGACAGAAGAATTCCTGGATCGCTTTTCCAAATTAGATAGAGCTTTGCGGGTACTCGCGTATGTCCATCGATTTGTCCAGCGATGTCGAAATCAAACACCGTTTTCCGGGGTCCGTCTAGAGGCCCAGGACGTTGCCGCCGCGAAACGGCTCATGACAATTTGTACTCAGCGGGGGTTTTTTCTGAAGAATACCGCTGCTTGAGTCAGAAGCGTGCTGTGCCCGTGCTGTGTACGAATGCTCACCCTCGCGGCTTCTGGTAAAATTTACGCTTCTCATTTCATTACATGGTGGTAATCAGTTAGTGGAGCGTCTCACCCGGTCCAGATACTGGGCTCCTGCAAGGTCTGCGTTATCCACAAAAAGAGATTGCAAGTCCAGATGATAGAAAGTTTTCCGAAAGAGCGAGTGTCTTTTTCCCGTCCGTTCACGTACACAGGGATAGATTATACCGGAAAAGCTTGTTTCACTACAAAAGGGTATGTGTTGGTTTTAGTTTGTTTTTGTACAAAGGCCATCCATCTAGAGCCTAGAGACTTAACGACTGAAAAGTTTCTTAAAGCCTTCGCTCGTTTCGTACCTAGAAGAGGGTGTCCTAGCCAAGTCCAATCCGACAAAGGAAAGACCTTCGTCGGCGCTTCCACCGTGCTTTCCCGATACTTTCTGCAAGCCGTTAAAGAGTCCGTGACTGATGCGTATATTCATCAGCAGCTCACCTGGCAATTCATTCCTCCTGCGGCACCCCATATGGGAGGCCTATGGGAAGCTGGTGTCAAGGGCTTCAAGACCTTGTTTTACATGTCCACCGCTACACGGAAGTACACCTTTGAAGAGCTGTCCACCCTCCTAGAGAGAATCAAAGCTTGTCTGAATTCCAGACCGCTATCTCTCATGTCCGAGGATCCAACTGATCTCTTAGCGTCGACACCAGGGCACTTTCTTGTCGGCGGACCTCATCTGTCCATAGTGGAACCTGATGAAAAGGGCGAGTCCAAGTCCATTCTGAGCCGGTGGCAGCACTTAAGGTCTCTCTATCAACAATTCCGCACTCGATGGAAGGATGAGTACCTTAAAGGGCTCCACAAGCGCAACAAGGGACAAGTTCCCATAGAAAATCTGCGCGTCAGCCCTCAAACGAGTGGCAACTCAGGAGAATAGACTCCGTTTTTCCGGGAGCCGATGGCATTGTCCGCGTAGTCGACATTCGTACGGCACGCGGCGTTGTCAAACGTCCAGTGACCAAAAGGGTTCTTCTTCCAGGAGAGCATTCCAAAACTCCTTAGTAACGAGCCGCGTTTCCCATAGACCTTAGTCCGTAACCATTATCCACGTCCTTTTTAATCAGCCCTGTTTGTTTTTTTCTTATCCACACTCTAACCAGGAAAATGGCTCCCCGTCCACGTAGCGCTCAGGCATTGGATAGCAGACGTACGAGAGGTACTCAGTCCTACCGATGCCGAGTCTGCCGCGAAATCCATCCTCTTCGGAAGTGTCAGAGGTTCCTAAAGCTGAGCGCAGAGAAGCGGCTGCGGGCAGTTCTCATAAACAAGTACTGCGCAAACTGTCTCGCACACGAGCACTCCACTGGGAGCTGTCGTAGCGGTGACCGGTGCAGAACGTGCGACCGGAACACGTTTCCCGGAAAAAGTCAGGCTCCCAGCAACAGCCCGCTTCTCCATAGCGTTCGCGCCGGCAAGATCCGCCAACTCGCCAAACGCTTGCCCCTCCACCGCACTCAGCATCCTCGACACCAGCTCCGTCGCTCGCGGCACTTCTCCGACGTCATAGCGTAAGCGTCCTACCAACTGTTTTGGTGAACGACGAGACCGGGGAGAAGATGTTCGACACCGCCGCACTCATCGATCCGTCCACCCCGACAAGCTCCAACGATGCATCCATGGCCGACGCGTTTCGTTTGTCGACAATCAACGTGGGAGATGAACGTGCGCATCCGCACTCCCATCCGTGCGCTCAGTGAGATCGTGGTTAAGAAGTTTAGGGTGCTGCCGCTCGCGGATGAGCGGCTCTATCGGCCAGTCACCATTTCCCTGATCCTGGGCGCGGACGTCTACCCGAAGGTGATACAGCCGGGCCTCCACATGGTCGTCAAGGGACTGCCAGTAGCCAGTGTTCGGGTGGATCCTCTCCGCCGCCTGTACGCAAGCTTAAGGCGTAGGCGACTGGCCGGGTCTCCGTCTATTTTTGCAACGGTAGCGATTGCAAAGGGGGCTGAATGTTCAGGCGAGTCTGGACACCGCTATTCAATTGCACCGCTCTCCTAGTGCACCGCTCTCCTGCGCATTGGAGCGCGGAACTCTTCTTAGGCTTAAGTAGTACAATTCTGTCACTCATCTTATAAACCGCGGTCGCTCCCCCGACTCTATTTTTACAAAGTGAAATTGTGTTATTTCTTTCGGTCAACTGGGGTACTTTGCGAGTCGAGTGTTATCTCCCCTACAGCGCAGAAGCAGTCCGCCGCATCAGCGCCACGCCATCTACTAGCGCCAACGTTCCCCGCTACCCCCCAGCGTACAGGCCCGATAACAAGGATCGATCTGGATCTAATTTTTTAAAAGAGTGCAGCACTAACGCATTTGAAGAACTGATCCTGAACATTACCACGTCAGGATCGACAGGACACTCGTCCCGAGGCTAACGTTTTCTCGTTGAGATGGATCGCCTCCAGTACCGGACTCAAAGTAGTCAACGTCTGCGCTTTCTAGACAACCGTCGGGCGCTACAATCAGTTAACCCCACGTCAGGATCGGCAGAATACGTCGGTGATATGCCCGCTGAATTCCGACTCAACTATTTGGGCAATCGTCCGACCTAGCTAGAGCAGTCCTTTCAACAGTCGGCTGAGCTTCCACACAACTTAGCCGTGTATTTGCCTTCGAGGACCGTAGTTACCTGTGTCTCATTTCGGAGACTTATGATGTCCCGAACGTCTCGACGTTGCGATCTTGCTCCTTGCTGACTCTCACGGCTGTGTCTCCTTGACTTTGACTTGCTTGACGTTGTTCACTCGCGTTCGATGACAGATCCCGCTTCCTGCGCGAGTTCGTTGCGTATTCAGCAACTGGCGGGCCTTCGTACAGTTATTATTCCCTTTATTTGTTTGGACTTATTTAACTTCTCACATTCCTCCCTTTCTTCTGGTGACGAATTGAAGCTCATTCTCCTCTCCGGCTGTCATCCTGTGTGTCCTTGTAGCCTTTAAGCCCTCTGATCGGTAACAGCTGCCTACTATCGATACTCTGTAGCGGCTGCGTTGCCACTAGATCGATGCGATATCTCCCAGTGTGATCCTTCATATGCCAATATTTCCAGTATTTACGTGCCCATCGATCAGCACTATCGTCCAGTGTCAGTCGACCGCCTATCGAGGAGCCCCCTTCCTTATGCATGTGGTGAATTGGAAAAGCATCCTTTTCCAGCTCAAGTCACCCTGCTCACATGCCCTTCGCTGCCCTTGAGGTAGGGGTCCTATCGGGTCATAGCTGCTAGCTGATATTCTGGTTAGTTGTTGTTCTTTCAGTGTGTTCGCTTAGCCGTGGAGAGTTGGCATTCGAGGCGCACCTCTCTGCATTTTTTTTCAGCTATTGCCAACAACATTTTTTGCTAGTGTGAGTGCACGTCTCTGTCCGCTTAATTGTCCGGCAGGCTACAGTATAGCTATCGAGCTGTACTGTGTCCCCGCTTTCTTCGGATGACAAGATCAGATCGCGGCTTTTGGCACGGAGTGGTGTTTAAATCTGGCTTACCCGTTTCGTCTACGTATGTATCCAAGTGTCAGCGGCTTGGCTTCTGAACCGTTGACACCGGCGTTTGCCTGACGATGAAACGTCCTGCCTTTGCCTCCTGCATCGCTGGATCTGGGTGCTTTCGACGGCCATTTCAGAAGCAGATCTACTGAACAGAGTTCTGGTTTGTGTGTGGCATGTTCCGTTGACTCCTGTTTTGACCTGACGATTAAACGGTTCCCGCTGCCCATGCACACCTGGAATGTGCTGGTTCTACATGCGCTAGACGACTACATGATCGGTATCCTTTCCCCTTTCCCTTCCGTTGACTGCGGCTGTGGCCTGACGATGAAGTGGCTTTTTGTAATCCGATTCTTTTCTGCGTCTTTGACTCCGGTGAGTGTTTAAATGACCATAGTCCAGGCATTTGTGTGGCGTGTTTTGTTGACTCCGGCTTAGACCTAACGATTAAACGGTTGCCGCTACCCATTCACGCTGGACTCTGCTGGTTCTTCATGCGCCGGACGAACCCATGAACTATCCTTTTGTCTGGACTAAGCAACTCTTGGTCCGTTTCGTGGTCCGTTTATATCGTCGTTATCAAATTTCAAGTCACTGACGTGCAACCTGCGTTCTTTTCCGCCTTTTTAGTGCCTAATTTTGCAAATCACTGGATGTTAAGCCTATAACCTGCCATCGTACCTCGATGCTAATTTAGCCGCGAAACCTTCTGCCGATTTTGACAGGTGGTGCTCCTTGGCCCACAAGATGTCGCCGATCCTCGGACTCCACATTCTTCGTCGCAGGTTGTAATGCCTGGCTTGTTCCTGGGCTGCTAGACCTTGCTATTATGCGTTCTCTAAACGCCTTCTGTAAGGTTTCCGCTGTTGCTGTACGTGGTGGCTCCAACTCTGTTCATTTTGAAAATCTATCTATCAGAACCAAAAGCATCTGGTTTCCATACTTCGATCTTGGCAGTGGTCCGACAAAGTCTGCGGCCACTGTTGCCCATGGCTCTTCCGGGACTTGTGACAGCATTTATCACGCCGCTTGCCTGTGGTTAAGTTTGAATTTCAGGCACTCCTTGCACTAACACACGTACGCCCTTGTGTCCCTTTGCATTCCTGGCCAGTAGTATCGTTTTGCTAGTCGGGCAATTGTCTTTCGGCTTCCTACATGACCGGCCACGGGAGAGTCGTGATTCTCTTCTCACGCACGTCCGTGATCGAGCTGCACTTTCCATTAGGCAAAGACTCTTTCGCTCTCCGAAGGTTTTCCGGCACAGGCTGTCTAAACTGAGCGTCGGCTACCACGTTTAAATGGCCCTTTCCGAACGAAATTTCAAAGTCTTACTGCTGCAGCTCTAGGGACCATCTGGCCATTCTCCCTGACGAAGTTTCAATGCTGTTTAGCCACTTTAAAGCCATGTGATCTGTTATCACCTTCAAGTGGTATCCTTCCAGGTAGGACCTTAGAATAAGTATTGCCCAAACAATGGCCAAGCACTCTTTCTCCGTTGTCAAACAGTTCTTCTCTGCTTCGTTTAGGGGTCGACTGGAGTACGAGATCACCTTTTCGCCGGTCCAATTACTTGGTCCAAGCCACGTTGAAATGTTGCGGGTGCCGAGTGCAATCCAAACGGCATTACCTTCCACTGGAATATACCCTTTCCTGGCACCGTGAACGCCATTAATTTCCTACTTGTTTCTTCCAAAGGAATGTTCCAGTACCCGTCCCTTAAGTCCAGGCTGCGTCCTTCACCGATTTTGCCTGACCGATTTTGCTTGGAGTCGACACACAATCTCAAATTTCCGGTTTTTTTTTCTACACCATCACTATGGGCTTACAGCTCGTAAGGCTCTTCCAGTGCTCGATGAAACCCATTTATAGTGGTTCGTTCACCTTCGCATTGATTTCCCTTTGAACTTTTGGGTTCTTGGCATAGTATATTTGCTTCGGTGGTATGATGGATTGTGGCCACAGCCTGTTGGGTTGTGTTTGGTGCCCGTCAGTGTCAGCGCACCTCCTGCACGTGACTTGCGCTGTAGTCGCGATTTTGGTTATATTGAATTGCTTCTTATACCAATGCTCTTCCTCTTTCAGTGGCCTTCTCTTCTCCGGGTACTTCTGCTGCCACTCGCGAGAGATGACGAAAAGTTGGACTGTTGGGCTTAAGGAAGCGTCACTGTTCCCAGGGTTGTTGTACCTGAAGCGTGCGTGGATTCTGGGTGCCTGCTGTCGAAGTCCTGCGCCGCTCGGCGTCGTCCTTGCTTGGTGATTCCCCTGCGTTGTGATGCCTCTGCGCTGCGATGTCTTGCGTAACTGGGTCTCGGGCTTGTCTATTCGGACAACCGTCCGACGTAGCCAGGGCAATCCTCGTAACAGTCGACCGAGTCTCGATCTCGGATTCACCGTAGCCAATGGATGCGCTTTCCAGACATTAGTCGGGCGCCACAACCAATCGACTCCACGTCAGGGACGTCCGATACTGGGCTCAAAGTATATAAGGGCTGCACTTTCCATACAACCGTCTGGAGCCACAGACCATCAATACAACGTCAAGATCGGCAAGACACTCGTCCCGAGCCTGACGGTTTCTCGTTAAAATGGATCGTATCCAATACCGGATTCAAAACAGTCAACGACTATGCTTTCCAGATAACCGTCGGGCGCTACAATCAGTCCGGCATTACAGTAACCATCGTTACCATTGCCGCGACACGATCGTCCTGCAAGTGTCTACTTCGGTTAGGCAGAAACACTCCTGGTACCGTTAATCCTCGGCTTCTCCTTTTCGCCCTCTGCACACGACACTACTCCAGAGTCCGAAGTCCGTGGTTTTACCTTTCGACATTCTGCCCTCTAAGGTCCAAAGTGCGGCGATCTACCGTTATTCCTTCGCACATATCTCGCCGGCGCTGTCTCGTCTCTCACCGTCTCGCTCTCTCTTTCCTCCTACTCTCCACACACACTTTCCTTGTACTCTTCAAACTGCATTCTCCAAACTCTCTTTTTCTGCAGTGCTGTTACTACGCGAATTCGCTACGTATTCAGCAACTGGAGGGCCTTCGTACAGTAAGTTAGTTAGTCGCTTTATTTGTGTGGAGTTGTTAAACTTCTCACAAGCTATATACAGCCATATTGAGCTCGTCGATAATGTTTTCATTTTGGTATGCAGATATCAATCGATTTAGCGTCGCTTGTGACAGATTGTGTTTATCTTGTGCTCTGTGATTTTTGTCAATTTGTTATTAATATCTGTGGTACTGGTGCCTTGCTTTGTGACCTAGTCTAACATAATCAGCCGTGTTTGTGCTTTAAATCGTTTTTTATGTTAATTGTCTATTTTATTGTGATAATTTTATCAAAACAAAATTCTGATTTTAGCCTGTGCATTTTGTTATTATAACTTCTGTACGCTGTGGTGCATTTGTTTCAATAGCTTTTGTTGTTCTGTCCCATTGCTTTCTGTAATCTCTCTCCCGTTTCTTGTCGTTTAAACTGTTGTTGTGTATATTTTTGTTGTGTTTCGCAAGCCACGCTTAGTCGATAGCCACCCTCTCGCTCTCGCAGTCTCTACGCGGTCTTATAATTTTGTGTGTCTACAGCTTTATTTTTTTGATCCCAGTGTCAAATTAGGTATTTCTAAGTCTTTTGATTCCAATAAATATTTTTTTTTTACATTTTAAAGTTATATATTTAGAATACTTATAAAAATGGCTCTCTTTTGTTCCAAAAAAGATTGTCAGCTTGGATCGTCACCTAATGACGTTTTTTTTACTGTCGTCTCTGCAACATAGTCATACATCCGAAATATACTGGACTTGTTGGCTGAGTAAAAGACTATATTGATCTGCGTGTTGGTTATTCGTGAACTTGTGCCTCATGCGTTGAAATAGACCGAGATTTGGGTGGCTATGTAGCGATGAAAACTTATGAAACTTATGAGCGTAGTTGCTGATTTCAATGATTTTAAGGCAGACCTTGATAATACAAAAATGTCAGTTGGGTCACCTAAAAGCAAAAAGTCCGTTCCTTTCAAATCTGTGGGAGTAAAGGTATCAGTCCCAAATCCCAACAAAGTCTTAAGTATTTTTACCCGATGGCTATCGGCAGCTATGTCGGCATCGATGCCGGCAGTACCCGTAGGTACCGAATGCTCTGGAGGAGTCCCTGTTTCTGCTAGTCAGCCTAAGGGGTCGAACACTACGAAGCTTTATGTGCCTACAGGTCTCAATAATCAGACGAACGATGTTCACATTGTTGGTGGGGGAAAGAGACTTTCGGCTGTTCCATATAGAAAGCAATTAATTGTGTCTCGTTTCACCCCTGAAGCCTGCAGATGTTTTGAAATTCATACACCAAGAATTTACACCTCAAAACATCACAGTGGATATCTTCATTTAAAATATCTGATCCTCCTGAAGTATTTAATGTACTAAATTCTAAAAGATTTTGGCTTTATGATGAATTGGTCATTAAAGAATTTCTTCCCAAAAGACGGAAAACTAATAATAGGCCTTCCACGGTAGTACCTGCTTCAACCTGAGCAGCCTATTTTTGGCCTTTGAATATGTTAGGGGAACTAATATGAAGCTACCTAAGCTTTATGTTGACACCTCTGCTTTTCTGAAGACATTCTGGCTTTTACTGAGACTTAACTGAAAACGGAGATAACTGACTCTGAAGTTTTGTCCAACCATTTTAAATACGTATAGAACTGATCGCTCTTCTCGTAGTGGGGTGGAGTTCTGACTGCCGTTACCTCTACTTTAACATCGGAGAGATTATACTTTCTTAATCCCAATGTCATAGAATTCGTTGGTGTTAAAGTTTCTTTGGAATCTTTTTCTATTTCAGACTTAAAAACTTATGAGCACCATCTGTCTGCAATAACAAATGATATCTTTCCGAAAGGAATCTCTTAATTATATTGGGTGATTTCAATCTCCCTGACATTTCTTCGTCCCCTTCCACTACCTCACCCGTCTCTACACCTTTATCTGTACATGACTTCATTGACGGGCTGTTAGAATATTCATTACAGCAAGTAAGCTTTATACGTAATTCGCTAAACAGACGATTAGATCTTGTATTTGTTTTAGATCCGACTGAAGTCACGGTATCTAGAATTGACCCACTTGTTCTGACAAAAGACCGATATCATCCCACATTGGAACAAACAACTTGTCTCCCCTGCCAAACTAAACAACATGATTTCTCAATATAATTGGACAATTTTATATCATTGCTTGCATATTAAAAGAGCTACGGAACTATTTTATAGAGTCCTAAACTCCTTTTTAGTGAATGCGTTCCTGATAGTCTTCTTCCAAGTCTAGACAGGCCTCCTTGATTTCGGCCCGCAACAGTAAATATTTATTAACCTACATGTAAATTTTCTGTTGTAGCGTGCCGAATACATAAATTTAATATAGTTTATTTATTTTATCGAATGTAATATCATTTTTCGTCACAATTGTTGATATCAGAAATTTTTGTTAAAGGCGCGTTCGCCACTACTTTCTACCTCGTTAAGAGGTGTTTTTGTTTGATATCAGAAGTTTTTTTTTGCTCAAGAGTTTAAGTACCCCAATACCATGACTAGACTAGACCATGACCCCAATACCAGGCTATTGAAAAACCAAACACACAGATTCGACCCCTAATCTTAGCTGAACGCCACCTTAAATTAGGCACAACAAGTTTTATCGCTTCAATTACCTATTTTAATAGCACAAGTTTGGAATTTTAAGGGCTGTATAGTTTCAGATTCCAAGAGAAATCTGTCGTTTCTTACATTTCCCGCCGAACTAGTGGGTTTTTCCAAGGTGGTAGAACAAATAGATCAAGTTTCCAATTTCGATTAGCTTCTTGCAAGTAAAGGACCCTAAAACCATAACAGATTTTCCGCTTGAAAAAGTCTAATAAGAATTTTTTCATCAAATTGGTTTTTTTCTTGTTTACTCGAATAAGTATGAAATATTACGTATACGGAGCTGAAACGAGTTGCACTTTTTATCGCTTAAAATCTTCCAAACGGTAATTTTTAGGGCAAAAAGTGTTAGAGATCAAAAGTTGAGGAATCTCAAGGGCTATATGATTTAAAATTTAAAAAGAAATCGTTTGACTCAATTTTGAAAAAATAGTCAAAACGTGGTTTTAAAAAATAACTTTTTATCATAACTCTAAATCTATTATATTCAGACAATTTTATTATATAAGGTATTTAGTATTTAGCAAATTAAATTATCTTTTCAGAGATATATAGCACGTTTCTGTAGCATTAGTTGTTTAGATACTATAAGCGTTTTAAATCTGGTTTGTTTTTTGATTTTCCGCTAAACTAGGAGGATTTTCCAAAAGTCGTAGAACAAAAGATTTCTATTTCAAGCTACTTTATACACCCATTGGATTTCCAAAACCCTAAAACTAAGATGGGATGCATACAAACCCACAAACAAACGGACAAACATTTTCATTTTGGGAAGAAGAAGAAAATCTTGTTTTTTAAGTTACTTTTGATCGGGACATCGGATTTTAACAAATGAGGTGTCATTCTACGCGTATTTTCAGTAAGAATAAAACTAGCTAAACAGCCGGGGGCTTTTATCCCCACCGTATCCAGCACCTCCAATTTTCTAAATTTTTACTTTTACACTTTCACCGTCTTTTCTCCCTAAAAAATTTATATTTCAAAAGTCTTGGTATGCAATCTTTTTAGTTTTTGCGATACCTTTCGATCGGTGTATCACTGGTTACGATCGGACCATAATGGCAGATTTTCAATTCTGCGGCTATATTTAGTAGTTGTCTTCGCACGCTCTCTTGCGCGCTTCGCCACTACGTGTACTGCCGTCCACAGTGACTATGAGTGTTCTTGGGTCTATAAAGCGTTGGTCTAAAGAAATCATTATTTACCTCCCTTGTCCGTCCTAATTTAGAATACTGTTCTTCTGTGTGGAGTCCACAGTATCAAGTGCACATTGACCGTATATAGTCCGTACAGAAACAATTTCTTCTTTTTGCCTTACGTGGTTTTAACTGGGATCAAAACATCAGGTTGCCTTCTTACTCGAGTAAATTGCTATTGATTAATTTGCCTACTCTAGTAAATCGTAGAACTAAGCTTGGTACTATTTTTATGCATAATCTTATCAGGGGCGATATTTATTCCGTAGATTTGGTAAGCCGCCTAACCTTTAATGTTCCTTTCAGAACGAGCCCTTTCGCGTTTTTTCTAATAATTATAACACCTATATCATTTAATTGGTTTCTCGACTTCTATCCCTGTATTAAAAACTGAAATCTCAACTTATTTGCTTCAGTACAAGTTGATCTATGTTTTGTCCTGTCTTTATTTGTTTTATGTACCTTCCTCGTTTTTTCCCGAAATGAAAAATGGGACCGTGCGTAACAAGCACGTCCTTGCTCTCGTTGGGCCACTTGTTTGTACTGCTCTTAGTGCATCAACGTTCAACACTATATATATATAATATATAAACTCCCAAAATGCTTTATTGTTTCAACAGTAACTCCAACTCCCTAGGATTGAAGAAACAAATATTATTTAAAAAATCTAAAAGATATATAATTTAAGTGATTTTTGGCATAATAACTTCTACTCTTGAAAATATCATTCATTTAATATTTCAGAATTTCGAAAAAGTATTATCTTATAGCTGCCATAGGAACGAGCGGATAATTATATCAAAATCACACAAAGACCGATATATTTCGTTTTCGGTAAACATAACTTAAAGTTTCTGTAATTAGTTTTTAGCTTTCGAAAAATAGGAAAGCTCTGTACATACAGTGCTCCCACGAAAACGACCTTGCTATCTTGTTAGACGGTAATGTCGGTATGCAGTGCTTCCCAGAGCTCGTGGCCCGTAGCAGTTGCTACATTTGCTACATGGCAAATCAGCCCTTACTACTATAAAATGAAAAATAGCTTAAACAACATTCAATGTATGATTACAAGATTACCATTATTTTCGAAAAATATATTTGCAGTGAAAATTTTACTAACAACAAATTTATTGCATTTAAAAGATTATAAAATATTCTAAAAGCTAAATTATATAAACGTTAAGATATTCTTTAATAGGTTTGTAAATTGTCTATAACAATACTTAAGGCACTGCTTGTTGTTGTGATATCTTAGGCCGGATCATCATTGTGGACTTTTTTAATGTATAGTCCCAGCCCCTCCAACGGAACCATACAATTCCTTGCCGAGCTGTTAGGTCTTGGGGATCATGAAGATATAGACCATTTAGACCCCTTCCACAGGATTTCCACCACCAGCCACCCTAGAAATTTTAATAATAATTTTAATATTAATGGTATAACAATTGTAAAATTATAAATTAGAAATTATAATTATTATTTTAGTCAGTGATTATTGGAAAGGAGTCAAGTTTTTTGAATGAGAAATACTAGTTGCTTGAGAAAATTGGCAGATACGTGGACTTTTATTAAGTACATCAATAATCGATTTTTCGCATTTCGTATTTTTTGGACAGTTTTATATGCAGCTAAATTGATCTTAATTGATCTCGAATAAGTGCATGGTTCTATGTTACTTTTATTTTCTCGTCCTCTTTTTTTATCTTTGGAAGTTATAAAAAAATTATTTTTCAATAAAATAGCTTTATATTAAAATTGGTATTACCTGTAATACAACGCGTTTTACCTTTCATACACATTTGATGGATTTCTTAATTAGCAAACATAAGTATTAAAGCTTGACAACGTTAGAAAAAGTTGGTATAATGCAAAAGTACGAGGCATACAGTGTGTTGAAAAAAAAACACACGCATTAAAACCGAAATTTATTTTTTTTTATTTAAAGATTAACCTTTAACGAAACTTAAAAGACCTTAAAATCAATTTTTAACGCCAATCGTTAGGTATTGATGAAAGCAATTCATTGGGCGGTTTGTGGTTGGACAATCTTAATTCTTAACAAGGAAGAACGCTATAGTCGAGTACCTCGACTATCAGATACCCGTTACTCAGCTTAAGGGACCAAAGAGAAATGGAGATATGCAAGCAGCAAAGCGAGATTGAAATGCGCCACCTACCGGCGGAAGACAGACTTAAGCATTGTGGGCGTTAGGGTAGGCGTGGCAAATTTTTTTTGGATCAATCGATAGGCATTGACGAGACCAATAAATTTCAGTTAAAATTTTTTATCTAGCATGAAAATTGTGGGCGCCACAGGTTTGGGCGGTTTGTGGGCGTTATAGTGGGCGTGGCATATTCGCGTGACAAAATTGCGCTGCGTACAAAGACACGAAATCTAAATCTGAGATCCCGATTCTCTATCTTTGATAGTTTCCGAGATATCCACGTTCATACTTACGATTTTTCGAAGTTTGTGGGCGGTTTGTGGGCGTTAGAGTGGGCGTGGCAAACTTTTTTTTGGGTCAATCGATAGGTATTGATGAGAACAATACATTTCAGCTAAAAATTTTATTCTAGCATCAAAACTGTAGGAGCCACAGTTTTGGGCGGTTTGTGGGCGTTAGAGTGGGCGTGGCACTCTACTGAAACAAACTTGCGCTGCGAAGGAATCTCAGGAATCTGCATGCCTTATCCCAGTATTGTAGCTCTTATAGTTTCCGAGATCTCAGCGTTCATACGGACAGACGGAAAGACGGACAGACGGATATGGGTAGATCGACTCGGCTAGTGATCCTGATCAAGAATATATATACTTTATGGGGTCGGAAACGCTTCCTTCTGCCCGTTACATACTTTCCGACGAATCTAGTATACCCTTTTACTCGACGAGTAACAGGTATAATAAAAATCATATACTACAAGTTATATGGGAGAAAAAGTTTATTGTACGATTATCTCCATTAATTGTCCACTCAGTATATATCTTATTTTTACATTGATTGAAATTTTAAATGATAGGTGGAATATTTAAGAGTAAAATTATTAAAAAAACAGTGTAAGATTCTATTAAACCTCCAAAATCCGTTTTCTATAGGGGAGTGGAGGAACTCGTCAGATCTCAAATGTGACGTCACGTTAAACAATCCAAATTATTTTAGTCGATTTCTCATATCGTGCCGACAATGTATTTACAATAATATTATTCAGAACTTGCGTAATTTATTCGTGAGGTTAGTTTGGCTAAAAAGGCAGACCAAAAATTTAGAAACCTTTTCAATTTATGAGGGTCTTAGCAGTGCCAAATAAAAGATTTGAGGAAATTAAATATATCATATAAATATATACAAGTACTAACAAGATCTTTAGCAACAGTTCTTGGTAGATTGTGTTTTATTTTTTTGCGCCTTTTGAAAGTGGCACCATCAAACTTCCAACAGAACCTTGTAGAGTATCACGACGAACATTTTGTAGGGTATGAAAATTTAATTATACCCGTTTCTCGTAGAGAAGCACGCATGACCAAATGTTATAACCGCCACTTGGTGGCGCCCTGCATTCTCGATCTTGATTTGATACTTGCGTATCTCCATCTTCTTTGCGCACACTTCAGTTGAGAATCCCGGATTGTATCTGTATCGATAGTGGGCGCCATCGAAAGTCGACAATAGTTTATTTTAAACCATCGATAGTGTCGATAGTGCCATCGATAGTGGCTCGTTAGTATAGCCCAACATAAAATTTTTTTCTAAGCAAATATAATAAAATTAGGCTTTATTTTAATTAAGTTACGATTTAAGAATAAAAGAATAAAACGAATTCAATATGATATGCTTTATTTCAGCCAAGAGTTGCGATTTAAAAACAAAAGAATATTAACATTTTTTTCTTTGAGCCGGGTTCGCCTCTCCGATATTATTTGGTTCGCCTTGCTGAATGTTCTTTCAGACTCCACGGACGTAGCCGGAATGCAAAGATATTTGGCGAAAAGGCTCCCAATGACAGGGAAATCAGTTTGATTCACCTGGAAAAAAGTAATATACTTAATTATACGCTATTTATAACTCGGCACTTTTAATTAAGGTATACCTTCATCCATAATAGAGGGTCGATATCTTGTCCGACAATTGCCCTTTCCAGATACTGCCTCTTAGTTAAAATTGAATCGACTCTTGAGCTTACAACTTTATTAATGGAACGCTCACCCAAAAAATCGAACAAAGTATCCTGTAAACTTGAATCCGGTGCTACGGGTTGATTACTTGCGGTCTCTTTAACTGGAAAATTGGCCAGCTCATTTTCAAAAAATGTTGCTGCTTGTTCAGCGTTTGAGCTATGTTGAAATCCACTTTTTTTGAACCGTGGATCCAAAAGCGCAGCCATCCTGCAGACTGTTTTCTGCTCATATACGGAAAGGCGTTTCTTGATTGATTCCATCAATATTTTGTTTAAAGTTTGTCCTTGAAGAGTTTGTAGCAAAGGTACAACACTTTCGATTTTCCGAAAAAGTCCATATGTCATGGGAATAATAAGCGATATCGTTACGTATTTTCCGCCAGAAATTTTAGCGCTTGCTTTCTGAAAGAAAGCCAATACTTTTTCAATATTTCCTCAGCTGTAAATGGCTGCGGTGCATTCGTTGTTGATAGTAAAACTTTGGCAATGGCATCGTTCATTTTTATAATACGCTCAATCATGAAATAAAAACTATTCCACCTAGTGGATTCCTGTTCCCTTGCGGTCTGGATCTGCACTTGTGTTTGTTGTTGCTCAAGCTCATCAACGTGGATAGTCCGCTCTTTCCTTGTGTTTATGTGGAGTACTTCGCAGATCTCCGGAGAGACGAAATCTTCGACATAGTAAGGCCCGTCATATCTCGGGTTCAGTTTCGTGACGAGTCCTTCGGCAGCTTTTGATAGGTGGTGCTCCTTGTCCCACACTACGTCGCCCACCGCTGTCGTCCATTGCCTCCTCCTTACATTATAATGTCTGGTATGGTCCTGGGACGCCTTTTCGTTTGGATTCGTGGCTCCCTGTCTTGGGTAAGAAACAATGGTGTATAACCGGTGGACTCCGATATGCTCATATTCACCGTTAAAATAATCTCCGGCCACTTCTCGTCCCAGTTTCTCTGGTCCTGCCTTGAGAACTGCGCTATCATGGTCTTTACTTTCTTGTGGTGTTTAGGGTGTGGTGAATTTCTGTCTGATACCCATCTCAGCCAGGAAACTTTTGAATATGCGCCTCGCAAACTGCATTCCATTGTCCGTTATGACCACCTTATGACCACCCGTACCTTGCGATTATGCGCTACCTAAACGCTTTCTTAGGTGACTTAGCTGTCACACTGCTCAGCGGCCCTAGTTTCGCACATTTCGAGAATATATCAATCTGGAACAGCAGCATTTGGTTGCCGTGCTTAGACCGTGGTAAGGGTCCGACGAAATCTGCGCATACCGTGGCCCAAGGTTTTGCCAGACGCCTGCATTTTGTTTGGTTCAAATCTCATGCGTGTCTCGCATTTCCTCACAGGGGCTCGAGCGTCTGCTCTATGCATACCTGGCTAGTAGTATCGGCTTGCCAACCGTGTAATTCTCTTTCGGCTTCCTACATGTCCCGCCGATGATGCTTCATGGTTTTCCCTCAACACTGTTTCTCTCGACTTTGGGACGCATATCGTCCATATATATACAGGGTCTAGCCTTTCATCACACACCTCGTAGCGTCTCTGGTAGTAGTTGTCTTGACAAGGCGTCAGCCGCCACTTTTAGCTGTACCTTTCTGTACGCTATCTCAATATCGTACTGTTGAAACTCCAGGGCCTATATAGCGATCCTTCTTGAAGGGCTTTCGATGCTGTTGAGCCACTTTAGAGTCACATGGTCGGTTACTTCCTTAAAGTGGTAACCTTCCAGATACGGCTTGAGCTGTCGGATCGCCCAGACAATTTTCAAGCACTCCTTCTCCGTTGTTGAATAGTTCTTCTTAGCGCCATTCAGCGTTCGGCCCGAGTAGGAGATTACCTTTTTGCCCTTTTAGCCTCAGGTTTGCGTCCTACAGACGCCGGAACAGTTCTATCAGGTTTTCCTTGTGTTCTTCTAGCGTGCGTCCGATCACTATTATGTCATCATGGTAGGAGAACGAGTGAGGTGACGTTTCGGGTCCGATTACTTCGTCCAAAACCCGCTGAAAGGTTGCAGACGCAGAGTGAAGCCCAAACGGCAATACCCTCCACTGGGAAAAACCTTTACCAGGCACTGTGAAAGCCGTGTCTGCTGTTTTCTTCAGGTGCGATCGGCCAGTATACATCCTTCAGGTCCAAGCTGCTGATGTACCGCGCTTCCCTTAGTTGGTCCAGGATTTAGTTTTTGCGGGGCATTGGTAAGCATCCTTTACAGACTTCGCGTTGATCTGTCTGAAGTCAACACACAGTCTCCACTTGACTGTCTTCTTTTTCAGCAGCACGATGCATTGATATCCCCTTGAATTTTTGGGTTCTGGCTTGTCATCCTTCATTTTGTTCTGGTGCTCAGCCATGTACGACGTTCCTGTCATGGTGTTGAAGTTTGCTAGTTCTGTTTCCAGGAACTTTGTAGTATCGTTCGCTTCGCTTGTCTGTTGAACGACTGCTACCGATAGCTTCTCCTCGAGCCATCCGTTGCGGTGCTCCTCTTCGATTAGCTTCCCATTTAGCTTGAACAGGTAGCAATGTGCGACCCCCGCTCGCCTCTTTGAGGGTGAGATCGCTGGCCATTTTCAGCTCGTTGGCAGCACTTTACGCTCCTGACACCCACTTTGCCGCATACCAAGCAGAATAACGCTGGTTTCGACATCCTCGAGCCCAGTGTCCGTTCCCACCGCATTTTCGACAGGCCTTCTGCGGGTCTGTAATGTGGGTTGTATCCTGTGTCCTCTGTGTGGTGCTTGGCGACCTCCACAAGGTATTGTTTGGCTGTCTTTGTTTCTGTTGGGGTGGTGTCCATAGACCTCCTCGTGGTTCTTCGATGCCCTGCTGCCGTTGGACTTGGTGTGTGCCTGATTCTTTGCACCTTCTGCACGTGACTTGCGATAGGGCCGCCGACTTAGTCCTCGAGAACTTGTTCCCCTGTGGGAATGTTTCCCGTTCTTTTTTCAGTTCCTCGTACTCGTCGGCTAAGATCATTAGCGTACCCAGGTCGGACACCTTGTACGCTCTTAGGAAGATCCTTAGACTCGGGGTGCAGTTCTCTTTAATAATTCTTAAGATTTCTCTCGGCGGTTAACTGAATGGCCTCACCATCGTCTGGATGTCGACCATGTAGTCCTTGATAGACTCGCTGCAGACTTGATCCGCCAGCCTGGTAAAAAGTCTCTCGGCAGGAAATGGTTGTGGAAGCTTTCTATGAATTTCTCCCAGGCTCTTCATTGCTTGTTGTTGGCGATGAACCACTTCAAAGCCCTTCCTTTGAGCACTTCCGGCACCGCTCGGGGAATCATTTTCAAATTCAGGCCGTATGTGTTGGTTGATCACTCTACTTGCTCCAGAAACTCGAATGGTTTTTCCGCACCGCCGAACCTATGTTAAACAACCACTCGCGGACTTGTTTAGCCACCTTTGCATAGTCTGTCTAGCTGGGTCGCGAGGTCAGCGCAGTTGGTTTTTTATCCTAGATTACCTCTCCCCTATGGGTCTCCTTTTCTAGGTTGTCGAAGCTCAAATTTGCAACTAGGTTGTCCCCATCGGCGTTTGTTAACGTGATGATCGGGCCGGCTCTGTCGTGGTATGCTGCTTCCAGCTCGGCCCAGATATCGACGAGTTGTGGGTCGATCTCCGTCTCTGAATAACACTTCGGTAATGCCTTCCTCATGTTGTCCAATCTGCCATACAGGGTGATATTAAGCCTCTGTGCGACATGGGCGAAGTCCTCCTTCTTGAGGCGGTAAACCCACGTCTTTCCCATTCTGCTTCTGTTGCGCTCACTGTTGGGACAACCACGATGGGCGCCAGATGTAACGAACTAATTTTGTTGATCTGCTCGCTACGAGATTCGTGAAGCTAGCTCAGTAGATTTTGTGTTCGTCCCACCAAATTTATATGACGTGACTGCCCTGTAGCTCAGTGAGAAAGCACAGAATTCAAAGAATAACAGTGGGTCTATTTTCGTTCTTCTTATTACAGCGGGTGGGTGGCTCGGTTGGTCTGGGTGTCGCCTCACGGTGATTCCAATGGCTGCTGATGGTGCTCTTCTTGGCTCGTCGACGCGTTGATTAGGTGATCGTTGACTCCTTCGAGGTATCTAGAGATGCTCCTGGTGTCCCTCGCCTCTGCTCGCTCGCCGACGTGTTGACTCGATGCCGCCTTTCGCGCAGAGAGATCTGCCTTGCGGACTAAGGTAAGCGTCACCGTTCTTAGACTAGGGTGACAATGGTCGCCTGTCCCTTGCTCTGCCTTGGACGGTCCCACTAGGATCTTGTTCAGTCAAGGTTAACGCCACCCCAGCCTCACCCTATTGCTTGCCCTCCGTGACGTTCCTGCGCTCCTCAATGATTTCTCATCGGCGATCGTGACGTGGCGGTCGGTAATGTCTACTGATGTCGCTACCGATGTCCTCTGCTCTGCTCGTTATCTTGCTTGCTGCGGGACTCGATGTATCGTGGTCTCTGCCCCCTTGAGGTCTTAGACGATAGCCGTTCCAGGACTTTCTGAACCGTTGGGCCTCTCCAGGACAATGCCTCAACCGGTCGACTGCTCGTCGGTCTTGCAGGCTTAGGAAAGCGTCACCGTTCTCAGACTAGGTTGAAAAGGTGCCTAGCACCAGGGCAACGCCTTTCTTTGCTCTGTCCCGGACGGTCGCTCAGTTTGCTCTGATAGTCAAGGATACACGCCAGGAATCTGCCAAGCAGTTCACTTTGCTTTACGCGTAGCGCAGACGAACGTTCAGCCCAGCCTTACCCTATTGCGTTTTGTCCGTGGCATTCTTGCGCTACTCAATGAGATCTCCGCGGCGGTCGTGACGTGGCTGCCTTTTTTTCTCTCTCTCTCCACCCTCTCGTTCTCAAAACTCTCTTTCTTCAACCCCTCGTTCTCCAAACTCCATTTCTCCAACTTCTCTGTCTCCGAACTCTTATCTGCGCCATGCCGTTACTCCGTGCTATTTCGCCGCGTATCTGGTAGCCGGCAGGCCACCATGCATAATTGCCGCTGCAATTTGGGGAGTTATTCAACTCCTCTCAATGGGTATCAATAATAAGAAAAAAATCACATATACATTTTTGTTTACTATTTACTATTAAAAAATGTGGGAGCTGAACGGGTTATAGGGTTATGGTCGTTTGTGGGCTTCAAACTTGGTCAGGATGCCCCAGAATCTGCATGCCAAGTCTCAACATTCTAGCTTTTACAGTTTCCGAGATCTCAGCGTTCATACGGACAGACGAACAGACAGATAAAGCTAGATCGACTCGGCTAGTGATCCTGATTTTCTCCAAGCTTGTGGATTTGGTATTAATGAAACTTTCTGAGAGGAAGGTTTAATTAATGCTTAATAGCCTGGCTTAGAGAACAATTATATGACACCAACTATAAATAACCCAATTTATAAATAACTTTGAGCCAAAAGCATATTTCCAAAGAAGTCTGACTGACTGTGTTCAGCTAATATTTTTAACTACGCCTACTAATTATTTTGTACAAAAATCTTAAGGAATTTATTTAAAATTGCACTATCTGCATTTAAAACAAAGGCTACTATTCCGGAAAGAGAATGTGAAAATTTGCATATCGACATATTTTATGCCTATATTACTATATATAGCAGAAACCGTACGTTTTATAATGATAATATTAAATATTTTGTCTCAAGTTTCAGATCATGATTTCAATAATGTACTTATTATTGCTGGTAGCTACAACCAAAATTGAAATTATGGATTGTAAGTATTATAAATATGTCGAGAGAATTAATAATATTAATATTTAATGTAAAATAAAATCAATGTAACGGAGAGAAACCTGTCAATAAAAATAAAGAGTTGATAGAAAGAAGTGTGACCTTCTAAGACCGTTTAAGGGTTTCAAGAGCGTGACTAGGGAACTCACCTTAGCCGAGTGTGGCGCAATTTGTTGTTGCAACAAGGAGAGTGAAATTAAAGGGAGTAGAGAATAAATTAAAAGAATGACAAGTGACTACAGAATGACAAGGACACGATAGAGTTGTCCAGAGTATAAATGTGTTCAGGATTCATTCTTTCGAGAACCTTCGAACGGGCAACACGAGCAATTGCGACTCGCTGCGCATCTTAGTAAGAAAACCCAAGTGATAGTAAAATCATGACGGACAAAGCAACTCGCGAGGCCTTTAAGAGACCCCTATCTCCGACATCCGTGTAAAACCGTGGATATGATCATATTCGAGCGTCCACTGGAAGGCAAAGCCCTAGTCATGGCGCTTAGCAAATCGCTGCTTGGAAACTCTTCGAAATGGCTATCCCAAACTTGCTTAGCTGGAATGTCATGGCTGGATTCATGGATTTGTTTTTGCTATGAAGGCATCGAGCCACAGTCTGCCGTATTGCTCAACATTCTCAACGGACGGCCGAATGCAAACGAGTCCTTGTCAGTATATGGCAGCAGGCTGGTGACGTCAAGAGGAGATAGCTGTTTCTTTAGTGTTGGCCCACACGTCCCAAATCGATCCGAAGCTGCAAAGTTCCGTTTTCACTACAAACATTAAAACTAGGAATGAACTGCAGCAACTATTAAAGGCTTTTGCGTTCAGCAAAGTGAGCGACAACTCTGGATTGGATCAAGGACCGGACAGGAAGAGGTTTAAGGCGCAGGCGCAAATCAAATGTCATTATTGCGGCAAGATGGTACATAAAGCGTTTGAATGCCGCAAGAAGAAGGGAGAAGAGAGAAACGACGCAAAACCAATTCATCATACTGGCAAACCTTTGACTGGACGAGAGAGGTCAGGAGTTACTTGCTTCAAGTGTGGCAATCCTGGTCACATTGCATCTGCATGTACGAAGTGAACGACTTAGACGCACAACTACAACAAAGAGAAGCGAGTCGACATGTGTGCAGTGTTGGAGCCAACTGGTATTATGAAGCAAATGGTATTATGAATGCCGAATGCTCTTTGGTCAAGGAAAATCTCTGCAACAAGCTGGCTGATAAAAGAATTTATAATACGGTAGTTCTAAGAGGAATAGGTGATATCATTGTTAAAAGTAACTTACAAATATTGGCAACTGTAAATATTTCCGAATTTAATGTAGAAGTCCTTTTTCATGTAGTAATGGATAATTACCTTAGATACGATATTATAATTGGTCGATAAATATTGCAGCTAGGTTTTGGTGTCATGATAGATGCAAACAAATTCACCATGTATATGAATCATATTATCCATGTAGTGAGTAATGAAGCTTCGATAAGCATCTTAGGAAATCTGGTTAACGATAATGTGGAACTAGCTGATAATGATAAGTTAATATTAAGAAATTTTTTAAATGAATTCTTAGATAGATTCATAACTGGCATGCCACACAGGCGTATAACTACAGGAGAATTAGAAATTCGTCTAATTGATGAACATAAGACTGTACAAAGACTTCCGTATAGATTAAGTGCGGAAAAGAACTAATAGTTAGGGACAAAATTCAACAAATGATTGAAAGCAATGTCATTCACCCAAGTAGCTCTCCATTCGCAAGTCCAATGCTTTTAGTTAAAAAGAAAGATGGCAGTGATAGACTGTGCATTAATTTTCGCAAATTGAATGCGAATATGGTGTCTGATAAGTATCCATTGCCATTTATATCAGATCAGATAGATAGATGGTAGTAAATACATGTATACGTGTATAATGCTGTAAAACATTTTCGACATTATCTGCATGGTAGAAAGTTCGTCATCCAAACTGACTACAATTCGCGCCAAGGCAGAACTGACACCACGTGTACACCGATGGTGGGCGTTCTTGCAGGCATTCGATTTTAGCGTAGAATATAGAAAGGGAACTCAAATGGCACACGTAGACTGCCTATCACGAAATCCTATTCCAGAGGCCTCAAAAACAATAAACAAAGTAGTTGAGGTTAGCGTTGACTTGGCAGTGATAACGGATAATTGGCTAATCGCTGAACTGCAGAGGGACCTAGGTATAGTTGATATCATGGATCAAATAAATGGAGGTGAGATGCAAGTTGACAGAGATAATACTTATGAAATTACAGCCGGAATGTTGTATCGCAAAACTCAGAGAAGTGGTAAGACTCGTTGCTTACCAGTGATTTCGAGAGCCTTAAGGTGGTCGGTCATTAATCGTGTGCACGAGGCTATAATGCATCTTGGATGGCAGAAGACTTTAAACAAGGTCTATGAACAATATTGGTTTTAAAGCATGTCGAAAGTTTGTGGAAAACTGTATAACCTGTAAGCTTTCCAAACCCTCAACAGGCAAGTTACAAAGGGAACTGCACCCTATTCCCAAGGTAGAAATTCTCTGACATACCGTACATATTGATATTAGTGAAAAGCTGAACGCCAAAAATGACTGGAAGGAATATATTAAAGTACAAATAGACGCATTTATGTATATATGTCATGTATGTTTTCCTATATCACACCCTGAATTTGGATTCTGAAAATTGTATCAACGCAGTAAAGGCAGCTATATCACTTTTTGGGGTTACTAGACGTATCATTGCAGATCAAGGTGGAAGCTTTGCTAGTGGTCGATTCCGTGACTTCTGTTTATCAAATAAAATTCAATTACATTTAATTGCAAAAGGGGCAAGCAGGGCAAACGGCCAAGTGGAGCGCGTGATGAGCACGTTGAAAGGAATGTTGACAGCAGTTGAGACAAGCGAACGCTCTTGGCAGGATGCGTTGATGGACATCCAATTAGCTATGAATTGTACTAGTAATCGGGTGACTGATTTAAGCCCTTTAGAATTACTAATAGGAAAGCAGTCAAGACCTTTGGGCATGTTACCCACAATAGCTGAACCTAAGGTAGACTGTAAGGAAGCTAGGGCAGAAGCTAAAGAGAATATGGATAAAAATGCAAAATATGATAAAAGTAGAGTTGATCAAAATAAGGCAAACATTGTGAAACATGGGATTGGCGATCATGTCTTGCTAAGAAGTGAGGAACGGCATCAAGCAAAATTGGATCCCATGTTCAAGGGACCATTTGTGGTAATAAAATTGCTCGAAGGTGATCGCTACCTGTTGAAATCATTGACTAGTAAAAGAACATACAAGTATCCGCATGAGAGCTTGCGAAAATTACCAGATAAACTTAATCATGACTTAAGCAAATGAGTAACTTCGAGTTTGTTTCAAATTAGCAAGATGTGATGCCAAGCCATGCACACGAGGACGTGTGATAGTCAGTATAGCCGTGTCGAGAGAATTAATAATATTAATATTTAATGTAAAATAAAATCAACGTAAAGGAGAGAGACCTGAGACCTGAGAGAAAGAAGTGTGACCTTCTAAGACCGTTTAAGGGTTTCAAGAGCGTGGCTAGGTGGGAACTCACCTTAGCCTAGTGTGGCGCAATTATTGTTGGGACAAAGCAGCTCGCGAGGCCTTTAAGAGACCCCTATCTGCGAAAAATACTTATATAATAAATAATAACCAATATACCAAATAGAGGCATTAATGAATTAGGCACTATTTGGAAATGGATAGAAGGAACACCAGATCATGATGATTTCATAACAGTCCAAACTAAAATCGATGACTTAATACAAAATAAGAACGATTAATTCGATATTAATTCTAGAAAATTTAAAGAAATAAAAACTAACTCTGTCGAAATTATAACAGCTTTTGAAGATCAGGAATTTCCACTTAGAAAATATCGTCTGCGCTTGCTTACATACGATCTTATGAATTTAGTGAACACAGTTACACTTGCAAAAATTAAATTAAATAAAGACATACACGAAATTTATAAACATGACCAAAACCTGTTATTATAACTTACCTGTCACTGTGGACGGCAGTCCACGTGGTGACGAAGCGCACTTGGTGGGTGGGCGAAGGCGACTACTATATATACACGAAAATATATATATACATCAATCGAAAGGTATTGCAAAAACTAAAAGGATTTCATACCAAGACTTTAAGAAAATCAATTAGATTGGGAAAAAAGTGGTTAAAGGGTAAATGTGAAAATTTGGAAAATTTGATCTGTTGGGGCCGGTGGGAATAAATATTGCAGATTTAAGCACGTTACTCAGCTTAAGAAACCAAAGGGCAAATGAGATATGCAAGCAGCAAAGCGAGATTGAAATGCGCCATCTACCCGTGATCTCAATATTTGGTTATGTGGGCGGTAGACAGATTTAAGCGTTATAGGCGTTAGAGTGAGCGTGGCAAACTTTTTTTTAGATCAATCGATAGATATTGACGAGACTAATACATTTCAGTTAAACTTTTTTATATAACATGAAAAATGTGGGCGCCACAGACTTAGGCGGCTTGTGGGCGTTAGAGTGGGCGTGGCATATTCGCGTCACAAATTTGCGCTGCGTTCAAGGCTACGGAATCTTAATCTGAAATTTTAATTCTCTATCTTTGATAGTTTCCGAGATATCCGCGTTCATATTCGCGATTTCATGAAGTTTGTGGGCGGTCTAAGTGGGCGTGGCAGTTTTGGGCGATTTGTGGGCGTTATAGTGGGCGTGGCACCTTGCTGAAACAAACTTGCGCTGCCTAAGAAGCTCAGGAATCTGCATGCCAAATCCCAATAGACTAGCTCTAATAGTTTCCGAGATCTCAGCGTTCATCCGGACGGACAGACAGACGGACATGGCTAGATCGACGCGGCTAGTGATCCTGATCAAGAAGATATTTACTTTATGGGGTCGGAAACGCTTCCTTCTACCTGTTTGTTTTCGACGAATCCAGTATACTCTACGAGTAACGAACTACTTAAGCTTCAGGCTTGTGATATATGTTATTAGAAAGGTATTTCAAAATACTATTTACGTCTTTCAAACACGATTTGTCTTAATACAACCGTTTACAAATTATAGGGAAAAGTTTTTTTATTCCAATTTTTTTCAGATTTTGTTCTGATCGCTTAAAAGCGGCTCAAACGATTTCAAATTGTGGGGAGTTATTCAACTCCTCTCAATGGGTATCAATAATAAAAAAAAATCTCATTTAAATTTTTGTTTACTATTTACTATTAATCAAGGAAGAATGCTAAAGTCGAGTACCTCGACTATCAGATTCCCGTTACTCAGCTAAAGGGGCCAAAGGAAAATGGAGATATGCAAGCAGCAAAGCGATATTGAAATGCGCCACCTACCGGCGGTAGACAGATTTAAGCGATGTGGGCGTTAGAGTGGGCGTGGCAAAGTTTTTTTTGGATCAACCGATAGCTATTGACGAGACCAATACATTTCAGTTACAAACATGCGCTGCGCTCAAGCCTACGGAATCTAAATCTGAAATCCCATTTCTCTATCCTTGATATTTTCCGAGATATCCGCGTTCATATTTACGATTTTTTGAAGTTTGTGGGCGTTAAAGTGGGCGTGGCAAACTTTTTTTCATTTTTGTTAAATTTTTTATTCTATCAAAATTGTAGGAGCCATAGTTTTGGGCGGTTTGTGGGCGTTAGAGTGGGCGTGGTACTCTACTGAAACAAACTTGCGCTGCGTAAGAAGCTCAGGAATCTGCACGCCAAATCTCAATAGCCTAGCTCTCATAGTTTCCGAGATCTCAGCGTTCATCCGGACAGACGAACATGGCTAGATCGACTCAGCTAGTGATCCTGATCAAGAATATATATACTTTATGGGGTCGGAAACGCTTCCTGCTTCTGCCTGTTACATACTTTCCGACGAATCTATTACACCCTTTTACTCTACGAGTAACGGGTATAAAAATGTGGGAGCTGATCGGGTTTTAGGGTTATGGTCGTTTGTGGGCTTCAAACTTGCTCAGAATGCCCAAGAATCAGCATGCCAAGTCTCAGCATTCTAGCTTGTAAAGTTTCCGAGATCTCAGCGTTCATACGGACAGATGAACAGACGGACAGACATACATAGCTAGATCGACTCGGCTAGTGATCCTGATTTTCTCCAAACCTGAGGCCTTGGTTTTAATGAAACTTTCTGAGAAGAAGGTTTAATTGACGCTTAATAGCCTGGATTAGAGTGCAATTATATGACACAATATTTAGGGCCACTTACCCAATTTATAAATAGCTTTGAGCCAAAAGCATATTTCCAAAGAAGTCTGACTGACTCCGGGATAAATCTGTGGTCAGCTCTTAATTTTAGCTACGCCTACTAATTAGTTCTACCACTTTTAATAAAACTAGCTAGTTTGGCGAGAAAACAGCTATAAATAGCTAAATTTCATACACCCTTAACATGCGAACTACTAAAGCTTCAGGCTTGTGCTATATGTTGTTAGAAAGGAATTTCACTATTCATTATTAGAGTGGGCGTGGCAAACTTTTTTTTGGGTCAATCGATAAGTATTGACGAGACTAATCAATTTTTTTTTTTTGTAGGCGTGGCAAACTTTTTTTTGGATCAATCGATAGGTTTGACGAGACTAATACATTTCAGTTAAAATTTTTTTATCTAGCATGAAAATTGTGGGCGCTACAGGCTTAGGCGGTTTGTGGGCGTTAGAGTGGGCGTAGCATATTCGCGTAACAAACTTGCGCTGCGTACAAGGCTACGGAATCCAAATCTGAAATCCCAGATACTTACCCGTTCATGCTTACGATTCTTTGAAGTTTGTGGGCGGCTTGTGGGCGAACTTTTTTTTTGGGTCAATAGGTAGGTATTGATGAGAACAATACATTTCAGTTAAAATTTTTATTCTATCATCAAAACTGTAGGAGCAACAGTTTTGGGCGGCTTGTGGGAGTTCGATTGGGCGTGGCACCCTGCTGAATTAAACTTGCGCTGCGCAAGAAGCTCAGGAATCTGCGTGCCAAGTCCCAATAGTCTAGCGCTTAAATTTTCCGAGATCTCAGCGTTCATCCGGACAGACAGACAGACGGACATGGCTAGATCGACTCGGCTAGTGATCCTGATCAAGAATATACATATTTTATGGGGTCGAAAACGCTTCCTTCTACCTTTTACATACTTTCCGACGAATCTAGTATACCTTTTTACTTTACGAATATTCGCCGAAAACTTCCAAGTTTTCCAAAAATTAAACGTTGTAAGGAGTCTTAAAACTATTCATAAATATCGAGGCTAGAGAGCGCCCAGCAACAGCTTTAAGCATATATCCATCTACCTATATCTAATCTATATCATACCAAATGCAGTGCATAAGTTGGTGTGTTCAGCGGTACACAATTTCTTAACAGTTTTGTCACATTTTTATAATGCATGTATCCGCAGATCAAAGAGTCATGATCTAATTAGCTTTTGCTTCGAACGCTGATACTTAGCAGTGACCGGCACTTCTTTCATGCTCAAAAAATGATTTCATGTGATATTTATTCTTAGCGTAGCATCATTAAATTTAGATTTAACGTAGGTTTCGAAGCGCATATTATGTGTCAGCGTTACTTCTAAATACTTATATTCTTCATGATGAATTCATTTTGGCATCCTGTATTATCATGATTTTGGACGTCTAGTGGTTGATTTGCATTCCCCATTGGGCTCAGTAGTCGGCAGACTGGTTTCTAATTTCCTTCATTTCCTCTGGGCTCTCGGCCAGGAGTACCATTTCGTCGCCATACAGTTGACGGCCCGCATGTGTGCTCCTCCAGTGATAATCGTGCATAATATTTATATATAATGATAAGAGAAGTAGGCTTGTAATACATCCTTGGTTGACTTCCATGTTAGTTGTGAACCAATCTGAGTGCCTGTTATCTTCCCTAAACAGTTGTCTTGCTCTCTGTTCCTCAAATTAAGGAGGTAGTTTAGCAGCCGAAAAGTTAGGGTCCAACCAATTTATCAAAAGGCTTACTTCGACTAACTATAGACTTCTTGTTGACAAGCTTTGGAACTAAAGGCTTCGTATGTACAGACTTTGTGTTTAAAAATTAATAGAGATAATTTAGTATACGGGCTTGACACCAATCGAACTTTGATGAGGATTGCGACTAATAAAATAACATATTGGTGCTTACATTAATCATATTCCGCAATTTTAAAGCATGATTCCAATTAAAATGTCTAGTATAACGGCGTCGGTAATGGCGTCATTGTTGGTCCTTATGATTTTTTGAAAATGTTTAAAAATGTGCATTCGTGACTTTATCACAAAAATTCGGAATCTCTAGAATCTGCTTTTATAGTTCCCGAGATCACAGACAGACAGACAGATTGACTGACGGACATGGCCAGAAGAATACTTTATGGGGTCGGAAACGCTTCCTTCTACCTATTACACACTTTCCGACGAATCTATTATACCTTTTTACTCTACGAGTAACGGGTATTATAGTAAAAACATAACTTTTCAGAGTCTTTTTACCAACCTGCTTGGGGATAGCTCTGGTCCTTGAATATTCCAATTCACAAATCATCTTGCAACCGGACTAGCAAGACGGAACATTTAAAATCACAACATTTTTCATTTTACACAACTACTAAGAAACATTTTTTAAAATTAGACGTATCGCTTCATTCAGTCACTCTCATCTCACTCATTTTACCCATATTTTTGTAGCCAACTAAAGCAGATCAATAGAGATTTACGCTGACTCGAAACCCAATAAAGACAATAAAGGGCAATAGAAGAAATTGGTACACTGTGAAAATGTTTGGCGGGATCTCCAGATCATCATGATTACGAAATCTTGGAGAATTAGAAAAATGAGCAATTAGAAATCAATAATAAACAAGTAAGTATTAACAGGTTAACTTATAAAAATACTAATCGGCATACTAAAGATACTAGTGCAATAAAAAAAGGTTCCCAGAGCTCGGAAGAAGTCCTTAATCCAAACGAAAATATCGCAAGTATAAAATGTAATTAATATAACAAAGAATAACAAACATAATATACGCAATTACGTGGACCATATATACCAGAATAAATTCAACTGTATTTACAACCGCTGAAACTATAGTAGTAGCAGATATCTTCAAAAAGAAAATAACTTATTTTTGAATTCATAAGAATTACTGGAATTTGCTTATGTCTCAAAAAGAGCAAAAATAATAAGTGATATTAAATATAAAACTTTGTTAGAATGTAAGAAACAACTATACGCAATCAAATAAAATTGCGAGTCCCACAATGATATGACTACTTGTAATTCGGAAAAATTGTTTGATTTAAACAACGAATCTTGCTCAAATGCTCTCCTCTGTTATCAAGAATGTAAATTTATCAACGGATTAGTTTTTTTTTATTCCGATTTTTTTCAGCTTTTTTCTGATTGCTCATAAACGGCTCTAACGATTTCAAATTAAGCTTTAAGATTCCTCAACTTTTGACATACGACTCATTATTGTAAAAAGACTCGTTTCAAAGTTAATCAACAAAAATGGCCACATTTACCAGTTCAGAACATCTTACATTGAGCATTGACCTTTTTTGTCCGTATCCAAACTCTATTTGAAGGTCCTGGAAATTTAAGACGATGTTAAACAGCTTAATATAAGAAACTTTAGTTTTGCCACTTTTGAAAAACTATTTAGTTTGGCAGAAAAGCAGCTATAAATAACTATATTTAGAACACCCGTAACTTGTAAACTACTAAAGCTACAGGCTTGTGCTGTATCACTGTGGACGGCAGTCCACGTAGTGACGAAGCGAACCAGGAGGGTGGGCGAAGGCGACTACTATATAAATTAAGTTTCTCACTTGTGAGTTCATTTAAAAAACTTATTTTTATTTTTTATAGTCACTTATTCACTATTATAATTTTTAAATAGGTTGAACTTATTTTATTCATTGCTCTTTTACTTTCACTCGATTTATTCAACTGCTCGCTTCGGATCTCAAAAACGGACTGCCCTGCCTCGAGTGCAATGATCAATGATCAAACCTCGGCTTAAGAGATTTATCCCCAGAAATTGATAAACAGAATGACTCAAGAGAGTCGGAAAATAGGATGATGCTACTTGCCAATTAAATTTGAAGTCCAAATTCGGCCGGAAATTTGTGTTTACATTAGCGGACTTTAGGGATCGCTTTGGGGATCTTTATGATTACGTTAGCGGACTCAGGACTCGCCTTGGGGATCTTTTTGTTCACGTTGGCGGACTAAGGGTTCGCTTTGGGGCTCCGTTGGTTACACTATCGGCTTGGATGTTTACAGCATCCGTTTGATGCGGACTGCGTGAAACTGATCTGGGTGGGAATAATTTGGAGGAGTACTTGACAGAAATAGCTGACCACGGATTTATCTCGGGTCTGTCAGAGTTATTTGGAAATTAGCTCTCGGCTCAAAGTTGTTTATAAATTGGGTAAGAGTCCCTAAATAATGTGTCATATAACTCCCCCCATTCTAAATTGAATCGCACAGATTCGTTGGAACTGATGGGTGGTATATTGAATGTAATTGATTGGTTAATTCGACAATGATTTTTTCTTCTAGGGTATTTTCATTGTCGGGGATATTATTTATTTCATTATCGGAAATATTGCTTTCTGGTTCAATTTCTATATGAATTTGCCATGGTTTGAATATTAAAATTTTTCTGAATTTGATTAAACCCATAATAATTAAATATATAAATGTAAATATGATTAATATTAACGTTACTGGTATTTGAGTTTGTTTGATTTGAATAAAAGGATTCAGTATGTTAATATTATCGAATGAGAGTTCCGAATCATTAGATATAATATATTCGGATACTAAGAAATCTGTATATTTTCGAGCGGTGATGTATTCCAATATCTTATTGTCTACGTTGGTGTAGGATATATTATTTATTTTTGAGGTGCCATTAAAAGTTATTAAATATGTCATTAAATGTATTTTGACCATTTTCAAAAATGTCTTTATCTTGGATTACATCTACATTTCTATTTTTTCGGGTTTTAGTAATCTGGTGAAACAAGAACCTTTTGGGTTAAGTGAGCAATAATTATTAAATATTTCTGTCTTAAAATTAGACATTACATAGTACTTATTTCTACATTTTGCGACGTGATTATCGATTAATAATTTTTCATCATAATGTGAAATGGATCTTGCTGTTGTAAACGGCACAACGATCGGTAATAATGGGGTGTTTTATGTAAATTATTATAAGATCTTGGTGCAAAGCGATTTTAAATTCAGATATATCTAATAGGTCTGTTATAATTACAGGTTTATTTTCGTGCTTATAAATTTATTGTATATCATCATTGTCTAGAATTTTAGTATTAAATACATCAATTTTTGCGGGTGTAATTGTGTTCATTAAATTCATAAGACCGTAAGTAAGCAAGCGCAGACGATTTTTTCTCAGTTGAATTTCTTGATCCTCAAAGGCTGCTTTGAATTCTTCAGATAAAGATTTTATCTCTTTAAGTATAAATATTAAATATATATATATTTAGAATTAATAACGAAGTAATCGTTATTATTTTGTATAAAATCATCGATTTTATTTTGGACTGTTATGAAATCACCATGATCTGGTGTTCCCGCTATCCATTTCCAAATAGTGCCTATTTCATTATTGCCTCTTTTCTAATTTTTAAATAGTGGGATATTTCCCAAAGAAAATTCTTGCGGTCGTGAATCTTTAGAAATTCTATTTTAAGATTAATTATATCTTTATAAAGACTTATCAAACAAAAACACCTCTTAACGAGGTAGAAAGTAGTGGCGAACGCGCCTTTAACAAAAATTTCTGATATCAACAATTGTGACGAAAAATGATATTACATTCGATAAAATATATAAACTATATTAAACTTATGATTTCGGCCCGCAACAGTACATATTTATTTACCTACATGTAAATTTTCTGTTGTAGCGTGCCGAATACATAAATTTAAATTATCTTTTTTTAAATTAAATTAAATTAAATTATCTTTTCAGAGATATATAGCACGGTTCTGTGGCATTAGTTGTTTAGATACTATAAGTATTTTAAATCTGGCCTTTTTTTTGATTTCCCGCTAAACTAGCGGGTTTTTCCAAAAGTCGTAGAACAAACGTTTTCTATTTTAAGCTGCTTTATACACCCATAGGGTTTCCAAAACCCTAAAACTAAGATGGGATGCATACAAACCCACAAACAAAGGGACAAACATTTTTATTTTGGGAAGAAGAAAAAAATCTTGTTTTTTTAATTACTTTTGAACGGGACATCGGATTTTAACAAATGAGGTGTCATTCGACGCGTATTCTCAGTAAGAATGAAAATAGCTAAACAGCCGGGGGCTTTTATCCCCACCGTACCCAGCAGCTCCAATTTATAAATGTTTCCCAAACAAATCTATATTTCGAAAGTCTTGGTATGCAATCTTCTTAGTTTTTGCGATACCTTTCGATTGGTGTATCACTCGTTACGATCGGACCATAATGGCAGATTTTCAATTCTGCGGCTATATATAGTAGTTGTCTTCGCACGCTCTCTTTCGCGCTTCGCCACTACGTGTACTGCCGTCCACAGTGATATTAGTTATATGAAATAAATCTGCGCATGATTCATAAATAAGAACATCTTTGGTGTAGCTACCAGCAATGATAAGTACATTATTGAAATCACTATCTGGAATTTGAAACAAATTATTTAATATTATCTTTAGGAATCGTACGGATGAACGCTGAGCTCTCGGAAACTATGAGAGCTAGGCTATTGAGATTTGGCGTGATTCCTGAGCTTCTTACGCAGCGCAAGTTTGTTTTAGCAGAGTGCCACGCCCACTCTAACTCCCACAAACCGCCAAATCTGTGGCTCCTACAGTTTTTATGCTAGAATAAAAAAATATTAACTGAAATGTATTGCTCTCGTCAATACCTATCGATTGACCCAAAAAAAAGTTTGCCACGCCCCCCGTAACGCCCACAAACCACCCACAATTCAAAAAATCGTAGGTTTGAACGTGTATATCTCGGAAACTATCAAGTTTGTAATGCGAATATGCCACGCCCACTCTAACGCCCACAAACCGCCCGAACCTGTGGCGCCCACAATTTTCATGCTAGATAAAAATTTTAACTGAAATGTATTGGTCTTTCTAATACCTATCGATTGATCCAAAAATTGATTGATCCACGCCCACTCTAACGCCCATAACGCTTAAATCTGTCTACCGCCGGTAGGTGGCGCATTTCAATCTCGCTTTGTTGCTTGCATATCTCCATTTCCCTTTGGTCCCTTTAGCTGAGTAACGGGTATCTGATAGTCGAGGTACTCGACTATAGCCTTCTTCCTTGTTATAAATTAATATTCTAATAAATCACGAGGTTGCCCCAGTGTCAATTAATATTTTTATATCCGTTACTCGTAGAGTAAAAGGGTATACTAGATTCGTCGAAAAGTATGTAACAAGCAGAATGAAGCGTTTTCGACCCCGTAAAGTATATATGTTCTTGATCAGGATCACTAGCCGAGTCGATCTAGCCATGTCCGTCGTTCCGTCTGTCCGTCCGTCCGGATGAACGCTGAGGTCTCGGAAACTATAAAAGCTAGGCTATTGAGATTCTGATTTCAAACGCAGCGCAAGTTTGTTTCAGCAGCGCGCTACGCCCACTTTAACGCCCACAAACCGCCCAAAGCTGTGGCTCTTATAGTTTTGATGCTAGAATATAAATTTTAACTGAAATGAATTTTCCTCATCAATACCAATCGATTGACACAAAAAAAAGTTTGACACGCCCACTTAAACGCCCACAAACTTCAAAAAATCGTAAATATGAAAGCGGATATCTCGGAAACTATCAAAGATAGAGAGTTGAGATTTCAGATTGAGATTCCGTAGCCTTGAGCGCAGCGCAAGTTTGTTACGCGAATATGCCACGCCCACTCTAACGCCCACAATCCACACAAACCTGTGACGCCCACAATTTTTATGCTAGATAAAAAATTTTACTGAAATGTATTAGTCTCGTCAATATCTATCGATTGATCCAAAAAAAGTTTTCATGCCAACTCTAACGCCCATAACGCTTAAATCTGTCTACCTCCCACATAACCATATATTGAGATCAGGGGTAGGTTGCGCATTTTAGTCTCGCTTTGTTGCTAGCATATCTCCATTTCCCTTTGGTCCCTTTAGCTGAGTAACGGGTATCTGATAGTCGAGGTACTCGACTATAGCGTTCTTCCTTGTTCTTTATTTATTTTCGGGTCATTTCTACTCCTGACTTTTGTCTAAAAAATGGTCCTCCTCAATGTTATTTAGTCTCATCGTCTTGTTAGCCGGTTGGTTAACAGTTCCAGTTCGTACCCTCTTATTTTGGGCTTGGCCTTGATGAGTGTTCTGGGTCTCAAATTTTTTTTTTGATCCTACTTGTTCCGGCTGTAATTATTATGTTCGACATTTATTATAGCTTTGATTATAACCGTTGTTAGCCCTGTTCTGAACGTGAATAGACTCGGCTATCTCCATTGGTTCTGGCTTATTTTGTGGCTGCCTATGTATACGTGTTCCATTGATTTTGTTGATTAAACCTGCCCGGGTTCCAGGAGTTGTTATAACCGTTACTCGTATCACTAGCCGAGTCGATCTAGCCATTTCCGTCTGTCCGTCTGTCTGTCGGTCCTTATTAACACTGAGAGCTAGGCTATTGGGATTTGGCATGCAGATTCCTGAGCTTCCTGTGCAGCGCAAGTTTGTTTCAGCAGGGCGCCACGCCCACTCTAACGCCCACAAACCGCCCAAAACTGTGGCTCCTACAGTTTTAATGCTAGAATAAAAATTGTAACTGGAATGTATTGTTCTCATCAATACCCACCGATTGGCCCAAAAAAATGTTTACCACGCCCATAAACCGCCCACAAACTTCAAAATATCGTAAGTATGAATCGAGAATTGGGGTTTCAGATTTAGATTCCATAGCCTTGTACGCAGGTCAAGTTTGTTACGCGAATATGCCACTCCCACTCCAGCGCCCACAAGCCACCCAAACCTGTGGCGCCCACAATTTTCATGCTAGATATAAAATTTTACTGAAATGCAGTAGTCTCGTCAATCGTTCGCCCACTCTAACGTCCATAGGCTTAAATCTGACTACCGCCCACATAACCATATATTGAGATCTCAGGTAGATGGCGCATTTAAATCTCGCTTTCCTCCTTGCATATCTCCATTTCCCTTTGTTTTCTTAAGCTGAGTAACGGGTATCTGATAGTCGAGTTACTCGACTATAGTGTTTTTCCTTGTTTTTATTTTGATTATAATTACTATAAGTATTTATGTTCTTATTGTTGTCTTGGTTAAACCTAAAATTATTATTGTTCCTCTGGTTGTTAAGATTATTGTTTTTTGTCTTGGTATGTGGCTCGGTATATTTTCTCTGACAAGTTGAGAAACTATTTGAAAAATGAGCCCTCATGTTGTTACTTTCTAATTCTTTAACTATTACCATTGCATTTGGTAAGTCTGGTGGATTCATTGAGAAAATAGTGTCCGAAATTTACCCGTTAAGACCGTTAATAAAAACTCTGAGAGGTGTCTTCCCGGCTTGTCGTTCATTTCATGTGTTATTGGTTTATATCTACTATAAGTCATAATAGTTTAATTCATTAAGAGAGATAATTTTCTATTAACCATACCATAATAATCCATTATGGATAATTTTCCCTGACTCAATACACTTAATTTCTGTTCGATAATATGAATTAGACGTTTGTCGCTAAAGAAAAAGTCAAGTCTGGACAATATGGCATTGAAATTTAACACCGTACCATTATGGGTTAAGGCATCGTTTGCAATTCCCGTTATTATGTTTCTTAATATAGATAAGGTAGAGTAAAACCTATCACTCCCTCTGGCATATTGCCCCATGGCTATTTCAACTGATTCATATTTACATATTTATATTCTTCACCTTTATATTCCTTAACAGATTTGATGCTCTCATAAGATGTGTCGCACTTAATATTTGGCTCTATAATCTCTATCTGATAATCCTCAACTTATTTTATTTTATGAGAAAGCAGCGATCTTAAGTTTACGATCTCCTTCTTTAATGGATTTAATTCAAAATTAACAATTTGTTTCATTACATTTCCTACATTTAACATTGTATTGTTTGTTAACGCCTGATAGATAGTTCGAATGTTCTTGAGGCGGATTCACATGGAGTCTTTTATTTGCTCCAGCCTGGCTGGTTGAAGGTTCTGACGTTTTGAGAATTATTTCGAAATAAGAAATTAGGTCATCCACTTTGTTTTTATGTTTCCTTTTGTACAAATTTCTTATAAATAATAATAATTATAATAATAAATTATTTATCTTATTTATTATTTATTTTTCTTCTCGTTGTTTGCTGATCCTGTTGGGGTTGTACTTCTCTTGGTTGATAATCCTGCTTGGGCTCGTCCTTCCTTTTTTGGTTTTCAGATTTTTACTTGGGGCCTTCCTTCTTTTTCAATGTCTACTTTTGGCGAGCGATTGCCATTCAGCCTGTTTTCTTTGAATGTTTTTTTTTAATATGGTTTCGATGTTTTTTTGTTAATTTTTGTTTTAATATTTTTGAATTAAATAGTTTTTCAATGGATATACACTTATCCCGACGCAAAGTGAATTAGGATTTTCTATAGCAAGCCATGTAAAGTTCGAAGATGGGTTACAAAAATACTACTTTTAAAAAGAAAATTGAGCAAAGTGATCATTAAAAAAAAACCAAAATAACATTTTCATAAAAAACAAAAAGAAACTAATTCATTTAAAACAAAATAAATTCTTCAATTACATTCTCAATTATGAAAAATAAAATTTGAATTAATCACTCTCTGACGAGTCTAGTATCAGTTGTCGTAGGCCGGCTTTCTTAAAAAAAAATTGGTCCAATGTTTGCTGAACATTTTTTTTAAGCGTGAAATACATTTCCTTGTAGCAATTGCTATTCGTAGCTACCGCCTGGGACACTTTAAGACTCCTTTCGCTGTCGGGATCGTTTTTTAATAAAATATCCATCCTTCGTCAATCAAACACATCAAACAAAAAAGGGGAATTACCGCGTTTTAATTGCGTAGCGCAATTAAGGTGTTGCCACCCTTTAAAAACATATTAACGACTTCATCCCAAAACAACGCAACATCAAAAATCTAACGACGCACAATGAAAATTAGTTATAATTAAAAAGCGACGCAACTTCGAAAAAACGCAAAACGAAACGACGCAAAGCGAGTGTTTTTTTTTGAGGTTTGAGAAATTTTTTTTGAGAGGTTTTTTTTTGTCACTTTTTGATTTTAATATGTCCGTGCGGATTATTGCATTTATTAATTTCCACCTTATTTTTATCAACACAAGCTTTATATTTTCGTCGGTTGCATCGGGTATTAGGCCGCGCTAAATTCCTTTTTGTACTTTAAAACTTTTTTAGCATTTATTTTAAAGCCTTGTTTTAGAATTTTTTAATCAAACGGCTCCACGCCAAGTAAAGTGTGAGGGGAGCAGTTAACAAAATTGTGGGGACACGATTTTTCGAATGCATTTTTGAAACATTAATAGACCTCCGGCTTGCTCCACACTTGCATTTTAGATTTTTCGATAAGGTCCCCAAACAGAGAGCAAGTTTAGAAATAAAAGGATCCATCATGTTTCAAATTCCACCACTTCGCGTTAGTTGCTAACTGGACGATAATTCGTGGGTTTAATTTTGCTGTAATTAATTTATAAAACAGTTTAAAACCTCTGCGAGGGTAGTAATAAGTTAAAGAAAGTTAGCGTCGGATTAGCCTTTTTATTGAGGGATTGTCATGGCTATTTACATTGTGGTTCATGTCTTAGTATCCAATGGTTCAGTTTTTGAATTTAATGGCTTTTCCTTAATCTTTTTAACATCCCTCAACGTAAAGCAATTTTCTGAAAAACTGTTTTTTGATAAAATTGTCACAGAACACATCTGCCTATATACCCTGCATATTGGAACAACCTCTATGAGTGGAGCCGTAAATAATTTGATTTGTATCCCCTTTTTTGTATAGGAAAAATTCGAGGTTGGTGCACTGTTAGGCGATTTTCTTAAAAACTGTGGGTTTGATTTTGATGAACTTTCTGCACACAGCCGCTAAAAATCCGCTATTGCATCTTTAAGCGGATTCCTGTTCACATAGAGAATCCGTATCCGAAGGGGGATGACGCGCAAGTTCAGTTTATTCGAAAAAAAATGGAAAACAACGCCTAACTAAATACAATTTTATCGATTGTGGAATGTTTTCAGCGCCAAATGATTATTTTATTTCTTCTAGCAAATTGATCTTGGATGAGATTTCCATTCATTCAAGGTTGTCGAAACTTAAGAGGGACTTTTGTAGGCCAACAGTGACGCCACCATAATGTACACAAGTTAGAACTGTTTGGACCCTTTTAGGTATTTATAACTCCCTCCTTGCATACGGTTCTTTGCATAAATCCCTTTTTAAGCAAAACTTTTGGGAGGTGACTGCGCCTTCAAATGGCTTTTTCTTTACATAAATAAGGTACGTTTTGGTGAAACAGGTGCCAGACGTTTCCGAAAAGAACATAAGCTAGAGGTTGGTCGTTCCCTTAAAAAACATACCAATATATCGTTTCACTATAAGATCAATTGCTAATTTTCTATTTTTTACATAGAGAATCGTTGAAGCAAACAGCTGATCGGCATAAGCAAACCGAAACTGAAGTGGTAAGACGTGCAAATTCAGTTGATCCGAAAAAAAATGGAAAATAACCCAAATCTAAATACAATTTTAACGCTATTATGTGGAATGCTTTCAGCGCTAAATGTTTAATTTATTGCTGTAAGCAAATTTATCATGTATGAGATTTCCTTTCAGGCAAGCGTTGTGGAAATTTGTAGTATTACAACGTAACCAAATTTCTTTGGCCAGAACTTTCTTTACGAGGACACGCCCGGCAGGATGTCCATGTAGAAAACGAAGTCCCACTCGGCATGTTCCTTCCCACTGGGATTGTGGCCCTGTTGTGGTATCGCTTCCTGTCGTTTGAGTCCCACAACAGCAACAGCTTGCAATAGGCGTCCTTGTTCATCTGCACTGACATCTTGCAGGCGTTTTTGGGACTTTCCTTCCATTTTTAAATTATTATTTCCGCACCGATCTTGCACGAACACCGCCAAAGATTAAATTTCCTATTCTTTGGGACGCGGCTAACGGCGTTAATCAAAACTCTCTCGCTAAATATGGAATTTTTCCTGGTATTTCTTTAGCTCATCTGAGTACAGCAGTGAAAAACAGACCCGACGAAAAGCGAAACACAGAAGCGGATTTATAAACTCACAGATACTCTAAATAAAATAATTAAAGCCAAAAAGAATGAGCTACTTGACACACCGCATCTATAAAAAAACATTATTAAAGAGAAATAGAAAGCATTGTTAATTAAAGTTCTTTAGTCCAAGAATAAGTTTCATATACTCATAGCCTACCCTAAAATAAAGCTCATCCGTAGCAGAGTCACCATTTATTCGGTATCACAACAACAAATCACACTGCAGCTTGAAGATAGCACCGTAGCAGAATGCAACGATGTCGAACTAGCAGTTCACTAGTGCGTAACTACAACATTCGTATCCGTTTGTAAGTTAACAGCTCAAGACACCTGTAAACAAGCACCGCACGCTAGCGGCGTAGCCTCCTGCCGAAAGTAGGTGAAGGAATCATAATTATCAACGAGAGCACAGCACAGTGAGTACAGACGACGGCCTAGAGATCATTACAAGCGGGACATATCTCGTCACCTTCGCTTTCTCCACGGTCATCAATGGCACGAAATATGTGAACCAGCATGAGATATTAAGTAAGACGCCGGGCATAGCGGGGTCACCGCTACAACATCATTAGTCACGTCCCAGTTTTGAGTATCCCTCAACTCTATACGATGAGCAATGACAACCTGCGGGTCATACAAAACGTCAAAAACGAATTGGAGTCCGCCGACTCATCCAATACGTGGATCAATGCTGGCGTTGCTCTCAGGCGTCATCCTTAGTGGCCTTGTCACCATATGTAAAATCGTAAAGAGAAGACAAGCTTTGCGAGAGGTACGGAAAGTCAGCAGCAGCTATAAAATAACCAAGGACGGTTAAGAACTTGAGGGGGGAATAGTTAACACATAAGAATTGCACACAAATAACTTTGTATAAGAAACTTGCACAGCACTTATCTTTACCAATTTGCTGCATATGTACATATACCGCTGACACATGAGTTCAGTGGCCCGACCACAACGGTCAGCAGCTGATAATTGACAATGCTGCAAGTGTCTGCGTTATCACTTACCCAGTCGTAAGTTGCGGAACGTGTTTTAAAAAAACATAGTTCTGGGTCGTATCTTTTTTACGCAAAACAGCACGCATGCAAATTTTCCAAGGCAAATGTGCGTGCTGGGGGCAGTCTTTTGGGTGCCATCTGGGTGTATTTCAATATAGTGCATCCAGGTGTATTTTAGAGGGAATGTAAAAAAACCAAACTCAAACCCGAAGGTTGCCGATGCCCATTTTTTTACAATCGTCTTTTTTCGGTACTGTTCTCTTGACAAACAAATAATAAAGACAAAAGGGAATATGCAAGGAAGCACGCGGTTTTTCTTGTCTCTTGCATTTCTCGTCAGTTGCATTTTTAGTTCTGAAAAGTGAAGTTCGTGCCTCGTGTTTTGAAAAAGTTTGTTGCTTTCTGCCACCAATTTTACATCAATATTTTCACAGGTAAGCAAAGTGTAGATAATTTAGTTCAATATGAGCACAACACATAATATGAACATAACAGAGTACATGTACATTGAACATTCAAACTAAAAACAAATTAAATTAATAAAATAATAATTATTTGAATGTAAATCGTACAAACAACAGTGTTAATGTGACATAATAAATATATTGTATATTTGTAATATAACATATATACACATGTTTCAAAATATATAATATTAAATTTCCTTTATATCTTTCAGAATCGCAAGAAATGAATGGGCACACCAAGGACTGAACTGCGTAAATGATAAAAGTACATCAACAAGAAGGAAGCAGCAAAGCCCCGTACAGAAGGAGAGTGACTCCGATCAAAAATTAGTTGAGTTCTTGAATATTGAAATAAAAAATAAATATGAAATTGAAATCCAGTCTTATGTATTCCTGGGGAAAACTTCCAGATATTTGATTTTTGAATGCTTCTAGGTGCATTCCTGGGTACATGTTACAGGTGCATTAAAAAAGAGTACACCCAGAAGGAGTTTAGTATGTTGCTTCCAGGTGCATTAAAAAAGAATACACCCAGAATGTGTTTAGTATGTTGCTTCCAGGTGCATTAAAAAAGAATACACCCAGAAGGTGTTTAGTATGTTGCTTCCAGGTGCATTAAAAAAGAGTACACCCAGAATGTGTTTAGTTTGTTACTTCCAGGTGCATTCCAGATATATGCTTCCAGAAGCATGCAACGGGTGCATTCTTTTTTGTCCCGCACCCGTGTAAAAAGAATGGACAGACTCATCACTTCCGGAACACCTTTTTGATGCCATTTCATAATGAAAGAACGCATGCTGGAATGCTGTCATTTACGACTGGGTATACAATATACTATTTGTCTCAACCTATTGCTCCTATTGTTGATGAAATTAATATCTGTGTTAGAATGTGTATATACACATATTTTATCATTTTCATTAATTATTACATTTGCATAATGTAGCATTCAAAATTAACTTATCGAGGTAAGATCTTAATCGCTTTGAACCCTTTTTGTTGGGGCGGGGTGTCTTGATCGCTGAAATAGTTGAAGTCCCAAGAACGAAGGGTAAGCAAAAAAACATTTGGGTACTTTGGGGTTTTTTTGCGCGACGGTCATAGGTGTTTATTCGTACACTTTGAAATAAGAACTAGTTAAGCCTAACTTAACTTAAGCACTCCAGTACGGAGCGGAGACTTAGGGGAGAGATGGAGAGGGAGAGCGGACGGCAGTGCGAGCGCGCAAGATGTAGACATCTGGATAAAACTGCCTCCTGAAATTAAACGCCCTTTTGACGTAAACATTCTCCCCCCTTGCGAGGACACCCGTAGCAAAAACCTCAGGATAGTAGGCTCAGGAATATGTTGGAAGTGAAGATCGGTCGTCCGTATGTAGGAGAGTGTGGTGGCCCTTTCCACATTTGTGGCAATGATAACCACTCCGGCAGGAGTCCTTGGAATGATTGTGAGCCAAGCAGTTGGAGCAGAACTTCTGGATATGTACTTCCTGGAGCCGATTCTGGGGGCTTAGCCGTAGAATGTGGTGCCACTTCCGTAGAGGATGGATATTTTGACAGACTCGGCATTGCACTATAGGCTGGCTGAACACTTTTTGTGGCCAAAATTAATAACTTCAAGCAAAACCAAATATTTGAGTTCGGTTCTTATATTTGGGCTTATAATTAGCAAATTAACAGAAAAAAGGCGTGGCAACGCCCCTTTTTGGAGAAATTTCTTGTTATATCATAAAAAATAATATAAAACAAGGAAGAACGCTATAGTCGAGTACCTCGACTATCAGATACCCGTTACTCAGCTAAAGGGACCAAAGGGAAATGGAGATATGCAAGCAGCAAAGCGAGATTTAAATGCGCCACCTACCGGCGGAAGACAGATTTAAGCATTGTGGGCGTTAGGGTAGGCGTGGCAAATTTTTTTTTGGATCAATCGATAGGCATTGACGAGACCAATACATTTCAGTTAAAATTTTTAATCTAGCATAAAAATTGTGGGCGCCACAGGCTTGGGCGGTTTGTGGGCGTTAGAGTGGGCGTGGCATATTCGCATAACAAACTTGCGCTGCGTACAAGGCTACGGAATCTAAATCTGAAATCCCAATACTCTATCTTTGATAGTTTCCGAGATATCCGCGTTCATATTTACGATTTTTTGAAGTTTGTAGGCGGTTTGTGGGCGTTAAAGTGGGCGTGGCAAACTTTTTTTTGGGTCAATCGATAGGTATTGATGAGAACAATTCATTTCAGTTTAAATTTTTACTCTAGCATCAAAACTGTAGAAGCCACAGTTTTGGGCGGTTTGTGAGCGTTAGAGTGGGCGTGGCACTCTACTAAAACAAACTTGCGCTGCGTAAGAAGCTCAGGAATCTGCTCGCCAAATCTCAATAGCCTAGCTCTCATAGTTTCCAAGATCTCAGCGTTCATCCGGACAGACGGACAGACGGACAGACGGACAGACGGACAGACGGACAGACGGACATGGCTAGATCGACTCGGCTAGTGATCCTGATCAAGAATATATATACTTTATGGGGTCGGAAACGCTTCCTTCTGCCTGTTACATACTTTCCGACGAATCTAGTATACCCTTTTACTCTACGAGTAACGGGTATAACAAGGAAGAACGCTATAGTCGAGTACCTCGACTATCAGATACCCGTTACTCAGCTAAAGGGACCAAAGGAAAATGGAGATATGCAAGCAGCAAATGCGCCACCTACCGGCGGTAGACAGATTTAAGCGTTGTGGGCATTAGAGTGGGCGTGGCAAAGTTTTTTTTAAATCAATCGATAGGTATTGACGAGACCAATACATTTAAGTTAAAATTTTTTATCTAGCACGAAAATTGTGGGCGCCACAGGCTTGGGCGGTTTGTGGGCGTTAGAGTGGGCGTGGCAAAGTTTTTTTTAAATCAATCGATAGGTATTGACGAGACCAATACATTTAAGTTAAAATTTTTTATCTAGCACGAAAATTGTGGGCGCCACAGACTTGGGCGGTTTGTGGGCGTTGGAGTGGGCGTGGCATATTCGCGTAATAAACTTGCGCTGCGCTCAAGCCTACGGAATCTAAATCTGAAAACTCGTTTCTCTATCTTTGATATTTTCCGAGATATCCGCGTTCATATTTACGATTTTTTGAAGTTTGTGGGCGGTTTGTGGGCGTTAAAGTGGGCGTGGCAAACTTTTTTTTAGGTCAGTCGGTAGGTATTGATGAGAACAATACATTTCAGTTAAAATTTTTGTTCTAGCATCAAAACTGTAGGAGCCACAGTTTTGGGCGGTTTGTGGGCGTTAGAGTGGGCGTGGCACTCTTTTGAAACAAACTTGCGCTGCGCAGGAATCTCAGGAATCTGCATGCCTAATCCCAGTATTGTAGCTCTTATAGTTTCCAAGATCTCAGCGTTCATACGGACAGACGGACAGACGGACAGACGGACAGACGGACATGGCTAGATCGACTCGGCTAGTGATCCTGATCAAGAATATATATACTTTATGGGGTCGGAAACGCTTCCTTCTGCCTGTTACATACTTTCCGACGAATCTAGTATACCCTTTTACTCTACGAGTAACGGGTATAAATAGATAAGAAAATACTTACCCTAAAAACAAAACTTAATATAAAGGTGTATATTTATACCCGTTACTCGTAGAGTAAAAGGGTATACTAGATTCGTCGGAAAGTATGTAACAGGCAGAAGGAAGCGTTTCCGACCCCATAAAGTATATATATTCTTGATCAGGATCACTAGCCGAGTCGATCTAGCCATGTCCGTCTGTCCGTCTGTCCGTCTGTCCGTCTGTCCGTCTGTCCGTCTGTCCGTCTGTCCGTCTGTCCGTCTGTCCGTATGAACGCTGAGATCTTGGAAACTATAAGAGCTACAATACTGGGATTAGGCATGCAGATTCCTGAGATTCCTGCGCAGCGCAAGTTTGTTTCAAAAGAGTGCCACGCCCACTCTAACGCCCACAAACCGCCCAAAACTGTGGCTCCTACAGTTTTGATGCTAGAACAAAAATTTTAACTGAAATGTATTGTTCTCATCAATACCTACCGACTGACCTAAAAAAAAGTTTGCCACGCCCACTTTAACGCCCACAAACCGCCCACAAACTTCAAAAAATCGTAAATATGAACGCGGATATCTCGGAAAATATCAAAGATAGAGAAACGAGTTTTCAGATTTAGATTCCGTAGGCTTGAGCGCAGCGCAAGTTTATTACGCGAATATGCCACGCCCACTCCAACGCCCACAAACCGCCCAAGTCTGTGGCGCCCACAATTTTCGTGCTAGATAAAAAATTTTAACTTAAATGTATTGGTCTCGTCAATACCTATCGATTGATTTAAAAAAAACTTTGCCACGCCCACTCTAACGCCCACAAACCGCCCAAGCCTGTGGCGCCCACAATTTTCGTGCTAGATAAAAAATTTTAACTTAAATGTATTGGTCTCGTCAATACCTATCGATTGATTTAAAAAAAACTTTGCCACGCCCACTCTAATGCCCACAACGCTTAAATCTGTCTACCGCCGGTAGGTGGCGCATTTGCTGCTTGCATATCTCCATTTTCCTTTGGTCCCTTTAGCTGAGTAACGGGTATCTGATAGTCGAGGTACTCGACTATAGCGTTCTTCCTTGTTATACCCGTTACTCGTAGAGTAAAAGGGTATACTAGATTCGTCGGAAAGTATGTAACAGGCAGAAGGAAGCGTTTCCGACCCCATAAAGTATATATATTCTTGATCAGGATCACTAGCCGAGTCGATCTAGCCATGTCCGTCTGTCCGTCTGTCCGTCTGTCCGTCTGTCCGTCTGTCCGGATGAACGCTGAGATCTTGGAAACTATGAGAGCTAGGCTATTGAGATTTGGCGAGCAGATTCCTGAGCTTCTTACGCAGCGCAAGTTTGTTTCAGTAGAGTGCCACGCCCACTCTAACGCCCACAAACCGCCCAAAACTGTGGCTTCTACAGTTTTGATGCTAGAGTAAAAATTTAAACTGAAATGAATTGTTCTCATCAATACCTATCGATTGACCCAAAAAAAAGTTTGCCACGCCCACTTTAACGCCCACAAACCGCCTACAAACTTCAAAAAATCGTAAATATGAACGCGGATATCTCGGAAACTATCAAAGATAGAGTATTGGGATTTCAGATTTAGATTCCGTAGCCTTGTACGCAGCGCAAGTTTGTTATGCGAATATGCCACGCCCACTCTAACGCCCACAAACCGCCCAAGCCTGTGGCGCCCACAATTTTTATGCTAGATTAAAAATTTTAACTGAAATGTATTGGTCTCGTCAATGCCTATCGATTGATCCAAAAAAAAATTTGCCACGCCTACCCTAACGCCCACAATGCTTAAATCTGTCTTCCGCCGGTAGGTGGCGCATTTAAATCTCGCTTTGCTGCTTGCATATCTCCATTTCCCTTTGGTCCCTTTAGCTGAGTAACGGGTATCTGATAGTCGAGGTACTCGACTATAGCGTTCTTCCTTGTTTTGATTTGGATTTATATTGATATAATGAACATATATTTAGAAAAAAGGTGTGGCACCGGCCATTTTTTACATGTTACCGCCCTTACGCGCAGCCCTACTAGGTGAATTTATTAATAATTTAATATTCCCAGCCGTGGGTTTGATAAAATTTGAAGCTGCTCTTCTCTGAGCCCTTGCTCCCGGCAACAAATAAGGCAATTTTGGCCTGCCATTTACGAAAGCCTCAATGTGGGATGTAAGCCAAGTTAAGTACTTTCTTTTGAAATGACTCAAATTTATTTTGCAATATGTCCATTTACGGGACAATCTATGACAAAAAGCTTCGCTTTGTTTTTTTAAAACATCCTCATAAGCATCTGAACCAGATATCGAAGGTCTAAATCTGTCAAATATTGCCTGCTTTGTCTCTCCAGAACTCCAAATCCCAAACAATTTTGTATTGGCCAATCTGAGGTTGTGACCTAAAAAGGTAAATTGCGACGAAAGTGCGCAAAAGTGCACTTTAGGATAGCATTCATATGAACAAGAACTGAACTACCGACAACACAGTGTAAATATTAAGGTGAAACTAGGTGAAACTCACTTTATATCTCTATTTAAAGTTAGTTTTTATTGTAAATTTGTACACGTAAAGCGACTATAAAAAACACTCAATTACAGGGACAACACAAACAAATCCAACTTGTGACGACCACAAACATAAAGTACAAACCGCTATCTTTCGATGCCATTATAACTTGTTTGGTAAAAACTTTGTTTGGTGCCTAATTTTTATAATTTTAAGCCGACTCTTTTTTTCACAAAGTAGATTTCGTGCGCCCGTGACACCGAACAGCTGTTTTAACAGCCGATACTTTAACAGATCGTGACTCTGTTAAAATTTCTGTTACGTAACATTGAAGTTTGAAGTTTTCCCAACACTTTGACGTCATTAGATTTTAATATTAACGACTTTCGAAAAATGGATTTTTGGCCACAAAAAGTGGTCAGCCAGCCTATAGTGCGTTGGTAGGATTTAATACCTCGAGGGGTATGGAACCCAATATTCGGATGGAGTATTCTTAGGAGGGACATTTTGTACGGAAACTTGCGTTGAATAGGACGAAATGGTGTGTGGAACTGAGGCGGATACTGGCCTTGGAGGGTCGGATGGAATCGGCAGAGTAGTAGGACCGCTGCTTCGATGCAGCAATGTGTGATGCCGATCTTGGCAAGTGAGATAGTTGCGAGCGCTTGTGCAATCCCGGAATTGATGGCTGCGTGCAAAGCAATTGGTGCACAACTGCTTCCTTTGGATATAGGCTAGGCGATCGTCTACCGTCATCTGTAGGAAGAGTGGACATATACGCACGGTGTGGTTCTTCTTCGAACACAGATCGCATCCTTTCGGTATCGGAACTAACCTTGTGTTGAAGGAAGTTATTTTTGGAAATTCTGCCACTCGATTTGTGTCTGCACGTGGAGGAAATTGGCAGATCGGAAGCTATCGACGGCCTCAAGAGTTCGATGGCGCTCCGTCAAATAGGAATCAAGCTCAAGCCACGTAGGAATTTCGGCTTTATTTTGGATGGATTTGTTTAGTTGGATAGTTGGATAGTTTTGCCGAGCACATATAAACCAGGATAGGGTCCCAATTCTCAATATTAACACCGGAAAATTTTAAGAAAGTTAAGCAACCTTGAAAGTGCGTTGAAGTTCCTTTAAGGCTGCTCCCGACTCCTGTGCAATGGATTGCACATTGAAAAGTGTTTTGAGGTGACTGTTCACCTGCAATCGCTTAATTTCGAAACGCTCAGTGAGGTTTTTCCAGGCTGAGCGAAAGCCATCATTGGTGAGTGGGGATCTCGAAACTATGGAATGAGCTTCGCCACTTGTTTTTGAATTTAAGTGGAATAATTTTACAACGGGCGTTAAACTCGCATTGTCTATGTATATTGGCGCGAAAAGGTCCCGGAAAGTCGGCCAGCGAAGATAATCGCCAGAGAAAACCTCTGCGTCGATAGGAGGGAGCCGACAGCCATAAGACGTGGAATTTTGGGACGGAGTTACTGGAGCTTGAGGTATTTGGGCGGAGCCTTTTTGGATTTGTTCCATGAGCTGCGCGGCAAACATTTCATAGGTGGAGTACGTTTGGTAATACTTAGATTTTAGTATGGATTTCGTGTCTGTGGCTCCCTCGCCTGCAGCTATAATGCAGTCGGAGCATATGTCGTATGCTGCCTTTACCGTTTGCCACAAGGAATTGAAGTGATCGCGTCGGATCTTACAGACGGTTAACGTTGGGGTAGGAGCACCTGGAGCGTTCACAGTGGCCCCAAAGTCGATCAGACAGTCAGCTGTGGCCATAAATCGGCTTAAAGCGGATTTGACTGATGTTGCCATGAAGTAAAATAATTTAGAATTTTAATTCAGAAGTAAGGAAACGGGCTAGAATCCAATTGGAATTTAGGAACCAATCAAGATTGTAAATATATACGGTCACACTGTCGGATAAGCAGAGTCAATAAATATTTATTGTATCGGATGGTTGGACTTATGTAAATAGTTACGGACTTTAATTTTGTTTGTAAGGAAGGAACATTTATTGTGAGCCCTTGACCCACTGTGCACTTGCAAAAATATCGATATACGTATGTTTGAACACTGTACATATGTACATTTGGGGTGCGAATAGCGGAATAACGTTGCGAGACTTGTAAAGACTTCGCTTATGTTTGTTTGTCGGTGCGTTTGTTTGCAACTGCACATCTAAATTGCAGACGATTTGCTGGATGTTATAACTTTGTTTTTAATTTTATAAATAATTTAGACGTATTTGTAGGTCGAGAGAAGTAGTTGGAGTGAACTGTATTAGAAAGAGTAGTTAAAGTGGACTGTATTAGAATATTTATGTAAATATACACACGAAGCTTGAACACAGTAAAAAATAAGGAGTGCAAGTCTTAAGAAAAAAGTTTATGATCGGAAATTTGTTACAACTGGAATTGAAAATATATTTGAGAATTATTTTAGTTAAATAGTAGCACTGAAATATTTATTGGAATTGTTTCAAGTGTACAATTGTTGGCAAAGGAAACTGGAATATTGTCGGGAACAAATAACGGAATTGAAATACATATACATAGAGCTGAAGGCCTATAGCTGCTATAGCTCATGCAGATTGTTAGAATTTAGTTTATAATTACTTGTTAGCATTATATAAATAATTATAATAAATAAATAAACATATATTTATTGCCGTTGCGTCGGATTAATCACTTTTGTATTTAGACAATATATAATAAAGAAAGTTAGTCGAAATAGGGTTTGAAAAACTGACCGGCTCGAAGGACCACAATGTTGGGGCGGGGTGGCTTGATCGCTGAAATAGTTGAAGTCCCAAGAACGAAGGGTAAGCAAAAAAACACGTGGATAGTTTGGGGTTTTTTACGCGACGGGCATAGGTGTTTATTCGTACTCTTTGAAATAAGAACTAGTTAAGCCTAACTTAACTTAAGTGCTCGAGTGCGGAGCGGAGACTTAGGGGAGAGATGGAGAGGGAGAGCGGACAGCAGTGCGAGCGCGCGAGATGTAGACATCTGGATAAAACTGCCGCTCGACATTGCCTCCTGAAATTAAACGTCTGTTTGACGTTAACACATTTATTAAAATGTGTTCCCAAAAAGTGGTACCTTCCGCACAAATATCGCTGTTGGAACTTCAAGCGGATTCCAGTTCACATAGATAATCGTTAAAGCGAACAGCTGATCGGCATAGGCAAACCGAATTCGATGGGGTAGGAAGTGCAAATTCAGTTGATCCGAAAAAAATGGAAAACATCGCAAAACTCAATACAATTTTAACGCTGGCATGTGGAATGCTTTCAGCGCCAAATGATTATTTTATTGCTCTTAGCAAATTGATCAAGGATGAGATTTTCATTCAGTCAAGCGTTGTGGAAATATGTAGGCCTTTTGTAGGCCAACAGTGACGCCACCAGAATTTTCACAAGTTAGAACCGTTTGCACTCTTTTAAGTATTTATTACACCTTCCTTGCATACGGTTCTTTGATTATATCCTTTTTAAGCAACAATTTTGGGAGGTGGCTGCGCCTTCAAATTGCTTTTCCTTTAGATTAATTACGTTAGTTTTGGTGCAACGGGTGCCAGGTCTTGCCAAGAAGGACATAAGCTGGAGCTTGGTCCTTTCCTTAAAAAAGTATGCTGTAGTATGCATGTATCATTGTAGCGAGTACCCACTGTACCGACACCAACATTGTGTTACAGTATACTTAAACAAATACAAAAATGACGGCCGCTAAACTCGTGCGGCTAGCCGAAATATGAATGCGCCTCAGAGCCCAACTTATGGGAAGTGCTAGTGTCAGCATATTCCCATGGCCTGAGTGCAGACACATACAAGGCATGCATATACAACTTCTCTCGCGCTCTCGCTGCTATCAGCCCAAATAAAATGGTGAGCATATACTTTGATGTATACATGACGGCCGCTGCCAATGTTTGCAGGCAGGCAAACTTTTTTGAATTTTTTTTGTGAGTTATAAACGAATGAAGTCGAAATAATAGTAGGGCCCCCGCCCTTTATCTTTTAAAGTTGGTCGAACTCATATATTTGTAGGTTGAATAACTTACATTTAACACGACTTTAACCACATCTACGTTTCCAGATTGCAGGAAACCCGTCAAAATTATCCCAATACCAAAAAAATATGAAGATCTCTACTCTTCCGTGCCTTTTGAATGCGTTTGAATATAAAGTTGCATCACAAATTAATAATTTTATATCTGTCAAAAGCCTCCTAAATGACCCTCAATCTGGTTATAGAAAAAATAGTAGATGCATCTCAGCCATAAAATTTGTATTTATTTCCCAATGCGGTCGTCAAACGGCTTTGAATATGTTACTTACTTCATTTGCCAACATGGATTTTTAAAAACTAAGTTAACGGCAACAAACCTTTTGCAATTTACTTAACTTGTGATAAATGGCTTAAGAAATAATCAAACAAAAACACCTCTTAACGAGGTAGAAAGTAGTGGCGAACGCGCCTTTAACAAAAATTTCTGATATCAACAATTGTGACGAAAAATGATATTACATTCGATAAAATAAATAAACTATATTAAAGAGCAAATTAAATTATCTTTTCAGAGATATATAGCACGTTTCTGTAGCATTAGTTGTTTAGATACTATAAGCATTTTGAATCTGTCCTTTTTTTTGATTTCCCGCTAAACTAGCGGGTTTTTCCAAAAGTCGTAGAACAAACGTTTTCTATTTCAAGCTGCTTTATACACCCATAGGGTTTCCAAAACCCTAAAACTAGGATGGGATGCATAAAAACCCACAAACAAAGGGACAAACATTTTCATTTTGGGAAGAAGAAAATCTTGTTTTTTGAATTTCTTTTGAACGGAACATCGGATTTCAACAAATGAGGTGTCATTCGACGCGTATTCTCAGTAAAAATAAAACTAGCTAAACAGCCGGGGGCCTTTATCCCCACCGTATCCAGCAGTTCCAATTTTCTAAATTTTCACTTTTACACTTTCACCGCTTTTTCTCCCAAACAAATCTATATTTTGAAAGTCTTCTTAGTTTTTGCAATACCTTTCGATTGGTGTATCACTCGTTGCGATCGAACCATAATTGCGGATTTTCAATTCTGCGGCTATATATAGTAGTTGTCTCTCTTGCACACTCTCTTGCGCGCTTCGCCACTACGTGTACTTCCGTCCGCAGTGATATGCAGACTACCACTGATTACAGTAAAGCGTTTGATTCCTAAGTTACCCGCATCTAGTTCTGAAATGGGACTTCTTCTTGGGTGGGTCTTAAGTTATTTGAGTTGCAGGACACAAAGAGCCATTTCTTTAAACTCTTTCTCATCCCTAATCTTAGTTACTTTAGGAGAATTTGCCACCCCTACTCTAACGCCCACAAGCGCTTATAACCCTTACATCAGTCAGTCGCAAACATTACCTAGTCGCTATGCTGCTTGCATATCTCCATCTCCCTTTTGCTGAGTCACGGGTATCTGATAGGCACATAAACCCGCCAAGTGGTCAGCACATTCTGCAGTGTCAGCAGAGCCAACTACGCAATCGGTTACCATAATCTATATTCAATGACCTACTCTAAACTGCACCTCATTTAACTATTTGTTACATGAAACTTCCGTGCTATCTAAGTAGTTTATAAGCATGTATTTATTTAAATAACTTCGCAGTTCTACTTCCTACCTCCGGGAATAAAACTAATAACAGTTTCATTTAAAAAAATCCGTTTTCACACGTGAGTCACGAGTGACAGGTCATTTGGTCACGCGTGACATAATGAAAAATGTCGTCGCTAAAAATCGTATGTTTGTGTACATTGTCTTATAATTTATGTTGCGATATTTTTATACCCGTTACTCGTAGAGTAAAAGGGTATACTAGATTCGTCGGAAAGTATGTAACAGGCAGAAGGAAGCGTTTCCGACCCCATAAAGTATATATATTCTTGATCAGGATCACTAGCCGAGTCGATCTAGCCATGTCCATCTGTCCGTCTGTCCGTCTGTCTGTCCGTCCGGATGAACGCTGAGATCTCGGAAACTATGAGAGCTAGGCTATTGAGATTTGGCGTGCAGATTCCTGAGCTTCTTACGCAGCGCAAGTTTGTTTCAGTAGAGTGCCACGCCCACTCTAACGCCCACAAACCGCCCAAAACTGTGGCTCCTACAGTTTTGATGCTAGAATAAAAATTTTAACTGAAATGTGTTGTTCTTATCTATACCTATCGATTGATCCAAAAAAAAGTTTGCCACGCCCACGTTAACGCCCACAAACCGCCCACAAACTTCAACAAATCGTAAGTATGAACGTGGATATCTCGGAAACTATCAAAGATAGAGAATTGGGATCTCAGATTTAGATTCCGTAGCTTTGAACGCAGCGCAATTTTGTCACGCGAATATGCCACGCCCACTATAACGCCCACAAGCCGCCCAAACCTGTGGCGCCCACAATTATTATGCTAGATGAAAAATTTTAACTGAAATGTATTGATCTCGTCAATACCTATCGATTGATCCAAAAACTAATTTGCCACGCCCACTCTAACGCCCAGAACGCTTAAATCTGTCTACCGCCGGTAGGTGGCGTATTTAAATCTCGCTTTGCTGCTTGCATATCTCCATTTCCCTTTGGTCCCTTAAGCTGAGTAACGGGTATCTGATAGTCGAGGTACTCGACTATAGCGTTCTTCCTTGTTTTATATTTGAGTTACTAGGTCTATGTGTTTGAAATGCGGTGCAGTCGTTGAGGATATGTGGGATCGATATGGCGTCTGTGGTGCAGAATCGGCATTGGCTGTTTATTGGCTGGGAAAATCGGTATTCGTGTGTGAGTTTTGTGTGTCCTAGTCGAAGCCTGATGATCTTGGTAATTTCTTTCCTTGGCAAGCTGCAAAGTTGTGCGTTTTTGGCGTATTTGCTGATGCTTATCATCTCTGGGTTAATGGCTTGGTACCAAGGGGATGCTTTCTGTTGTAGGTTTGTGTTGTTTTGAAGTATATTCGTTTTTAAAAGTTTGTTAATGTCCGTGCGGTTCAGATTTGGGATGGAAATTAGGGGTGATCTTGTTGCATCTTTCGCTGCTGTGTCGGCGCATTCGTTACCTTTGATCCCAATGTGACTAGGGACCCATAGTAACATGATTTTTGGGGCGAGTTTTATGATTAAGTCCCGGATCGATGTAGTGTAAAATGACACGTTGTTACAATTAAGGACAGCTTCCAAGGTTGACAGTGAATCGGAACAAATGCAGGTTTTACCTCTTTTCTTCTCGGCTATTTTAACAGCTTCCAGAATCGCGATTGCCTCTGCTGTGTATACTGAGGAGTAAGTTGGTAGGACAGCTTGCTTGATAATTTCCTCTTCTGTGGTAACTGCTAGCCCTATTATTTCTTTGTTTTTGGACCCATCGGTATATAAGAGGGAAAATTTCTTCTTTATAAGGTTGTGTTTGATGTCCAGGAACTTTTTCAGGTAAATGTCTTTGTTGGTAGTCGATTTTTTGGCACTGCTTAATTGGATATCTATTAAGCTTGTGTCCATAAGCCAGGGTGGTTTTATTGATTTGGGCTTGTAAGGAGCTTGGGTTGGGATATCGAGGTGTTGGCAGCTATTAATGCATTGGTTGATGGTAGAGTTTCTGTATTTTTTATTTTTGTTTTTGGAGATCCGCTGTATGATTTGGTTGAGCGGGGTGTCTTTGGCCTGAAGAATAGTGTGGATTGATTTTGCTTTTAGGTATTCGGTTCTATTTTCTATTGATTGAATGTTTGCTTCAAGGTAGAGGTTATTTGTTGGCGTAGAGCAAAAGGCTCCTAATGATGTTCGTAGTGCGGAATTTAGTAGGGTTTTGATTGGTTTTAGCATAGATTTCTTTGACGTGCCGTATATAGGAAGGGCGTAATCTATCTTAGAGATGCATAGGCTTTTAACGATTTCGATTAAGGTATGTGGGTGGCTATTGTATTTTCCGCTGGATAAGCATTTTATTATGTTTAGGGATTTTCTATTGATTTTTGTAGTTTCTTAATGTGGGGCTTAAATTTATATCTGTGGTCAAAATGTAGTCCTAATAACTACAGTTCCGTAACCGTTTTGATGGTCGTATCTTGTGTTGATACCTGGCATGAGCAGGCTCTCTTCCTCCAAATGTGGATGTGCTTGCATTTTGAAACAGAGAGCATTGATCCTGATTTTTGGCACCAAGCGTTGATTTCGTTAAATAGGTTATTCAGGTTTATCAAGACATTTTTTTTCTCGTTTTAAATTGATAAATATGTTAAAGTCATCGGCGTATGCTGTGTGGGTAAGGTTTTTGTATTTCTCTAAGATATCGGAGAGGCTGTTGAACGCGATAAGGAAAAGTATAACCGAAAGTGGGGATCCTTGCGGTATACCGTTGTGTAATGGTTGTATCGTCGACGTGCTATGATTGACTCTAACTCTGATTTTCCTTAGTTGACACGTAGTTGGTTATAATTGGACCACAGCCCCATGCCGAGAGTTGGTTAATGATTGTGTGTAGCCCTATTTTTTCAAAGGCTTTGGCAAAGTCTAGGGATATGATTGAGAGGTGTCTCTTTTCGTTGAGGGCTCTGTTGATAAGAGCGTCTGCGTAAAGCAGACAGTCCATAACGGATTTCCCTTTTTTAAATCCGAGTTGTCGGCTACTTAGTAGTTTGTTGGATGTTGCAAACCACCATAGTCGTTTCGAAATTAATTTATCTAGTGTTTTTGATAAGCATGGATTGAGGGAAATAGTTCTGTAGGATTCTATTAAAGTTTTGTCAGTTCCTGATTTGTGTATAGGGATAATTATGCTAGTTTTGTAGGTCTGAGGAATGTGTGACTTTAGGATGATATTAAAGAAATTTATGATTCTCATTTTGACCGGGTTCGCGACGTGTTGGATCATTGGATAATTTATTTTGTCCTGTCCTGGTGTTTGACCTTTTAGGCTATTCAGGGCGGCTGAGAATTCTAAAAAGTTTATTTCTTGTTCCATAAATAAAGCTGTTCTATGAGTGGTGTTACCTTGGTTAAGTGTGAGTAATTTTTGTTTTTCTTCGATGAAGCTTGTGGAAAATTGTGCGTCTTCTGACCGAAGAGACCAGGTTTTGCAAATGTGTCGGCAATTTTTTCCGGGCAAGTTAGGAGATTGTTACTATTGTTGCCTTTAATGGCATGGATATTTGTGGCTTTGTGGAGCCCACAGAGCTTTCTTATTTTGTTCCAAATTGTTTCCGGCTTTGATTGTGGCGTGATTTTGGATGTTAGTTCAAAGAGGCTGTCTGCTTTGCGTCACCTTATTTCTCTTCTGTATTGGGCGTTCAGTTTTTTGTAGTTAATAAGGTTATTTGTCGACATATCTCTGTTGAATGTCCTCCAGGCCTTGATTTTTCCCCTTTTTAAATTTTTCAGTTTTTTATTCCACCATGGGACATTGTGATGCGATCTTGCAGGTTTTGTATGCGGAATACTTTTGTATGCACTTTGAAGTATAATTTTGTTTATATTTATATTATTATATTATTTATATGTTTGTGAGTGTTTCAAATTTTTTTCCAATCTGCGTTTTTTGTCAAAAAACGTTGATTGAAATTGTCTTTCTTTCTTCTGCTAATTTTTAAACGGTTGTATTTAGACAAATCATATTTGAAAGACGAAAATAGTATTTTGAAATAGCTTTCTGACAACATATAGCACAAGCCTGAAGCTTTAGCAGTTCGCATGTTAAGGGTGTATGCAATTTAGCTACCCTTCAGTTCTGCAGTAGGGACGCGGTGACATGGCTCAACGCAAAAAGCTTTTTTTGTGCCTAAAACGCTGTGCCGCTGTTGACGTCAGCAGTCGGCGCAGCCGTAGAAGACTGCCCACGAAAACGATCGTGCAACAAAGAGAGGCAGATATTCGGATATTTCCCTCTCTTTCTTGTCTTATAATCTGCCTGCACCGCGCTCGCAGAGACAAATTTCGGCCGGTCCGCTATTTTTTTTTGCGTCCCTCCTTTATGTTCGGCTAGCGACTAATTTTCGGCGGAAAAATTTTATATATAATAAAGTCAGGTAAGTGCTACGTTTAGTTTAAGATGTTGTGCATTGATCTTAGTTTAAAGTACGTATATTTTGAAGGTGTTCAATGGGTTCCGTTAGCCGAAAGTGGATGACGAAATGTTTTGTGGCAAAAAAAATCCCGCAAAGGGTTTATACACAGCTCTAAAAGGTAAATATACAAATAAACAAGTAAAACGCATTTTTTAATCATATCCCCATTCATTTTTTAGGAGCGTTGGCCAAATCTTCGAAGGACCCGGACAAAGGTTTAAGGAAGGCGATGACCAATGTAAAAAGCCAATAACGTAACATAAAACTAGGCTTACTATAATAATTGTCCTTTAACAGATAACCTAAATAACACTATTTAATTAAAATGAATTTAAAAGTAAATAAAATGTATGTATTTTAAATTCTATATTTTCATAAGTGAAAACTCATGGAAAAATTCTGATTTTCCCAAGTGATTCACTTGGGACGTGTCCCTTGCAAGTGATTTCACAAGTGAAAACTCAAGGAAAAATTCTGATTTTCCCAAGGGATTCACTTGGGACGAGTCACCGGCACGTGACAGGCCATACGAAAAATGAGTATAAGGAACAAGTGAAATCCCGTAGGACTTCGAAAAATTTTAATTTGAATTTTCACTTGTGAAAATGCGGACATCCCATACAATTTTCTATATGGAGCGTCACTTGTTCTTCACTTGTGCACGAGGACATGTCCCAGGTGATTTCCAAGGTGATTCACAAGTGAAACTTTTTTTTTGGAACTGAAGGGTATTTATAGCTTTTTTCCGCCAAACTAGCTAGTTTTTCCAAAAGTGGTAAAGCTAATGTTTTTTATATTGACCTGTTTATTTATTATTTTTTATTTATTGTTTTAGGCTTCCTAACGCTACAAGTTCTAAAACTTATAAATTACAGCGCTAGTCACAACTGGTAAACATATTTAAATTTGGACAAAATTGGTTCTTAAATCTAATGACATACATTGTTACATTTATTGTTGAACATTTAGATAAATAGAAGTGAAGTTAAATCGAAATTAAGAAACTAAGGAAAAGGTTTTGGGGATAAGTCGCAATGTTAAAATAGGATAATATATCTTATAGTAGACTAGAACTACTTTTTTTTAGGTGTGAGAGAAGTTTTGTCTTAAATAGTGTTGCGCTCCTAGTTTCTTTTATGTAGTTGGGAGGCTCGTTCCACGTTCTAATCGCATTTATAAAAAATTGTCTATTTCTTTGTTCTTGTAGATCTGGAAATTGTAATTTTTCAAATAAGTACGATGGCTCCCTAGTGTATATAACTTTGTGTAATAAGATTATTGTTCTACTTTTTATATAATCTGCCAAGCTTATATCAAATATCTTGTAAGCAAATTGAGTTACATGGTCAGATCTATGCAAATTAAATTCAAAAAGCGCAATACTATTGTATGCTATTTTCAGCTTATGTTGACTTGCTACATCACAATTTGCATAGATCTCTAGACCATAAAAGAGTGTGGGTATTATACAAGACTTGGCAATTAGAAGACGCACACTAACAGGTAAGGAACATTTAACTAGTGACAAGGATCTTATTAGTCCGTATGTTTTGCCTACAGCTTTGTTTACGTGGTCATTCCAGTTCAAGGTTCTATTAAATATGATACCCAAATTATTGGCGGTTTCCACGTACTCAATTGGTGTTTTGTTAACCATCAAGGGGAACAGTTCAATATTGCATAATTTCTTCTTAAAAATGATTAAGCACTTTGATTTCAATGGATTTATGGCTAGACCGTTGTTTTTTGCCCATTCATTTACTCTTCCAAGCTCCATTCTACAAATATCTAAACACTCACTAATTCTGTTTAAGAGACGACTAACATACATCTGAACATCATCAGCATATAAATGGACATTACATTTCGACAGCACAGAAGGAAGATCATTTATATAAAGGGTGAATAATAGTGGTCCAAGAACCGAACCCTGGGGTACACCACGCTTCAGATAGGCGAACGAAGAACAAGTATTTGACGATACAACATATAATAATTCTCTCAGAATATCACTATTAAGATCGCCTGCAAGGATTACATCAGTGAAGTTTACTGTGATTTCTGTCAGAATATTTATTAAATCATCATAATTTGTGTTGCAATGCGGGCGTTAAATGCAGCCAATTAACATATTTTTCTCCATAATCGGGTTTTGTATTTCAAGAAGAATATATTCTATTGCACTGTTTATTGTGTGTTTGCAAATAAATTTGGCTTTTAATTTTTTGTTTACATACATAGCAACTCCTCCCCCATGACTAACACGATCAGAACGGTACACATTATATCCATCACACGATATTAGTACATCACATAGACTCTGCTCAAACCATGTTTCAGACACGCATATAACATAAATTTCCGAATTTACAAACATGTACCTAAACTCTTCAATTTTCTTTGGCATGCTTTGGGTATTTATATGACAAATCTTGAGACCAGGTCTCTGCTTTGCCAGGATGCACAGAAGGGTACGACTATTTGCTGTTGAATTATTCAGGTTTTCTTCCATTGTGAATAGTTTTAAATTTCAAAATAAAGAAACAAGGACTGCACACCAGACAAAAAATTAGGCAGACTACTAAATTAACAATGCGACTGATCCTAAACATATAAATAACAGGAGTAAAAGATATTAAACTAATTGGAAATCCTAATATAGAGATAAAAAATATTTTAGTTACGAAATGAATTATTCTCTAAAACGGCATCTCTGCTTGAGTTGATTTCGCCCACATCACTACTCAGATCCGAAAGCTCATTAGAGCTTTGCACGTAGTAAGCCTCTCCTCCGTCTATAGGCTTAACAAATACGTCTCCAAGGCGAGTAAAGACGTTCGCTACGCGCTTTTGTTTTTTGAGGCGCATGGCATGCTTAAAAATTTCGTAATTTGTTTTCGTTAATTGTTCGTTTAAGTATATAAATGCCGGCGAGTCAAAACCGATCAGCTGTAAGCTCAGCTGCGATTTGGTTGTTTGTCGGTGCACTCCAATCGCCCGCAGCAGCACAGCTTTTTCGCGCACGTGATCCATTTTTATTATTATTATTGGGTCAACAAGTGAGATTCTTTGGCGCGGTCGGACTCGAAAAATAGACCTAACTCGCGGAGGAGGGGTCAGGTGTAGTGAGAAACAAAGTCGATTGAAAAGGGTGTTCAAATTTTCGCCCTAGACGTGCGGTACACCATGCCAGCGCAGGTTGCATGCAACATCCGCGACCTCCTGTGCATTGCACTTTGCTGCCAGTTGAGCATCCAGTTCACACACTTGTTGTTTCAGTGTATTCATCTCTATTGCCTCGGCTTCTAGCTCTCGCACTCGTTTCGTAAGGTTGTGTATTTCGATGTTCATTGCATCGAATTTAGCCTGTAGAGTGTTGAGGAAGCGGGCCTCGCTCTTTCGATACTCTCTACCCAGTGACTCCCTTTGCTCCGCAAATTTATCGTCGATCAGCTGCAACAGTTCCATGTTGATTTCCTTCCGTTGACTCGTGAATTTTGCATCAATTTGTTGCAGCAATTGTGTGTCCGACGTGCGAGCTACCTTGATTTCGGTACTCGACTTTTCACTCCTTAGTCGCTTTGATGCATTCATATTGTTGTTGTTTTGATCAATTTTGAGTTTGAGTGATTTGTGTAATTGTATAAGTTATTGATTTGAGTGTGTATTCGGTAGTTTTCAGTCTTTGTGCACTGCAGTATATGTGTGTGAATGTTTCCTTTCTTTTATCTTTACACTCTCGACCAAAAGAAAAGTGTTTTAAGTGTTTTTAAAAAAAAGTATGGAGAGTACACGCACGATTTGAACGCTAAATGATCATAGACCACAGGCGGCTTATAGTCCGATAGAAATTGTTAATGTTTCCAGATTTTATAGACTTTTTGAGCGACTGTTTCGGGAGCTCTGCAAAAACGCGACTTTCCTTTTGCTACTTCGTATTTAAGTAGTTTAACATCGTATAAAATTTCCAGGATCCTAAAACATCATTTTGGGACAAACTGACATACAGAATTATTCTTTCATTTTGAGAAGTGCCCCAAAATCTTGTTTTGCATATTACTTTTGAACGGATCATCCGATTTTGACAGTTGAGGTGTCATTTGACGTATATTTGAAGTGAATACAACCCCCCCGCCGGCCCCAACAGATCAAATTTTCCAAATTTTCACATTTATACTTACACCACTCTTTTTCCCAAACCAATTGATTTTCTTAAGGTTTTGGTATGCAATGCTTTTAGTTTTTGCAATACCTTTCCATTGATGTCTCAATAGTAACCATCGATCGATTACTGTAGATTTTAATTTCTTCATATATAGTAGTCGCCTTCGCCCACCCTCCTGGTGCGCATCGTCCGTGCGTGGACTGCCGTCCACAGTGATATATAATCAGATATTTCATAATTTTTGAAGTGGTTCGTAGTTATATAGTTAAGAATTTTGTTTTCTAAATTGGTTTATGAAACGCTATTAATTGTGGTTGTACCATTAAATGTTATTAAGAATGATCCGCTTAACTCGGAGTTGTTGACAATATTTATACTATTTATTGAAATGGCACCATCTTGGCTAATGCCTATTTTTTTATTTTTCTCTTTTATTTTTTACAAATTAATTTCTTACCTCTTATTAATCGGCTAAAACAAGTTTCTTCTAAACTTAAAGTCCAATAATTATAAAAGAGTTATTTCTTAAATAAAGACATTTCGTAATATATATTTGCGCATTTTGCGACTTGATTACTTATTAATAATTTTTCATCCGATTGGGAAATGAATAGGGCGTAATATATTTCGCATCTGTTTTTTATTATTTTATATAAATTATTAAAACTTGTTTATGTAGTGCGATTTTGAATACAGAAATACCCATCAAGTCAGCGATATTTACTGACTAGAAGGAAGCGTTTCCGACCCCATAAAGTATATATATTCTTGATCAGGATTACTAGCCGAGTCGATCTAGCCATGTCCGTCTGTCCGTCTGTCTGTCCGGATGAACGCTGAGATCTCGGAAACTATGAGAGCTAGGCTATTGAGATTTGGAGAGCAGGTTCCTGAGCTTCAGCGCAAGTTTGCTTCAGTAGAGTGCCACGCCCACCTTAACGCCCACAAACCGCCCACAAACTTCAAAAAAATCGTAAATATGAACGCGGATATCTCGGAAAATATCAAAGATAGAGAAACGGCATTTCAGATTTAGACTCCGTAGACTTGAGCGCAGCGCAAGTTTGTTACGCGAATATGCCACGCCCACTCTAACGCCCACAAGTCGCCCAAATCTGTGGCGCCCACAATTTTCATTTTTGGTCTCGTCAATACCTATCGATTGATTTAAAAAAAAATTTGCCACGCCAACTCTAACGCCCACAAACCGCCCAAGCCTGTGGCGCCCACAATTTTCGTGCTAGATAAGAAATTTTAACTGAAATGTATTGGTCTCGTCAATACCTATCGATTGATTTAAAAAAAAAACTTTGCCACGCCCACTCTAACGCCCACAACGCGTTAACTGATATGGGGTGTTCTCATCAATACCTATCGATTGACCCAAAAAAAAAGTTTGCCACACCCACTTTAACGCCCACAAACCGCCCACAAACTTCAAAAAAATCGTTAATATGAACGCGGATATCTCGGAAAATGTCAAAGATGGAGAAATGGGATTTCAGATTTAGATTCCGTAGGCAACGCAAGTTTGTTACGCGAATATGCCACACCCACTCTAACGCCCACAAACCGCCCAAGCCTGTGGGCTGCTTGCATATCTCCATTTCCCTTTGGTCCCTTTAGCTGAGTAACGGGTATGTGATAGTCGAGGCACTCGACTATAGCGTTCTTCCTTGTTTTATTTTGTACTTTAATCGGATTTAACATGATCCGGAGTTCCAGCTTACCATTTCCACACGGTGCTTAACTCATTTATTCCAATTTTTGATCAAGCTGATATTAACTGGGATAAAATTAATTCGATTACTTCTTTGTCGTATTTAATTTCCAATTGTGACCTTTTATTTGAATCTCTTTTTATATTATCTTATTCTTCATTTATTATTTCTTTATAAAAACTTAAATTAGTAAAGTCATTTTTTTTGACTTCATTATAGTATTCGTTAACTGTCATCCTACCTTGTCTAAGGATACTTAGTTCGGACTCAAGAACTTGGATTGGTCGTTTGTCATTGTATATAAAGTCCAATCTAGATAAGATTGCTTGAAAATTTAGAACAGTGCCATGATTGGTTAGAGCGTCGTTAAAATTGATAACGCGATAAAGTACTGCTGACTCTGAATTTTATAAAGGCTCATTGCAGTTTCTCCAACCTCCCTCCGACTTAGATATTGTGTCGGTTCCCCGGTGAACTTCGGCAATGATTTTATCACTTCAAGACATGATTCACATTTTATATTTGGGTCAACTTCTTGAATTTAATAGTCCTCTACTATGTTTGCATCTGTAGATAACTTTTCTTCTAAGCCATTTATTTTTATACCCGTTACTCGTAGAGTAAAAGGGTATACTAAATTCGTCGGAAAGTATGTAACAGGCAGAAGGAAGCGTTTCCGACCCCATATATTTATTCTTGATCAGGATCACTTGCCGAGTTGATCTAGCCATTTCCGTCTGTTCGTCTGTCCGTATGAACGCTGAGATCTCGAAAACTATAAAAGCTACAATACTGGGAGATTCCTGCGCAGCGCAAGTTTGTTTCAGCACAGTGCTACGCCCACTTTAACGCCCACAAACCGCCGAAAACTGTAGCTCCTACGGTTTTGATGCTAATATACAAACTTAATTTAAATGTATTGTTTTTTTTTTTTTTTTTTTTTTTTTTTTTTTTTTGTTGAACGTTGATGCACTAAGAGCAGTACAAACAAGTGGCCCAAACGACACCAAGCACGTGCTTGTTACGCGCGGGCCCATTTTTATTTCGGGCAAATACGGTTCGCGAGGAAGGTACATAGAACAAACAAGGACAGGACAAAACATAGATCAACAAGACTAAAGCAAATGAGCTAAGATTTTAGTTTTTAATACAGGGATAGAGGTTGAGGAACAAATTAAATGATATAGGTTGTTATAATTATTACAAAGAACGCGAAAAGGCTCATGCTGACTAAAATTAGATGAACATCGTGGCAAGTTTATAGGATAGTAGTTTCGCATTAGTCTAACAGGAATATTGAAAGTAAGGCGGCTTACCAAATCTACAGAATCAATATCGCCTCTGATAAGATTATTCATAAAAATAGTACCAAGCATAGTTCTACGGCTTACTAGACTAGGCAAATTAATTAAAAGCAATCTACTCGAGTAAGAAGGCAACCTGACGTTTTGATCCCAGTTCAAACCACGTAAGGCAAAAAGAAGAAATTGTTTCTGTACTGACTCTATACGGTCTATGTGCACTTGATACTGAGGACTCCAAACGGAAGAACAGTATTCCAAATTAGGACGGACAAGGGAGGTAAATAATAATTTGGTAGTGTATGGATCATCAAATTCTTTAGACCAACGCTTTATAAACCCAAGAACACTCATAGCTTTATTTACAGTAGAGGTTATGTGGGAGTCAAATTTAAGTTTAGGATCTAGGAGAACACCTAAATCGTTTACTGAGTATATTCGGTCCAGGGACATGTTCTGAAGAGAGTAACTTATGAACGTTGGCGTACCCCTATAAAAAGTCATAACGTTGCATTTAAGATAGTTTAAATTCAAAAGGTTGTACTGACACCATTCCTGGAATCTATTAATGTCTGACTGCAAGCAGAAACCAGACTCAATATTATTATATGAAAAACAAAGCTTAACATCATCAGCATACATTAGTACACGAGAGTGAGTTACTATAGAGGGAAGATCATTTATAAACAGAGTAAACAGCAAAGGGCCTAAATGACTGCCCTGAGGCACTCCAGATGTCACGTTGATCATCTTGGAAACAGCGTTTTTGAATAAAACCCTCTGAGATCTACCATTCAAATAACTTGAAATCCAAGTTAACAGATTATTCGGAAACCCGAGCTGATCTAATTTGAATAAAAGAAGAGAGTGGTTTACAGAGTCAAAGGCTTTACTAAAATCTGTATATATAACGTCTGTCTGCAATTTTTCGTTAAACCCATCTATTACAAAAGATGTCAATTCGAGCAGGTTAGTGGTGGTCGATCTTCGCTTAACAAAACCATGTTGACACGGCGATATTAAAGAGGAGCACAAATGTTGCAACTGAGAGGTAATAATGCGTTCAAATATTTTAGGAATTGCAGACAATTTGGAGATTCCTCTATAGTTCTGAACATTAATCTTCGCACCCTTTTTGTGGAGTGGAATAATAAAAGAATCTTTCCAGATAGTAGGAAAAACAGATGATGAGATAGACAAATTGAAAAGTTTAAGAATGGGTTTACAAATAGTTCGGGCACAAAACTTAAGAACACACCCAGGGAGTCCATCTGGCCCCGGAGAATAGGTTGGCGTTATAGTTTCTAAATCAGTTAAGAGAGAACTTTCGGTGATTACAGGAGAAAAAATACAATTTGCCCTGTTTAAGTGATTAGGGTAGCTAGAATTAGACCAAGAAACAGAACTATAAGTAGATTGGAAGAATTCAGCAAATAAATCTGCAATTTCGGGATCCGTAGATGCCTCAATAGAGTTTAATCGTACAGATGATGGCAATGCTGAAGACTTTCGCTTAGCATTGACAAAGTTATAAAACTGCCTTGGTTCCTTTGAAAATTCAAATTTACATCGGTTCAAATACATGGAATAGCAATGACTGTTAAGTACATTAAAATTAGTACGAGCCACCACATATCTTGAAAAATCGGATGGCCTACCCGACTTTTTGTACTTTTTATAGAAGTTTGTTTTTAGGTTTCTAAGTCTTTGCAACTGATCGGTAAACCAAGGAGGCCTGTCTAACTAAGGAGCAAAACTATCAGGAACACATTCACAGAAAAAAGAGTTTAGGACACTATAAAATAGTTCCGTAGCACTTTCAATATCCAAGCAATTATATAAATTTGTCCAGTTATATTGTGAAATCAAGTTATTGAGTTTACTAAAGTCACATTTACGAAAGCATCTACTTTTAGTTGGTGAAAGAGAAGAAGAAAGGGTGTCAACGCAGGGAAGACAAATTGTAAGTTCTAATGTGGGATGATACCAGTCTTCTGGCATAACTAGTGGGTCAATTCTAGATACCGTGACTTCAGACGGATCTAAAGCAAATACAAGATCCAATTGTCTGTTTAGAGAATTACGTATAAAGCTAACTTGCTGTAATGATAATTCTAACAGACCGTCAACGAATTCATGGTCAGATAAGGGGGTAGAGACAAGTGAGTCAGTGGAAAGGGACCAAGAAATGTCAGGGAGATTGAAATCACCCAAAACAATCAAAAGATCCCTTTCGGAAAGATGAGATAAAACAGTTTTTATTGCAGACAAATGTTGCTTATAAATTGTTAAGTCGGATCCAGGTGGAATATAAGAACAAGTTACATAAATAGAAAAAGATTTCAAAGAAACTTTAACACCAACAAATTCTATTTCATTGGGATTAAGAAAGTATATCCTTTCCGATGTTAAAGTAGAGGTAACGGCAACCAGCACCCCACCCCCCCTACGAGGAGAGCGATCAGTTCTATACGTACTAAAATTTTTGGACAGAACTTCAGAGTCTGATATCTCCGGTTTCAGCCAAGTCTCAGTAAAGGCCAGAATGTCTTCTGAAAAGGCAGAGGAGTCAGCATAAAGCTTAGGTAGCTTCATATTAAGTCCCCTAACATTTTGATAGGCCAAAAGTAAACTGCTCAGTTTTTTGGCGCAGGTACTGTCGTGGAAGGCCTATTATTAGTTCTCCGTCTGTTTGGAACAAATTCTTTAAAGACCAATTCATCATTAAGCCAAAAACTTTTAGAATTTAGTACATTAAATACTTCCGGAGGAGCAGATATTTTAAAGGAAGATATCCTACGAACATATGGAAATTTAAACTCCTCCACTGTGATGTTTTGAGATGGGAATTCCTGTTGTATAAATTCCAAAACATCAGCAGATGTGGTTTCAGGTGTTAAACGAGACACAAATAATTGCTTTCTATATGGAACAACCGAGAGGCTCTTTCTTCCACCACCAGCAATCTGAACATCGTTCGTCTGATTATCGAGACTAGGGACTATAGAGCTAACTTCCACCGTAGGCACAGAAAGCTGCGTAAGGTTTGAAACGGTAGGCTGACTAGCAGAAACAGGGACTCCAGAGCTTTTGGTACCTATGGGTACTGCTGTCAGAGAAGCTTTAGGTCCTCCAGCCCCAGTGGATGCCGACATTGCTGCCGTTACCGATCGGGTAAAAATATTAGAAGCTAAGTTGGGATTCGGAACTGATGCCTTTACTTGAAGAGATTTTGAAGGAGCAGTCTTCTTGCGTTTAGGTGACCCTACTGACATTTTTTTATTATCAAGGTCCGCCTTAAACTCTTTAAAATCAGCAACTACGCTCATGAGTTTATCGAACAGTTTCATAAAACGATCATTGGTCAGCGCAACATAGCCATCCAAATCACGATCTATTTCCACGCATGAGGCACAAGTCCACGAAAAACCAACACGCAGATCAATATAATCTTTTACTCTGCCAACAAGTCCAGTACATTTTGGGTGTATGACAATGTTGCAGAGATGACAGTAAGTAAAAACGTCATTAGGTGACGATCCAAACTGACAATCTTTTTTGCAACAAAAAAGAGCCATTTTTAATTTAAGAAAAAAAGTTATTAATAAAACCAAAGAATCAAAAGAATTATAAATACCTCACTTAATTTGACACTGGGATCAAACAAATAAAAATGTAGACACACAAGAACACAAAAGTATAAGAGCGCGTAGAGACTTCGAGAGCGAGAGAGCGCAACAGAGTGGATGTCGACTGAGCGTGGCTTGCGAAACACAAACAAAATATACACGACAACAGTTTAGACGACAAGAAACGGGAGAGAGATTACAAGAAGGTTATGGGAAACAACAACAAAAGCTATTGAAACCAAAGCACCACAGCGTACAGAAGTTACAATAACAAAATGCACGGGCTAAACACAGAGTTAGGTTTTGTTAAAATTTCTACAATAAAATAGACAATTAAACATAAACAGACGATTTAAAACACAAGCACGGCTGGTTATGAAGGACTTAGTCACAAAACAAGGCACCAGTATCACAGATATTAATGACAAATTGACAAAAATCACAGAGCACAAGATAAACACAACCGGTCACAAGCGACGCTAAATCGATTTGTTCTCATCAATACTTATCGATTGACCCAAAAATGTTTGTTTAACGCCCATAAACCGCCCACAAACTTCAAAATATCGTAAGTATGAACGTGGATATCTCGGAAACTATCAAAGGTAGAGAATTGGGATCTCTGATTTAGATTCCGTAGCCTGGTACGCAGCGCAAGTTTGTTACGCGAATAATTACTCTTACGCCCACAATCCGCCCGAACCTGTGGCGCCCACAATTTTCATGCTTGATAAAAAATTTTAACTTAAATGTTTTGGTCTCGTCAATACCTATCGATTGATCCCATTTCAATCTCGCTTTGCTGCTTGCATATCTCCATATTCCTTTGGTCCCTTAAGCTGAGTAACGGGTATCTGATAGTCGAGGTACTCGACTATAGCGTTCATCCTTGTTTTAATTTACATAACTTAAACTGTTTGTCCGATCAAGATATTTGTTAGATCGCGGCTATATCTATGGCCCACGTGCTTTTTCTCAAATCTTCAAAATGTTTTTTAATAATTACAACTTTTTTATAATTTTTCGCGTTATTGCGTCGGAAACGGGAGCAAAGGGAGCGAGAGCTTTTACAACAAAACACGAAATGAATTTGCATTCGCTTTTCGCCGAAGTGATGATACGAGAGGTAAGTGCCCAAGGGAATGGCAGGAGAAGTTTAAGTTGAAAACATTTGTATGTTTTGTTTTTAAGAAGAAGAACAAAAATTGGGCTCCAATTAACTTTTGAATTTAACAGAACAAGAAAAGCAAGAGAGATCGCTATAGTCGATGCCATCGACTATCAGATACCCGTTACTTAGCTAAGTGTACTGGGAGCACTCAGAGAGTGCGAGAGAGATCGAGATCTAAAAGCAAGATTGTACACTTTATTTGCTTATATCTGTTTAATTAATGACCCGAACTGAACAATTTTTGTCATGTAATTGAAAATTGACAATCAAAACAAAATCTAATTAAAATTTTTTTTGTTTTTAAATAATCAATAATGTGGATGCTAGATGGCTTTAAGCCTTATGGGCGACTGTGGGCGTTAGAGCTCAAGAATCTATATGCCAAATCCCAATATTATTTCCAACTTCGGTAATTTGAATTGAAAAAGCAAACAAACTCAAAAACATTACTTTTTGCAATGTAAGCAAAGAAACATACAAGCACTTATATGTTTGGAAATGTGTTTTCATACCGTTGCATGGGGTATAATGATAATGATAATGAAGGAGACCTTTGCGACCTCATAAAGTATATATGTATATTCTTGATCACTAGACGAGTCGATCTAGCCATGTCCGTCTGTTCGTTTTTACGCGAACTTGTCTCTCCTTTTTTTACTAAAGGTAGTATATAATTCGGAACGAGCCGGATCAGACAATTATATCCTATAGCTCAGAGGAATGTTCAAATAAATAATAAAAAATAAACTAAAACAAGAAAGAAAGTTAACTTCGGTAAGCCGAAGATTATATACCCGAGGGAGCATTGTATGTTGTATGATTGACCCAAAAAAAAATTTACCACGCCCACTTTAACCCCACAAACTGCCAAAGCCTATGGCGCCCACAAATTCCATGCTAGAAAAAAATGTTAACTGATATGTATTAGTCTCGTCAATACCTATCGATTGACACAAAAAAAAAAAAGTTTGCCGCACACACTCTAACGCCCAAAACGCTTAAATCCGTCTACCGCCCACATAACCATATATTGAGATCAAAAGTAGGTGGCGCTTTTCAATCTCGTAAAATCAAATTCATACATTTATTTATTCTCTGCTGATAGAGATGCCAGACAGCATTTTATAAACGGCAGACGTTAAAATAAATTACGAAAACTAATTTATGTTATTACTTTAAAACTTGTTAAGGGAAAGGAGTATGTATTTGTAGGTGTGTTTTTTTTACAAACGGAAAATATGGTTGGATGAGAAATTCGAATCTCTATCTTGGCGCTCTCGGAGCAGAGTGCGCGGCTAACTAATTCTATTGAATAATTAACAATTTAAACAATTTGTCCTTCTTGTCTCCCCCTCTCTCTCCCCAATAAATTCAATACCAATTACAATTATCTCATTTAAATTGCTGAAAAACAATGACAGGAACGCGGGAGGGGGCTTTTCGGTCCTTGAATTTTCTCTCTCCATTCTGACCTGCATAGCAAAACCCGTGTGCCTAATGAGATTATTTTTCCGGATTAACATATTTACTTAACTTTTATCAATTTTCAATTTAAAAGTTGAGTAACAGGTATCTGATAGTCGAGACACTCGACTCGCTTTAAAAATTATATAATTCGATTTGGTCAATTGTTTATTAAGATATATGGGCTGTACTGTTTTTTTACTGTTTTGTTTTTTAAATCGCATTGCCACCTTAAATATTCAATTGTTCAGTAGGATTTGTCGACGCTACTGATTGTAAACACAGCCTGCTGGAGTTTAGCAGCCGCATTTCAATTTATATTTATTTAGTCTTTGTTTTCTCTGTTCCTCGTAGAATTAAAGGGTATACAAGACTCGTCGGCATGTATGTAACAGGTAGAAGGAAGTCTTTCCGTTCCTCTAAAGTAAATATATTATTGATCAGGATCACTAGACTTAGCTATGTCCGTATACCTTTCCGTCCGTATGAACGGTGAGATCTTGTAAACTGTAAGAGAAAGTTGGGACTTGGCTTGTAGATTCTTGAGCTTCTTGCCTAGCGCAAACTTATTTCATCAGAGTGCCACGCCCACAAACGCCCATAAATTTTGAAATTTTTGGTAAAAAGTAAAACGGATTTTGATTTTATAATCAATATCCATCTCTCTTGTTTTTTTATGTTAATCATATTACCTTTACTTCATTAGTTAGGCCCAGTACTCAACCTAACAAGAAGTGGGTCAAGCAAAAAACACTATCATCAGCCAATTATTTCTTGAGCGTCCCATGCTGATTAATGTATTAATATCCGTGTTTAAAAAATTGGCCACGCTGGCTTCAACCACTTCTACGAATAGAAACTAACATTGTAATAGCTGCTGTTGTTACTGCATTATTTATCAAGGGTATTATTTGGTATTTTTGGTATATTTGGGGGAAGACACCCCCAAAAGTAACAGCACACGGTGGTCGTTAAAAATGCTCGGTAACTTAAGAAATGCATACAATGAACTAATTTTTTTTGTGAGGTAAGCACCTCAATAAAAATGTGCCGTTTTTTTGTTGGTAAGGTTAATTCTGGTAAATATTGAAATATTGTATTATGTACTAGTAGGTAGTAAGCGGATATATTTACTGGAATATTCTTTAAAGTTTTTATTAAAATTTATTTTTTTATTAAATCAAAAAAGTGCACTTAAAGCATTTAAAATCAAAAATAAACAAAAAACTACGATACCTTATCGTATATATCGAATAGGGCAATCTATACACGAACATGATATTTTATATAATTTTTAAATTTTAATTTTTTTTAAACAGCAAACTAGCTAGCTATAAAATTAATTTGGATTGGTGTGGTATTATTTATAGGCAATAATAAAAATATGTTTATATTTTATTCAGAAGGGTAGACCTCATCTGTGTATATATTAACGTTCTCGATTTGGTGTGGGATGTTATACCAGTCTGTGTGGGGTGCATTTTGTAGAAACTGACCGAGGGTAGTACGTAGTCTGTTTTGGGTGGGATTCGATACCGACTGTTGCAGTGACTGCCAGTTGCTTTTTTGCCTGCGAATAGTGCTATGGCCGCTTTGCGTGTGCGGACTCAGTTATTATGTTAATATCCATCTAATATACAGACTTTTCAAGGATGACCTCTCAGTACCGTCCAAAGCCCATGCCTCCATAAGGTTGCATAAGGTTTAAGGACCTTTTGCTTGTACTAGGATAGGGTGACGTTGCTGAAAGCGCCTTCTAGGTCTATCAATGCTGCCTTATTTTATCCTTTTATCCTTATTTTAGAAACCTCTCTCTATACATGATCCTAAAAGGGGAGGGCGGGCGGTATCTGTTGATCTGTTTTGAATTTGTCGTTAACCTGATGTAAGTGTCTATTAGTCGTTCTACTGCTTTTAACAACACACTTATTGAACGGAAGTCCTTTGGGGTGGTGTGTGAGGAGTTTTGCAAGCTTGTAGTATAAATATTACCTTAGTGTCCAGCCGTCTGAGTGCTAGGCAGCTGTGGAAGATGACCTTCAACCAAGGAAGGATTTTGTATAGAGCTTGAGCTATCAACTATGCTCTGATCGTCGGGGTTTTCAGCCCACTCTCCTCGTATCCTCAGAAAGTTTTGCTTTTTTATACCTAGCCTTATTGAAGTAAGTTCTGCACTCGCTTTTAAGATTCGTCATTCGGCATCCAGCCGTAAAAAATGTGGACAAGTCCTGAGCGGGTGAATTTCCCGACAGACTTGGCGTCGGAACAATTGAGTTCCTCGGGAACATCTGTCTTCTACGGATTGCAAGCGTCGTACAGTGGTTGCGCCCATAGGACCAAATTCAAAAAATTATAACTACAAAAATTTGCGAAAAGTAACCAAATCGCATCTAAAATGACCAAACTTCTTCATAACAAACCAGTTTTTTCTAGATATCTAACGGGACTTTCTAAAAATAGAATTGAAGCTGTGAACACGTGTTCATTTGCAAAGCGCATCTGCACGCATAGCGAATTTTTCACAACAAAAGCGAACTTCAAAGTGTTCAGTCAACTAATTACGATGCCCAATTTAAGGGTATTATTTTTAAGTTTCAATATTAATAAAAGCTTACTTGTGCTGTCGTTATTTTTAAATTAATTCTTTACTTTATTATATTTTCAGTATCTTTTGTATTCGTGTTTTCTATGTTTACTAAAAGTTTTAACTGTGATCCCCCAAGATGCCCCGATTCATTTTTTATTCAGTGTATTCTTAAAATATCTTAAGGTATAAAAAAAGTTAAAGCTAGCTGCAGATACTTGCAGATGTGTGCATAATCAACCATAAACTAACACCGTCTCTTTTTTTCTTCAAGGTCAAAGCAGCTGTTTTGCATTGTAGTTGTGCTGTGTCTTTGTGTTCGTCCTTAGTGTTTTATGTTTTTTTTAGGTTCAAATTTTAATTTTTATAGCGTTATTTCTTTATTAATTTAATTTTGGTAGGTGACTCTTCTCATTGTGTCTTCACTCGCTTGTACATATTCAATTATTGGTGTACAGTAATCGACACTAATGCAGAAAAATTACGGAAGGTCATCGAACATGTGAACCGCAATATTGAAAAAATTGGCTACGTCTCCGAGATGAGCGTGTTAACGAAATGTATTGGTTAGATTTGCAAAAAAATTGCTTCGTTTTGGACACAATATAAACGCAAAAAGGCATCAATTCATGAATTCCAATCTAATTGGCTTAACGAAAAGGAAACAATTTTAATGAAACGCACTCCAAGTAAGCCTCAAGAAATGATCGAAACTGCAAAGCGTGGACGTCCGAAAGTAGACTTTAGGGAGTCATCAAAAAGAACTAAGAGACGAAGAATAGCTGAGATTTCAATAACTAATGAATCTGCAGCTTGTGACGTACGATCGTGCAACTTTCTATCAAATGCAATGTGTAGCAAAGCTAACATCGATGAAGTCCTGTCGCTTCTCATGGAGGCAAACTTGAGCAAGCATCAATATTTTCTTATTCGAAGCTATGTGAACTCAAAGACCTCCTTTGACCTTTTTCCAAGCTACGGTCAACTGTTAAAGGCTAAGAAATTAACCTATCCAGACAAAATAACTGTAAGTGAATCAAAAGTTGAAGTCGATTACAGAGCTTGGTTGACCATACTGCGAGGAGGATTGTAAAACTTCAGCATGATGATCTTGAAAGCGTTGGAAGTGATTGCTCTGATAACCTTATTTTAATTGGCAAATCTGGATTTGACGGCAGCACTGGACATTCAGAATACAAACAGAAAGTCTGCAATAAGGATTTGAGAGATTCCAGTCTTTTTGTGACATCAAATGTGCCATTACAACTTAAAACCATGGAAAATTATCCAAAACATGAAAAAATAATTTGGAAGAATCCGCGACCTTCATCTACACGATACTGCAGACCATTAAGATTGCAATTTGCAAAAGAAACGGCTCAATTAGCTGAAGACGAAGAAAAGTATTTCAAAGCTAAGATTGAAGTGTTGAATGCCACGCCATGTAATGTGTCCGGTAAAGAAATTAAAATTAAACACAGCTTGCAGTTGACCATGGTTGATGGGAAAATTTGTAGTGCCCTAAGTCACACGTCATCTTCTAAGTGCTACATATGTGAGGCGAAGCCGACAGAGATAAACGATTTGGAAAATTGTTTGAAAAAGAAGGTTAATGAATCACCAGAAGGAAAACAAATACTTTCGACAAGGAAATCCCAAATGCAGAATGATTTTCGCATACGAATGGGAATTATTGTGGATACACCTAGGAGTGAAGGAAGTGGCACGTCAAATTATGGCAATACGGCCAGAGCGTTTTTTAAAAATCCGAAACTAGCAGCAGAAAAAGCGGGTATTAATGAAGATATTATAATCCGCTGTTCAATATTGCTGCAGTGTTTGGCATCAGGCTACAAAATCAATGCGGCAAAATTTAGAGAATATGCACTTGATACTGCCAGAAAGCTGATTAGCTTGTATCCATGGTACTTTCTTCCACCATCCGTACACAACATTTTAGTTCATGCTCCAGATGTCATAAGTTATGCACTTGTGCCGATTGGAGAATTATCAGAAGAAGCTGCAGAGTCAAAAAATAAGAACATCAAAATGTTTTAGAGGACAGCACACCAGGAAGACTTCTCGGATTGATACAAACACAGATTTGATGCACAGATTACTTCTGAGCTCAGATCCATATGTTACTGGCCAAAGAAAGATCCCACATTCAAAAAAGTCAGTTTTATCAGCATCAGTATTTGAACTACTCGATGACTTAAATTAAATATATCCAGTTATCATTTATTTTTTAAAATTTTGTTTTCTTTTGCTATAATTTGTATTTTCGTTTATTATTATTGTTATGTGTATTTCATGTAAGTAACACTTAATAATCCAAACTAACGAATTAATATTGGTGGGCGGATAATAAACCACTCCTCTTCCTCTTAAAATATTACTTAAATGTAATATTACTTAAATAAAAAAGTTTGAAGCTGAAAATAGCAACGCGTTTGAAATTTGGTTCGATATTTTGTATGGGAGCTATGGGCTATAGCCGGGCGATATGTCCAATTTTTTTTTTTTGCTATAATTAAAATATTTTTATAGAATTTTGGGGAAAATTTTAAAACGATATAACATCTAGAAGTATTTTTGGCCGCGGCTCCCATACAGGTCCAACCACTGTGCGTCGAAGTGATGATATGTGGGATGAATATTAGAAACAATAATAATAAAGTGGAGGATTAAAAAAAAGGGCTTGGACTGGCTGATGGGAAATTAAATCATTATTGACATTAAACATATAGACTCTGTACGTTGTTTTCTACGTGCAGGAACACCAGCTTACTAATAGGTCTCTTGGGGAGTCCGCTGGTAACGTGAACTTCAACAACGAGGACATTGAATCAGAGCCAGGATAGTCCTCTGTATGCCATCACATGATGGCGTGTCATCCTCTTAACGATGTCACCGGGTGTCAGGTTTTTAGTTCGAGTTTGCCATTTACATCTCCTATGAAACTTCTAGAGATATTCTGTCTTCCATCTGATCGCAAGCAATTGGCTAAGGCATTTAACGCGGTGCCATTGGTTCAGAATAGAACTGGCTTCGTCGATTATAGGTTGTTCAGCAGCCGCCAGTATTGGTTCCCCTGTTAGGAAATGCCCAGGAGTGAGTGGAAGCAGATCGGAAAGAGCGTCTTGAATTGAAACACGCCTCAATACGGCACAAGAGAGTGGATAACTCTTCGAAAATATATTTGTAATTTCCCGTTATCTTGTAGAAGTGGGTCTTACAACTTCTTACTTCGGCTTCCTAGACACCAACCATGGGAGGAGCTCCCGATAGATCAAATGCCAGAAAAGGCTCTGGTAATAGGGGTTCAATTTCAAGGAAATCTTTGCTAAGACATTTTTCAGCACCGGCAAAGGTCTTTCCGTTGTCAGAGTAAAGCTGAAGGGGGCATCCTCGCCTTGACGAGAATATGGACAATGCACCAAGAAACTTCTCTGTAGTCAAATCAGACATGTCAGAAATATCCCAAGATAGCAGATATCAAGAAACAGTAATTCTAGGTGGGAACACCCAGTTAATACGATCCGTACCGGAAGCCAAGCAAAAGCTTTAGTTTGGTATAAAAGACTTTAGACAATTAGAGAAAAGGGGAGAAACCATTTGGGTGTCTTGCTGACGGAAGCCGGCAGCTCCGAGGGAAGGCGACTTTCCCAGGGGTAGTCGTCCACGGAGTCTTCTGCCACCAGGACCAGCCACCCTATCCAACAGTCCTTGATGAGGACACAAATAGCAGCTCGAACGAATCTTATATGTCGGACCACCGACGCCATTGTCATCAAAGAACGTGAAGAGGATCAACAATATGGACGACATCCGACATACTGTGATGCTTGTGGCCGCAGTACCCGACATCCCCATGCTCTTGAAAATGGTTCAGCTGTAGGAGCCATCCGTTCAGAGGCATAGCGACCAATAGCATACGTCGGAGAAAGTTGTGATGCAACATAAATGTGTTAATCGAGCCAACCAAAGTGAACTCATGCATAACCAAAGACCAATATCCTCTAATAATACAATTGGAGAACAAGTGAAAATCAACAAAAAAACATTGGAAGCATTCAAACATGCACTGAAATACATTTAAACCAATCGAATCGATAGACAAAGTGCGAATCATGATGAACAACCGTTGAAGAAGTCGCATGCCTCGGGCATAATATAACTATATATTTTGTGTTTAAGTGAATTGGTATACTTAAGAACAGCCGTATTTTGGTGTACGTATATTTATATATATATATATCCAATATAATATTTTCCAAAGCCCAGGATCCGGAGAGTCGAGATCTCATCGCCCAGGATTTAAAGAGGGGGTAAGTTTGTCGGAACACGGTTCCTTTCTTATAAACATACATATATAAATATCCGTGCAGTATCCTACAGTTTTATGGACTACTATAAACTTTTCCAGAGGCGAGTATCAGCCTTGTTGTTGTATGTACAATTGCAAGAGCTCTCTGAGCGACGTTTTGTAGTCGTGAATAGTCAGCATTTTGCTGATGTGTGCACCTTCACAGGTGGTAAATTCGATACTCTCCGCTAACCAAATATCGTCAATTAGTTTAATTTCCATATGATTTTGCCAACATTATGTTATTCATCCACGGCACTCGCCGATATAAATATTATCCAATAAATTTGTAATGTAAAAGAATATCAAAACACGAAGTGCTAAAGCTTTATTATAGGGGGTGCTGACGCGAGAAGTGGAGTAGGTCAAGAACAATGACATAACTTTTGACGGACAACCTTGACAATAGGGGATCGTATTGCGCGGCCCGTGACGATCCATTGGCACACGAACGTGTGAAGGGGAGGGAATATGGCCAAAACACAGCCCGATCGTATTGCGATCAAGCGACAGCTAAGCTTGTGGGGCAGTGTGGACTGACGACTGACGAACTTTATGAACTAATATTATTTTCCAGGCACTTTTAATATTTATTTTCGTTATGTTGCAGGGGAGAGAGGCTTACCAAGATCCCACGACCCGAATACGACGTAGCTTATGCCGGCAAATGGTGCCAGAATATCGGACGCCTCTCTCTCTCTAATATGCCCACGTAACACACGCCCACTCTAACGCCCACAAACTGCCCAAAACTGTGGCTCCTACAGTTTTGATGCTAGAATAAAAATTTTAAATGAAATGTGTTGTCCTCATCAATACCTATCGATTGACAAAAAAAAGTTTTCCACGCCCACTTAAACGCCCAAAATTAAAATATTTGCCCACAAACAGCCCACAAACTTCAAAAAATCGTAAATATGAACGTGGATATCTCGGAAACTATCAAAGATAGAGAATTGGGATCTAAGATTTAGATTTAGATTTAGGGGTAGTGACCGATAACATACTTCGAAGAAAGAAGTGATGCAATGTAAATGTGTTAATCGATCTAATCAAAGCTAAGTGAACTTGTGCACAACCAAAGACCAATATCCTCAAGTAATACAATTGGAGAAAAAGTGAAAATCAAAAAATCATTGATAATACATTTAAACCAACCGAATCGATAGACAAAGTGCCAATCATGATGAACAATTAGAGAAGAGCAAATCCACCAGCCGTTGAAGAAGTTTCACGCCTCTGGCATAATATATCTAAATATTTTGTGTTTAAGTGAATTGGTATACTTAAGGACAGCCGTATTTTGGTGCACCTATATTTAAATATATATATCCAATATAATATTTTCCAAAGCCCAGAATACGGAGCATCGAGATCTTATCGCCCAGAATTTAAAAAGGGGTAAGTTTGTCAAGACACTGTTCCTTTCTTAAAAACAGCCTATTCGTGCAGTATTTTACACTTTTATATACTGCTATCAAATTTTTAGCGGCGAGTATCAGTTTTGTAGTTGTATGTGCAATTGCAAGAACCCTCTGAGCGACATAACTTTCGACGGACAACCTTGACAATAGAGTATCGGATTGCACAACCCGCGACAATCTATTTGGCACTCGAATGTGTGGAGAGGAGGGAATATGGCCGAAACATAGTTCGATCGTATTGCGATCGAGTACAGGTAAGCGTGTGGGGCAGTGTGGACCGACTTTACGGACTAATATTAATTTCCAGGAATCGCCTCTAAAATGACCAAACTTCTTCATAACAAACCAGTTTTTTCCAAATATCTAACGGGGCTTCTTTCATCTGCAGGCATAGCGAATTTTTCACAACAAAAGCGAACTTCAAAGTGTTCAGTCAACTAATTACGCTGCCCAATTTAAAGGTATTATTTTTAAGTTTCAATATTAATAAAAGATTACTTGTGCTGTCGTTATTTTTAAATTAATTCTTTACTTTATTATATTGTCAGTATCTTTTGTATTCGTGTTTTCTATGTTTACTAAAAGTTTTAACTGTGATCCCCCAAGATGCCCCGATTCATTTTTTATTCAGTGTATTCTTCAATATCTTAAGGTATAAAAAAAGTTAAAGCTAGCTGCAGATACTTGCAGATGTGTGCATAATCAACCATAAACTAACACCGTCTCTTTTTTTCTTCAAGGTCAAAGCAGCTGTTTTGCATTGTAGTTGTGCTGTGTCTTTGTGTTCGTCCTTAGTGTTTTATGTTTTTTTTAGGTTCAAATTTTAATTTTTATAGCGTTATTTCTTTATTAATTTAATTTTGGTAGGTGACTCTTCTCATTGTGTCTTCATTGTGAAAACATTGGCTACGTGTCCGAGATGAGCGTGTTAACGAAATGTATTGGTTAGATTTGCAAAAAAATTGCTTCGTTTTGGACACAATATAAACGCAAAATGGCATCAATTCATGAATTCCAATCTAATTGGCTTAACGAAAAGGAAACAATTTTCATGAAACGCACTCCAAGTAAGCCTCAAGAAATGATCGAAACTGCAAAGCGTGGACGTCCGAAAGTAGACTTTAGTGAGTCATCAAAAAGAACTAAGAGACGAAGAATAGCTGAGATTTCAATAACTAATGAATCTGCAGCTTGTGACGTACGATCGTGCAACTTTCTATCAATTGCAATGTGTAGCAAAGCTAACATCGATGAAGTCCTGTCGCTTCTCATGGAGGCAAACTTGAGCAAGCATCAATATTTTCTTATTCGAACTCAAAGACCTCCTTTGACCTTTTTCCAAGCTACGGTCAACTGTTAAAGGCTAAGAAATTAACCTATCCAGACAAAATAACTGTAAGTGAATCAAAAGCTGAAGTCGATTACAGAGCTTGGTTGACCATACTGCGAGGAAGATTGTAAAGCTTCAGCATGATGTTCTTGAAAGCGTTGGAAGTGATTGCTCTGATAACCTTATTTTAATTGGCAAATCTGGATTTGACGGCAGCACTGGACATTCAGAATACAAACAGAAAGTCTGCAATAAGGATTTGAGAGATTCCAGTCTTTTTGTAACATCAAATGTGCCATTTCAACTTAAAACCATGGAAAATTATCCAAAAGATGAAAAAATAATTTGGAAGAATCCGCGACCTTCATCTACACGATACTGCAGACCATTAAGATTGCAATTTGCAAAAGAAACGGCTCAATTAGCTGAAGAAGAAGAAAAGTATTTTAAAGCTAAGATTGAAGTGTTGAATGCCACGCCATGTAATGTGTCCGGTAAAGAAATTAAAATTAAACACAGCTTGCAGTTGACCATGGTTGATGGGAAAATTTGTAGTGCCCTAAGTCACACGTCATCTTCTAAGTGCTACATATGTGAGGCGAAGCCGACAGAGATAAACGATTTGGAAAATTGTTTGAAAAAGAAGGTTAATGAGTCACGCTTTCAGTTTGGATTGTCTCCATTACACTCCTATATTCGTTTTTTTGAATACTTTTTGCATGTATCGTACAGACTCGACCTGAAGAGCTGGAGAGTTAGTACTCCAGAAGGAAAACAAATACTTTCGACAAGGAAATCCCAAATGCAGAATGATTTTCGCATACAAATGGGAATTATTGTGGATACACCTAGGAGTGAAGGAAGTGGCACGTCAAATTATGGCAATACGGCCAGATCGTTTTTTAAAAATCCGAAACTAGCAGCAGAAATAACGGGTATTAATGAAGATATTATAATTCGCTGTTCAATATTGCTGCAGTGTTTGGCATCAGGCTACAAAATCAATGCGGCAAAATTTAGAGAATATGCACTTCATACTGCCAGAAAGCTGATTAGCTTGTATCCATGGTACTATCTTTCACCATCCGTACACAACATTTTAGGTTATGCTCCAGATGTCATAAGTTATGCACTTGTGCCGATTGGAGAATTATCAGAAGAAGCTGCAGAGTCAAAAAATAAGAACATCAAAATGTTTTAGAGGACAGCACACCAGGAAGACTTCTCGGATTGATACAAACACAGATTTGATGCACAGTTTACTTCTGAGCTCAGATCCATATGTTACTGGCCAAAGAAAGATCCCACATTCAAAAAAGTCAGTTTTATCAGCATCAGTATTTGAACTACTCGATGACTTAAATTAAATATATCCAGTTATCATTTATTTTTTAAAATTTTGTTTTCTTTTGCTATAATTTGTATTTTCGTTTATTATTATTGTTATGTGTATTTCATGTAAGTAACACTTAATAATCCAAACTAACGAATTAATATTGGTGGGCGGATAATAAACCACTCCTCTTCCTCTTAAAATATTACTTAAATGTAATATTACTTAAATAAAAAAGTTTGAAGCTGAAAATAGCAACGCGTTTGAAATTTGGTTCGATATTTTGTATGGGAGCTATGGGCTATAGCCGGGCGATATGTCCAATTTTTTTTTTTTGCTATAATTAAAATATTTTTATAGAATTTTGGGGAAAATTTTGAAACGATATAACATCTAGAAGTATTTTTGGCCGCGGCTCCCATACAGGTCCAACCACTGTGCGTCGAAGTGATGATATGTGGGATGAATATTAGAAACAATAATAATAAACTGGAGGATTAAAAAAAGGGCTTGGACTGGCTGATGGGAAATTAAATCATTATTGACATTAAACATATAGACTCTGTACGTTGTTTTCTACGTGCAGGAACACCAGCTTACTAATAGGTCTCTTGGGGAGTCCGCTGGTAACGTGAACTTCAACAACGAGGACATTGAATCAGAGCCAGGATAGTCATCTGTATGCCATCACATGATGGCGTGTCATCCTCTTAACGATGTCACCGGGTGTCAGGTTTTTAGTTCGAGTTTGCCATTTACATCTCCTATGAAACTTCTAGAGATATTCTGTCTTCCATCTGATCGCAAGCAATTGGCTAAGGCATTTAACGCGGTGCCATTGGTTCAGAATAGAACTGGCTTCGTCGATTATAGGTTGTTCAGCAGCCGCCAGTATTGGTTCCCCTGTTAGGAAATGCCCAGGAGTGAGTGGAAGCAGATCGGAAAGAGCGTCTTGAATTGAAACACGCCTCAATACGGCACAAGAGAGTGGATAACTCTTCGAAAATATATTTGTAATTTCCCGTTATCTTGTAGAAGTGGGTCTTACAACTTCTTACTTCGGCTTCCTAGACACCAACCATGGGAGGAGCTCCCGATAGATCAAATGCCAGAAAAGGCTCTGGTAATAGGGGTTCAATTTCAAGGAAATCTTTGCTAAGACATTTTTCAGCACCGGCAAAGGTCTTTCCGTTGTCAGAGTAAAGCTGAAGGGGGCATCCTCGCCTTGACGAGAATATGGACAATGCACCAAGAAACTTCTCTGTAGTCAAATCAGACATGTCAGAAATATCCCAAGATAGCAGATATCAAGAAACAGTAATTCTAGGTGGGAACACCCAGTTAATACGATCCGTACCGGAAGCCAAGTAAAAGCTTTAGTTTGGTATAAAAGACTTTAGACAATTAGAGAAAAGGGGAGAAACCATTTGGGTGTCTTGCTGACGGAAGCTGGCAGCTCCGAGGGAAGGCGACTTTCCCAGGGGTAGTCGTCCACGGAGTCTTCTGCCACAAGGACCAGCCACCCTATCCAACAGTCCTTGATGAGGACACAAATAGCAGCTCGAACGAATCTTATATGTCGGACCACCGACGCCATTGTCATCAAAGAACGTGAAGAGGATCAACAATATGGACGACATCCGACATACTGTGATGCTTGTGGCCGCAGTACCCGACATCCCCATGCTCTTGAAAATGGTTCAGCTGTAGGAGCCATCCGTTCAGAGGCATAGCGACCAATAGCATACGTCGGAGAAAGTTGTGATGCAACATAAATGTGTTCATCGAGCCAACCAAAGTGAACTCATGCATAACCAAAGACCAATATCCTCTAATAATACAATTGGAGAACAAGTGAAAATCAACAAAAAAACATTGGATGCATTCAAACATGCACTGAAATACATTTAAACCAATCGAATCGATAGACAAAGTGCGAATCATGATGAACAACCGTTGAAGATGTCGCATGCCTCGGGCATAATATAACTATATATTTTGTGTTTAAGTGAATTGGTATACTTAAGAACAGCCGTATTTTGGTGTACGTATATTTATATATATATATATCCAATATAATATTTTCCAAAGCCCAGGATCCGGAGAGTCGAGATCTCATCGCCCAGGATTTAAAGAGGGGGTAAGTTTGTCGGAACACGGTTCCTTTCTTATAAACATACATATATAAATATCCGTGCAGTATCCTACAGTTTTATAGACTACTATAAACTTTTCCAGCGGCGAGTATCAGCCTTGTTGTTGTATGTACAATTGCAAGAGCTTTCTGAGCGACGTTTTGTAGTCGTGAATAGTCAGCATTTTGCTGATGTGTGCACCTTCACAGGTGGTAAATTCGATACTCTCCGCTAACCAAATATCGTCAATTAGTTTAATTTCCATATGATTTTGCCAACATTATGTTATTCATCCACGGCACTCGCCGATATAAATATTATCCAATAAATTTGTAATGTAAAAAAATATCAAAACATGAAGTGCTAAAGCTTTATTAAAGGGGGGTGCTGACGCGAGAAGTGGAGTAGGTCAAGAACAATGACATAACTTTTGACTGACAACCTTGACAATAGGGGATCGTATTGCGCGGCCGTGACGATCCATTGGCACACGAACGTGTGAAGGGGAGGGAATATGGCCAAAACACAGCCCGATCGTATTGCGATCAAGCGACAGCTAAGCTTGTGGGGCAGTGTGGACTGACGACTGACGAACTTTATGAACTAATATTATTTTCCAGGCACTTTTAATATTTATTTTCGTTATGTTGCAGGGGAGAGAGGCTTACCAAGATCCCACGACCCGAATACGACGTAGCTTTTGCCGGCAAATGGTGCCAGAATATCGGACGCCTCTCCCTCGGCCCAAGTCCCTGGCAGGACTCGGGCACTAATATGCCCACGTAACACACGCCCACAAACCGCCCAAAACTGTGGCTCCTACAGTTTTGATGCTAGAATAAAAATTTTAAATGAAATGTGTTGTCCTCATCAATACCTATCGATTGACAAAAAAAAGTTTGCCACACCCACTTAAACGCCCAAAATTAAAATATTTGCCCACAAACAGCCCACAAACTTCAAAAAATCGTAAATATGAACGTGGATATCTCGGAAACTATCAAAGATAGAGAATTGAGATCTAAGATTTAGATTTAGATTTAGGGGTAGTGACCGATAGCATACTTCGAAGAAAGAAGTGATGCAATGTAAATGTGTTAATCGATCTAATCAAAGCTAAGTGAACTTATGCACAACCAAAGACCAATATCCTCAAGTAATACAATTGGAGAAAAAGTGAAAATCAAAAAATCATTGATAATACATTTAAACCAACCGAATCGATAGACAAAGTGCCAATCATGATGAACAATTAGAGAAGAGCAAATCCACCAGCCGTTGAAGAAGTTTCACGCCTCTGGCATAATATATCTAAATATTTTGTGTTTAAGTGAATTGGTATACTTAAGGACAGCCGTATTTTGGTGCACTTATATTTAAATATATATATCCAATACAATATTTTCCAAAGCCCAGGATACGGAGCATCGAGATCTTATCGCCCAGAATTTAAAAAGGGGTAAGTTTGTCAAGACACTGTTCCTTTCTTAAAAACAGCCTATTCGTGCAGTATTTTACAATTTTATATACTGCTATAAAATTTTTAGCGGCGAGTATCGGTTTTGTAGTTGTATGTGCAATTGCAAGAACCCTCTGAGCGACATAACTTTCGACGGACAACCTTGACAATAGAGGATCGGATTGCACGACCCGCGACGATCTATTTGGCACTCGAATGTGTGGAGGGGAGGGAATATGGCCGAAACATAGTTCGATCGTATTGCGATCGAGTACAGCTAAGCGTGTGGGGCAGTGTGGACCGACGAACTTTACGGACTAATATTGATTTCCAGGAACTTTAAATATTTATTATCGTTATGTTTGAGAGGAGAGAGGCTTTAAGAAATCGCACGACCCGAATACGACGTAGCTTATGCCGACAAATGGTGCCTGAACATCGAACACCTCTCCCTCGGCCCAAGTCCATGTCAGGACTCGGGCACTAATATGCCCACGTAACAACTTCCCGTTACTTACTTTTCCTCAATATAATACTTATTAAATATATATATTTAATTTATAAAATGTTATTCCTTTCATCTGGATAAGAAATTACTTTAAAAAAAGTGATTTTACGATTTCGCTAGGAATGTGGGAAATCATCAAAATTTCTTGAGCCAAGTGAAAGTTTTAATTTTCAACAATTTCTCAGAGCTCTTTTTGGTCAAATCATCGTGTTTTAATAGTTTTGGATTACATATACCAAGCATTGTCAACTTCATTCCTAACTCAATATCTTTGATGTATTCTGTGAAATGTTGTCAGTTAAAAAGTAATACATTAACTCTTTCCTTGTCTTCTTTAATTTTATTTATAACTTCGATTCCATTATTGATTAAATCAATAATCATTTTGAAATCTGTGGTTTTTATACTGTTTTTTGATGGGTTAATTATTTTTGTTCTAATTCCTCCTTATCATTTTGATCTTATGTTCCGAACAAATATTTGTAAGTCGGACCAATAATATTATATAATTCTCTTTTACTACGCTTGGCTATTTTAATTCCGTTAATTTCTCTTTTAAGCTGTTATGGTAAATATCAGATTTGTATAATTTCATTAAACTCATCGGCTTCTTTTATGTGTTTGTTTGTTCTGTTGTAATGTCTATGGATCCAGTATTAAATATGAGGTATCCATTTTGGGCTTTTATAGGATTTATGTCTATACTCTGTCGCACTGTCACATGAATTGTAGTTGCTAATGTGATCGACAATATTATGATTTTCAATAAGTAATTGTGTCCGTTCATTTTTTCCGTTTGCCTGGAATAATCATTATATTCACTTATGTTAATTACCTTTTTCTTTTCGAATTTTGATTTTAACTGAACTATCTTTCTTCCTCTCTTCGTTTCTTCCAAATGTTTTTCATCTATTTTCTTCATAGTTCCTTTTTTTATACTCCCCACAAATCTCAGCAGCAGCAGCAACAAATGGCCGGCCGCTTACCAGATACGCGGCGAATACGCGTAGTAACGGCACTGCGGGAAGAGAGAGTTTGGAGAATTCAGTTCAAGAGAGTTTGAAGAATTCAGTTCAAGAGAGTTTGGAAAATTTAGTACGAGAGAGCTTGGAGAGTTCGGCTCAAGAGAGTTTGGAGAGTACGAAGAAAGAGAGCTTGGAGAAAAAGATCGAGGGGTTAACGGTAAATCGCCGCGCTTACCACCCTAGTGTAGGGCCGTGTGCAGAGGGCGGAAGGTCGAACGGTAAAAATGGGGACTTTATATCCTGAAGTGGTGCCATGCGCAGATGCCAAGAATTAACGGTACCCGGAGCCCTATATAAGTGGGCCCAGCGCTGGAAGCAGGATCAGTCGATCACGAGGAGTCAAACCGTCAAGATCACTCAAGATACCAAAGTGAACAGTCAGTCAACCAAATAAACTACAAGGGAGCTACAACAAGTCGAGTCGTCGGAAAAGCAGCGCCGTGGGAGCCTACGAGGAGACATTCGGGATTGGGATTTCAAGAATCTCCGAATTGAGACACAGGTAGCTGAGGCCCAGAGGGCATCACACTGCTAGGTCAAGGCGGTCAGTTTATCCCTATCAACTAAGTCCTGGCGTTACGCCTGGAGAGTCCCGAGTATAACAAGCCAGAAAGGAGAGCGGTGGTCGAGTGGAGTTGTCCAGGAGAGCCCTACGGTTTCGACCCGTAAAGTCCCGGATCGGCGTACGCCCGAAACCCTGAGTACCAAAAGCCACGCTACGTTCAGCCGCGCAGCCAGCACAGCCAGGAGCAGTGCGCAAGACATTGTCAGCAGCAAGCCAGCCACCACATCACGGCACAGAGCGAGCCACGCGGAAACGTCCCGGACAATAAGCAGTAGGGTGAGGCTAGAGTGGAATGTTCGTTTACACTTGGCGTGGAAGAGAAGTAAAGCGCGAGGCAGCTTCCTGACGTTCGGCCTTGACTGTCCGTGCGGGCTGAGCAGAAACCCCAGTGGGACCATCTGGGACAGAGCAAGGGACAGGCGGCGGTGTGTCGAAAGGAGTGATCCTGAAGAGTGCAGCTTCTGTTCACCCTAGTCTGAGAACGGTGACGCTTCCCTAAGCCTTTACGGCTGATCCCCCTCGCGAGTCCGAGTAGTCACAAGCAGTCACCGAGTTAAAGCGTCAGGGACGAGCAGCGAGCGAGCATCTTCAGGGAGCTTCAAGGATCTTCAGGGAGCTACAGGACTGGAGCACCGAGTCAACGAGGCGAGAGATCGTCGAGACAACCAGGACCGTCGGAAATACCGAAGACCACAAGTGGCGATATCAAAGCCAACCAAGCTACCAAGTCATTTGTAATAATACGAACCCGTGAACTGAGCTAATGGGTGGTCACGTTTATATAAATTCGGTGGGACGAACGCACAATCTACTGAGCTAGCCGCACGAATCTCGTAGCGAGCAGACCACAAAAATAAATTCGTTACATCTGGCGCCCATCGTGATTGTCCCAGCAGTGAAAGCAACTTAAAGGACAATGGGGAAGAAGTAGGTTTACCGGCTTAAAAAGGAGCACTTCGCCAATGTCGCACAGAGGCTTAATGTCGCCCTGGACGGCAGATTAGAAGACATGAGAAAGGCATTATCCGAGTATTACTCACAACTCGTCGACATCTGGGCCGAGCTGGAAGCTAAATACCACGACAAAGCCGGCCCAAGCATCACGTTAACGAACGCCAAAGAGGACAACCTAGTGGCAAACCTGAACGTTGACAACTTACAAAAAGAGGCTTACAGGAGAGAGTCAAGCCAAGACAGGAAAATAACAGCGCTGATCTCGAGACCCAGTCAGTCAGACTATGCAAGGATCGCTAAACAGGTCCGGGAATGGTCGTTCAGGTTCGACGGTGAAATGGTCCGCCAACACATACGGCTTGGATTTAGACATGATTCCCCGAGCGATGCCGGAATTGCTTAAGGGAAGGGCTTTGAAGTGGTTCATCGCCAACAACAAACAATGGAAAACCTGGGCGGAGTTCATAGAACTTCCACACACACTTTCTGCCGAGAGACTTCTTCACCAGGGTGGCGGATCAGGTCAGGCAACGGAAGCAGGGCTTCAGCGAGTCGTTCAAAGACTACATGATCGACATGGAGACGATGCTGAGGCCACTTAATTATTCTGCGAAAGAGACCCTAGGTTTCATCAAGGAAAACTGCACCCCAAGTCTAAGGATCTTCCTAAGGGCGTACAAAGTGTCGGACCTGGACACGCTGATGATATTAGCAGATGAGTACGAAGAACTCGAAAAGGGACGGGAATCGCTCGCGCAAGAAAACAAATTCTCGAAGACCAAGTCGGCATCACCAACGCAGGTAACATGCAGAAGATGCGAAGAGACAGGCACCCAGGAGACACGGGGAAACGACCAATGGTCGCCACCTAACCAAGACCCACGGCAGCAGGCAAGAGGCGCACCACGCGGAGGCCAATGGACACCACCACAACAACAACAGATGTAGCCAACAAACACTGTGTGGAGGCCACCAAGTACAACACAAAGGCCTCTTAAGACACACATCACAGACCCCCAAGAGGCCTGCCGAAAGTGCGGCGGTCAAGGACACTGGGCGCGGGGATGTCGACACAAACGCCTGTTGTTCTGCTGGGTGTACGGGAGAGTAGGCGATTGATAGGGATACGTACAAGGCCACAATCGACACCGGGGCAACAGCAAGCTTTATAGCTGGAGCTGGAGGTGGAAATCGCTTTCGGGAACAAGCGACTGAGCATGAGCCTGAAATACTACCAGGGGTAGTGGATTCTTTTGTGTTGGGATGGAACTTTCTAACACAAGTCGGAACCGAGATAAAGTGTGCGGGACACGAAGTAATAATACCGGCCAGGAATCGACACAATGGCTGGCTCGAGGAGAAGCTTTCGGTGGCAGTCGTGCAACAGGCAAGCGAAGATGACGACACGACGAAATTCCTGGAGGCAGAGCTATCGAGTTTCAGCAGCATGAAGGGAGCGTCAAACATGGCAGAGCATCAGATCACGATGAAAGACGACAAACCAATAAAGCAGCGATACTATCGCAAGAATCCAAAAGATCATGGGGAGATCAATGCGAAAGTGGACGAGCTTCTCCAAATGGGATACATAGAACACTCAACAAGCCCATACAGCTCTCCCATCGTGATGGTTAAAAAAAAGACGGGCAAATGGAGATTGTGCGTCGACTTTAGGCAAATCAACGCCAAGTCTATAAAGGATGCCTACCCGATGCCCCAAATAAATTATATTCTCGACCAACTGAGGGAAGCACGGTACATCAGCAGCTTGGACCTAAAGAATGGGTACTGGCAAATCCCACTAAAAGAAGACAGCAGGCAGTTCACGGCGTTTACAGTGCCGGGGAAAGGCTTATTACAGTGGAGAGTAAAGCCATTCTGACTTCATTCGGCGTCTGCGACCTTTCAACGGGTGCTGGACCGTGTGATCGGTCCCGAAATGAAGCCGCACGCATTTGCTTACCAGGATAACATCATAGTAATCGGGCGCTCGCTGGTAGAACACAAGGCTAACCTGAAGGAAGTGTTCCGATGGCTTAAGGAGTCAAATCTGAGGTTAATCCCGGAAAAGTGCTAATTTTTCAGGAAAGAGCTGTTGTATCTTGGTCATCGAGTGACTAGCGAAGGAATAGGCACGGATCCGGAAAAGATCCATTGCCGAACTAGAACCACCATCAACAGTAAGAGAGCTCCGACAGTACCAGGGCGTATCATCGTGGTACCGCCGGCTTGTACCTGACTTCGCAAAAATAGTCAAACCTCTCAACGATCTGCAAGGGCAATAAGTGGGTATGGACACAGGAACATCAGACGGCGTTCGAAGAGGTGAAGGCAAAACTCGTTGCAGACCCCGTACTGGCGTGCCCGGACTTCCACAAACCATTTATCTTGCAAACTGACGCGAGCGACTACGGCATCGGGGCAATCTTGACCCAGGAAACTGAACGAGGCGAAAAGGTAATCTCTTACTCAAGCCGAACGCTCAACGGCGCTGAGAAGAATTACTCAACGACCGAGAAGGAGTGCCTGGCAATCGTCTGGGCGATCCGAAAGCTCAAACCGTATCTGGAAGGTTACTACTTTAAGCCGACCACATGGCGCTGAAGTGGCTCAACAGCATAGAAAGCCCTTCAGGGAGGATCGCCAGATGGGCCCTGGAGTTGCAGCAGTACGACTTCGAAATAGGGTACAGGAAAGGACAACTCAACGTGGTGGCAGGCGCTTTGTCAAGGCAGCCACTATCGGAAACGCTTCGAGGGATCAAGGCTTCGGTGGCGGAAGCTTCTTCAGCATGCAGCTGGATTCAGGAAATGCGCGAAAAGATAAGGACCCAGCCGCAAAAGTATCCAGATACCTTGTACAGGAGTATACCTCATAGAGCGGGCAGCGAGGATGTCGCAACATGGAAGATGTGCGTCCCGAAAGCTCTACGGGAAACGGTTCTGAAGGAGAACCACGACTCACCGGCGGCTGGCCACGTAGGAAGCAGAAAGACAATAGCACGTCTGGCAGCCCGGTAGTACTGGCCAGGAATGCACAGAGGCGCCCGAGCCCTCGTGCGAGGATGCGAGACATGCATGAGATTCAAGCCGAATCAGATGCAGACGGTTAGGAAAATGCTGATTTAGGTGCCAGAGGAACCATGGGCTACGGTATGTGCGGACTGCCGCGTTCAAAGCACGGCAACCAAAGGCTGCAGGTACTGATAGACCGGTCCTCCAAGCGGACTGAGTTGGTGCCACTACGAAGCGCGACGGCCGAATCCCTAAAGAAAACTTTCAAGGAACGCATAGTCATAACGGACAACGGAGTACAGTTTGCCAGCAAAATTTTCAAGAGTTTCCTGGCCGAAATGGGAACCAAGCAACAGTTCACAGCTCCATACACCCCGCTGGAGAACCCGACTGAGAGAGCAAATAGAACGGTGAAGACAATGATAGCGCAGTTCGCAGGGCAGAACCAAAGAAGCTGGGACGAAAAATGGCCAGAAATCATGCTGGCAGTAAAAACGAGCGTTTCGGAATCCACAGGTCGTTCATTACCCAAGGCAGAGAACCAAGACTACCGAGCGCTTTATACGACAGAGAGACCGTAGGGACCGGACGACCGACTGAGACCCCAGAGGAGAAGGCCAACAAACTCAGGGAAATCTTCGAGATTGTAAGGCGAAATCTGGAGAGACCCTCCCAGGATCAGGCTAGACATTATAACCTAAGGAGGAGGCAATGGACGCCAGCGGTGGGTGATGTCGTGTGGGCCAAGGAACACCATTTATCAAAAGCGGCCAAAGGGCTCGCAGCAAAAATGGCCCTTACTACCAAGTCACGGGTTTTGCGTCACCATACGACACGTAAACACAAAGAAAGAGCGGACCATCCACGTAAGCGAGCTGAAACCGCAACAAACGGAAAACACAAGCGAGCGGCTACAACAAGCAGACACAACGGACGCAAAACAACATTGAAAGTGCAAGGATAACTCTAAGGATTCTCAAAGGATACTGCAAGAGAGTCCAAGGATAACTCCAATGATTCTCAGAGGATATGACGAAAGAGTCCAAGGATAACTCCAAGGATCCTCAAAGGATACTACGAACACACTACAAGGATAACTCCAAGGATTCACAAAGGATAACACCAAGGATTCTCAAAGGATAGTGCAAGAGAGTCCAAGGATAACTCCAAGGATTCTCAAAGGATACGACTAAAGAGTCCAATGATAACTCCAAGGATCCTCAAAGGATACTACGAACTGACTCCAAGGATAGCTCCAGGGACTCGCCAAGGATACTACGAAATAACTACAAGGACACGATAAGATAAATCCAAGGCATCTCCAAGGATACTACAGGGCAACTACAAAGGTGCAAGGAAATACGAGAACTACAAGAACACAAAGGGAGCAGACCAGGGCGTCCAAAGACTCGATGGGGACTGATCGGAGAACACGCATCAGCAGTCTGCCGTAGGAAAGGGGAAAGACGGCACAGATCAGAGAGCTGTACCGTAGATCTGGGTAGGAAGGAGGAGAGACCGAAGGAAATAGCAGAGCCGAGAAAGGAGGAAAGCTCGGAAACGAGGTGTCGTCAAAGGGAGCTCAGGCTTCAAATGGACATTCAAAATCGACGGCCATCATCAGTACACGTGTTATGAGGAGCGAAGCGCGCAAGATGATGGCTGCCCATCAGCCGTCCGGAGGATCCAGCCCGGGGCAAGGATGGTCGACAGCCCGGCCTACGCGAACATCGCGGCGGATCTCAGGGCGGGGCTTTCCCAAGCCGGTCATCAGCTCCAACAGCGAAGTCGAGTTGGTGGAGGACCCGCGGGTGGAGCAGCGGCGATGGCGGCTTCGAAGGGCCGTCAACCGGGCCGATGGCCGCATCCCGACTGGCGCGGCAGAGATCAAGTGGGCCAGCAGGCTCCCGGTGGCCATGCCAAGTCCGTGGCAGCGGCTACGATGGACTATCGTCGGAAGTGCGAGGCGCGACGGCGGAACGAGGAGCGGCACCTAAAGGAGATGGAGGAGTTGCCGGAGTGGCAGGCCCAACTGCGGGCGGCCGAGGAGGAGGAGAAGCAGCTGTGGGAAAACCCGGGTTTCCCACCCACCCCGAATAACATGACCGAGCCCTGTATCCCGCCGCCAGATCTGGCAGAAGATTAGACGGCCTCACCTCTGCGGTGCCTGCCTGAAATCCCACCCACACCAGGGTACGAGGGATCACTGCAGTGGACGCCAGCACGACCACCCAGCCGAGGTTCGACCAGCCACCACCGCAGCAACTACCCGAACAACGACAGCAGCAAAAACCCGAGCAACCACCACCGCAGCAGCAACACGGACAACGCCAGCAGCAACAACCCGATCCGCCGCAGCGACAACAAGGGGACCCGACGGGACACCACATCCGGACGGACATCCCAGCGGCCCACGTAAGCCACAGTACCCGGACGTTCGTGGCCGAAGGGGTGTGGTGGCGGCAGCAGACGGTAGTCTGGACCTGGCCGGAGGGACCCGCGGAGGAGAAGGCGGCGGCGGAGGAACCCCGAGTCTGGGAGGAGAGAGGTGCCGGGTACCCACGGCAGACCGGAGCCATGAACCCCACCGACACCGAGCACCGGACCGACGACACCGGCATCAGCAGCAACGGACGCCACGACGGAAGCACCGGAATAGGACGAGCCGCTGGAAAGGGGGCCCTGGGTGTGGCCCGAACCCGTGGACAGTGGCCGTCCGCCGCTAAAACGGCAGCGCTCCGCGCCCGAAAACGCCGAGGTGGTGACCAGGCCAAAGTTGATGAGAGTGATGTCGGCGCCGGAGGGTCAGCGATGGCGAGAGATCGCTGAGCACGAGTGGCCCGTGGGGATCGCGGAGACACCGGCAGTCAGTGAGGCCCGCATCTTGTGAGGCAGGCGCAGCGTGCGCGTATGGAGAGGTGGGCGCGCGTTCCGAGTCAGGTTGGGGCTCTCGGGAACGAGAGTGTTTGAAGAACAAGCCAAATAAAGTAAAAAAAAAACCCAAGCAAAGTTTGAGACCGGCATAGGGCGGGGAACGCGAGAAGAGAGGGGCATACATGGCAGCTCCAGAAACTTGAAATGCAAACAGGTCTAATGCAGGAAGCTGAAAAACAAACACCACAGTACTTACCTGCTGCGAAGCAAGTGCGAAGCCCTCTCCGCACCCGCTATCGAGTGTTGCCAGGGTGGAGCCAGGTTTAGCCGGCTGAGGACGACTGAAGGGTGAGAGAGATTGAAAAGAGAGAGAAAGGATGATATAGAAAGGATAAAGGAGGAGGAGAAATGCAAAAACTTACCTATGAAAGTTGCAAAATCATCATGAGCCAGGGAAGGGTGCGCCTCGATAGGCGATCGATTGGCACTGGACGATAGTGCGATCAATGGGCACACGCAAAATGGAAATATCGGGCACTTGGCAACGCTTCACCGTCGATATCGATAGTCATTTAAGCATCGATCACGCACGGATGGTGTGACCGAACGGATGAACCACGGAATGGAGTAGGCAATGAGCAGCGAGCTGGGGATCGATAGCCGATGAGTATCGATGTCCCAGTGGGAACTGATGGAGGATCGGCGCGGGAGATTTGAAGTTGCTACGAGGAGGACGACAAGCGCTGTAGAAACTCAATGGAGTTAAAAGCGTCGAGAGAGCATCGAGGAAGCAACGTGGGAGCGCCAGGGGAATCGGCAGGAGCATCACAAGGACTCGAAAGCTAGGACATGCAAGGAAACGCCGGAGGGTAGGAACGAGTTTAAAATGTTTCCCGAAGTAAGGGGGGAATGTGAGGAGTTGAATACCTCCCAACAAATCTCAGCAGCAACAGCAACAGATGGCCGGCCGCTTACCAGATACGCGGCGAATACGCGTAGTAACGGCACTGCGGGAAGAGAGAGTTTAGAGAATTCAGTTCAAGAGAATTTGGAGAATTCAGTTCAAGAGAGTTTGGAGTATTCAGTTCAAGAGAGCTTGGAGAATTTAGTACGAGAGAGCTTGGAGAATTCGGCTCAAGAGAGTTTGGAGAGTACGAGAAAAGAGAGCTTGGAGAGAAAGAGCGAAGGGTTAACGGTAGATCGCCGCGCTTATGCCAAGAATTTACGGTACCCGGAGCCCAATATAAGTGGGCCCAGCTCTGGAAGCAGGAAGCAGGCGTACGCCCGAAACCCCGAGTACCAAAAGCCACGCTACGTCCAGCCGCGCAGCCAGCACAGCCAGGAGCAGTGCGCAAGACATTGTCAGCAGCAAGCCAGCCACCACATCACGACACAGAGCGAGCCACGCGGAAACGTCCCGGACAATAAGCAGTAGGGTGAGGCTAGGGTGGAACGTTCGTTTACACTAGGCGTAGAAGCGAAGTAAAGCGCGAGGCCGCTTCATGGCGTTTAGCCTTGACTGTCCGCGTGGGCTGAGCAGAAACCCCAGTGGGACCATCTGGGACAGAGCAAGGGACAAGCTGCGGTGTGTCGAAAGGAGTAATCCTGAAGAGCGCAGCATCTGTTCACCCTAGTCTGAGAACGGTGACGCTTCCCTAAGCCCGCACAACTGACCCCCTCTCGTGAGTCCGAGTAGTCACAAGCAGTCACCGAGTTAAAGCGTCAGGGACGAGCAGCGAGCGAGCATCTTCAGGGAGCTTCAGGGAGCTACAGGACTGGAGCACCGAGTCAACGAGGCGAGAGGTCGTCGAGACAACCAGGACCGTCGGAAGTACCGAAGGCCACAAGTGGCGAATCAAAGCCAACCAAGCTACCAAGACATTTTTAATAATATACCCGCAATAAACGCACTACGAAAAAAAAAATATTTAAATTATTTCTTATCTGTTTTTATACCCGTTACTCGTAGAGTAAAAGGGTATACTAGATTCGTCGGAAAGTATGTAACAGGCAGAAGGAAGCGTTTCCGACCCCATAAAGTATATATATTCTTGATCAGGATCACTAGCCGAGTCGATCTAGCCATGTCCGTCTGTCCGTCTGTCCGTCTGTCCGGATGAACGCTGAGATCTCGGAAACTATGAGAGCTAGGCTATTGAGATTTGGCGAGCAGATTCCTGAGCTTCTCACGCAGCGCAAGTTTGTTTCAGTAGAGTGCCACGCCCACTCTAACGCCCACAAACCGCCCAAAACTGTGGCTCCTGCAGTTTTGATGTTAGATAGAAAATTTTAACTGAAATGTATTAGTCTTGTCCATACCTATCGAATGACCCAAAAAAAATTTTTCTACGCCCACTCTAACGCCCACAAACCTCCCAAGAAAAAAAGCTATGACGTCAGAGCCAGACAGTGCGAAATGTTTTTACGCGTGTATGTGTGTGTATGTAAATAGTTGCCGGCCGAACTTAGCGGCAAAGAGAAAAGCACTGCCGGCGCTCAGAGAGAGCAAAGTGCGCGGCTAACTTATTCTATTGAACAATGAATTTGTCACGCCTACCCTAACGCACACAACGCTTAAATCTGTCTTCCGCCGGTAGGTGGCGCATTTAAAAGGTGAAAAGTAACAGTTAGTTATCGCTGTGTCTGCCTTTTCGTTTCGATTTTGTTATAGCTGTTTTAACTTCGATTTTAGGTAGACCGCTAAGCGCCAGTGCAACGAACTGCAACTGCTTGTGTTTTATCTTTTGGGTGTTGGTGCACTCTCTTAATTACGTTATCGTCTCTCATTTCTTTTGTTACGCCAAGTGCTCTACACTTAAACAAATTTATTCGAGCCACCTAGAAACATAACATAAAAAAAGAGAAAACTATTGGCTATATTGTAATAAATTAAATAATCTTTAATTAAAATGGGCCCTACAAAAACCAAAAAGAATGATAGCGCATCGGAGACAGAAGGGGAGATGAAAGATAGCTGATCCTCGGTGCAATTAACGAAATTATTTTCGCAAGTAGATAGGGTTGGTGAAGATATTACAAGAATGAGGAAAGCTTTTGAGGAGAATACAATTTCGTTTAATCCGCTTCAAATTCAATGTCGACTGGAAATTTTAAATTCATATATTGCAAAAGCCATGGCATTGCATTCGGAAATTGATATAATAAATCCAGATAACCGGAATAGGTCGGCATTAGAAGAAAATTGCGTAATTTCCAAGGCATTATATATGTCAGCTGCTGGTACAGGTGAAAATTATAAACAGCAGGCTTTAGTCACGGGCAATTCACTTTCAAATCTGCCAAAAATGAAGTTACCAAAATTTAGCGGCAAACATTCAGAGTATAAACAATTTATTGAAATTTTTGAGCAACTGGTTGACTCTGATAATTCGTTATCTAACATGGAAAAATTAAACCATTTGTTAGCCTGCCTTTCTGACGAGGCATTGGGAACAATAAAAGCACTTCAAGTCTCAGATGCAAATTATAAAAAGGCATTCGCGAGTCTAAAGAGAGTCTATGACAACAAATGTTTCATTTTCTTTGAAACTCTAGCGCAGCTGTTTAAAATCCCTTCAATAACAATACCTTCTGCGTCTGCCCTGAGGTTAATAATTGATACAGGAAGTGCAATTTTCGATTCGCTTATGTCGCTAGGGGACGAAAAAGATATTGTCAATGCGGTGGTTATACATAAAGTTCTTTCAAAGGTAGATCCGTACACCAAATCCAAGTATGAGGAACACCTTAATTATGATGAACTGCCTAAATGGTCTGATTGCTTAAAGGTTTTAGATCGACGATATCAACATGTGTCAGCCGAGGAAGCGTCGAGGGTAAAGGGAAAAAGTTTTTCGAAAACGCCCTCTGGAAGCAAGAAAATTACTAGGAATTCATATATAATCATTTTATAGGTAACTGCCAGGGATTTAGCGGAATGCCAGTTTTAGATCGTTTTAACTTTGCCAAAATGAAGCAATCATGTATTAATTGTCTAAATGAGGGACAGAGAGTATTTAAATGCACAGCATCCAAATGTCAAGTCAAGTCAAATCCAAGTCAAGCCTCTTGCGAGGCGATTGGGGTGCACAGAGAGTTTTTCGTTGTAGGACGCTTTTTGTTTGTCTATTTCATCTTTTACGGTAGGAATGCTTAGGTCCCTGTGGATGTTTTGGTTGCGAATATACCATGGTGCCCCAGTGATAGTTCGCAGGATTTTCGATTGAACGCGCTGTATAATGTCTATGTTGGTTCTGCTGGCGTTTCCCCATAGCTGGGAGCCGTATGTCCAGATAGGCTTGAGAGTGGAGTTGTAGAGCAAAACCTTGTAGTCTAGACGCAGGGGCGAACGAGCGTTAAGAATCCAGTGGAAGCTGCTGGCCTTTAGTTTTAGATGTACTTTCTTGCGTTCGATGTGTCTTCTCCAGGTTAGTCGTCTGTCAAGGTGGACGCCGAGATACGTTACATCGTTGACTTGGGGAATCTGCGTATTATTCAACAATAGTGGAGGGCATGTTTGCCTGTTGAGAGTAAACGTTATGTGTTTACATTTTTGTTCATTTATTTTAATCCGCCAACCAGATAGCCACCTCTCTACTACGAGGAGGTGGTTTGCTAGCTGTGTTGTGGCTCGGCCTGGGCACCTCGAGCGACTTAAAATTGCGGTGTCGTCAGCGAACGTAGATGTTGTTAGCTGCTCGTTCGTAGGAATATCCGCTGTGTATAGGAGGAACAGAGTAGGCCCTAGCGCGCTTCCTTGCGGGACTCCGGCTTTGATAATGTAGTCGTCGGATGTTGTTGTATTGCACCTTACTGCGAAGGTCCTGTTGTATAGATACGACTCAAGAAGCTTGTGAGTGTAATCAGGCAAGTGTGTTTTGATTTTGTGCATGAGGCCATCTAGCCATACTCGATCGAAGGCTTGAGATACATCGAGGAATATTGCGCTGCAGTATTCCCGATGCTCAAAGGCTGTGCGTATTTCTGATGTTATTCTGTTAACTTGTTCGATAGTTCCATGGTTTTGACGAAATCCAAATTGATGAGCAGGGATAACATTGTGTGCTCCTAGATATGGTGTTATGCGAGTTAGAAGGCATTTTTCGAACAGCTTAGACAGACACGATAATAAACTAATTGGTCTGTAGGATGACGGAATTGTGTGGTCTTTTCCGGGCTTCGGTATCATAATGATGATAGATTTTTTCCATTTTTTCGGATAGTAGCCGAGAGTTATAATCCCATTGAAGAGCTTACAAATAACCTCAATGGCAGAGTTTGGAAGTTCTATTAACATTTTTGGGGTTATTTGGTCACCGCCAGGGGCCTTTTTCGGTTTCAGTTCACCAATGACTTTCGCGATCTCCTTTGGCTGAAACAGTGGTGGTAGGGAAATAGATTCAGGTTCGATTTGTGGTAGGAAAAATGAACCAGTGGCAGGGTTCGGCTGGAAGACGTTTCTGAGATGTAAAGCAAAAGTTTCGGCTCTATCTTCGTCGCTGCGGACCCAGATGCCAAACGAGTTTCTTATCGGAGTGACTGTTTCGATTGGAGAGCTCAGATTTGAGTGAGCCCTCCACAGAGGATGTTTTGTACTGGTTGGCGAAAGTTTTTTAATGTACTGCAGCTGTGCATTTTCGGTTTCTTGCTTTAGAGCTCGATTTAGTGTGCGAGTGGCTTCCTTGAGACGTTGTTTTGATGACGGCGATCTGTTGGTTTGCCAGGCACGTCGCAGGCGCCTCTTTTCTAGGACTTACCGTTCAATTTGCAGATTAGTTTTGAAATGGTTGGTTTGCACGTCCCTGCCTTGTGGTGTTGAGATAGTGGCTGCCTCCACGAATACTTCTTCAAGAGCATCGGTAGAGCAGTCGATGTCCGCTTCGATGTTGAAGTGAGGGGTTAATTTGATGTGTGAGCTTACATACTTTTTATATTTTAACCAGTTGGTTCTGTGCGACGTCAGCCTGAGGGGGTGGTCTGTGGTTTTTGTGCTTTGAAGAAGAGTTATTAGCACTGGCGAATGGTCTGACGACAGGTCCGAAAGCGGGGAATGTTTTTTGTCACCGCAAAGTCTATTAGGTCTGGAATTTTCCTGGGGTCTGTTGGCCAGTATGTGGGGCTGCCAGGGGAAACATAGTCTAATTTGTTATTCGGTTTTATGATTGCATTGTATAATTGCCTTCCTTTGGGAGTCACAAGGCGTGATCCCCAGTGCGTGTGTTTGGCATTATAGTCCCCTGCAGCTATAAAGCGATCTCCAAGCAAGTTGTAGAAGTCCATGAATTGTCCTTCAGAAATTGTAAAGCGAGGCGGGCAGTAGACAGCGGCTATGGTGATGTTTCCGTTGCCTGACTGCACTTTGATGGACGTGGCTTGCAAGTAATTAGTTGAAAACCTTTGGTGAAAGTGGTGCTTGATGCGTTCCCTGATTAGGATGCCGGTTCCGCCGTGGGCTTTACCATCTGGATGGTCTGTGCGGTAGAAAGTGTAGCCTCTTATTTGGAAGTTGTATTTGTTTGTGAGGTGCGTCTCTACCAGTAGCATAATGTCGATATGGTTTTCATTCAGGAACTGTGTTACTTCAAGGTTGTGCCGTGAAACGCCATTGGCGTTCCACATGGTTATTCGTAGATTTGCCATCTGATTATTTGGACTGCTTAGCTACAAGTAGCTGTATCACCATGTTCTGGTTTTGAACCAGTGTTTGCATGGTCGTTTTCATGAATGACATGAGTTCCATCATACTTTGTTGCATGGTGACCATCATAGTTTCCAGAGTGCTTTGCGACTGTACTTGGATCTGCTGAGCGTTTCCTAGATTAGACTGGAGTGGGTTTTCCGTCCCCGATCGAAGGGCATCGGCGTATGAGAATCCCTTCTGGGTATTTAGTTGACCAAATGATGATCTTGCAGCCGTGCCGAAAAATACTTCCGGCGTCGTACGCGAGTAAGTGTACGCATTTTGGGTATTCTGATGGCGCGTTGCTATCACTTTTCGCATGCAGTCCTTCATCTCCTTGTAGATCGGACAGCCCCTGTAGTTTGCCGTGTGGTTACCTTGGCAATTAACGCATTTTTTCTTTTTGGGGTCTTCTTTGTTGGCAGGGCAGTTAGCCGAATTGTGGAAGTCTCCACAAGCTACACAGACTGTTCGAAGCGAACAGTATGCCCTGGTGTGTCCATACTCCTGACAATTTGTGCATTGCACTGGGCCGTTCCTTTTATGTGGCTCTTCCACGTTAATTCTTCGGTGCAATAAGTATTGCAGGTTATAAATGGGGTGCACTTCATTTTTCTTCAAGACTCTGCTGTCTGGCTCCAGCTCGACCCTGAAGAGTGGTTGCGGCTCTTTATTCCTGTTTATAATGTTACTGACGTTCTTTGCAGAAAACCCTTTTTCCTTGAGAGCATCGATAACTTCCTTGGCGGTTACGTCGGGCTCGATTCCTTTTAGTACCACTTGCAGGCCCTTGCTGCTTTTTAGTTGGTACGTGTAGTAGCTTTTCCTAGCTTCCTCCAGGTATTTGGATACTGCTCGGAAATGTTCTTCAGATTTGGTCTGAAGCTTGGTTTCATGGATATCCCCTTTTGTGACCGGAACAACATGAAAGTTTCCGTCCCCGGTCAGCGCAACAATTTTGTTGACCAGGGCGTTCGAGATTTTCTCCCTAATGTAAATTGGTGGGGGCTTAGGTTTCGGTTGGGTCTCCTGAGCCCGTTCTGGTTCATTTTCCGCTAGAAGCGCAAATCTATTGCTGTTGGATCTCCCGGGTAATTTATCTTCTATTTGGACACGGTTTATTTTTGCCTTGTTACCTACCGCGGTGTTCTGCGGGCTAAGCTTACGCTTGATATGGATGTACCGATCTAGTCCGGTCTGTATGGCCGGACCAGCTTGCTGAATTTTGTTTTGGTTTTGATGTGTTGTCGTGGTTTTTGTTGCCCTTGTATTTAGAGCTGCGGTTGCAGTCGATTCCGAAATAATAGTCGTAGCTGTGGTTGTTGTTGGTTTTTTTGCCGTAGCTGTAGTTGTTGCTGACAAATTTAGAGCGGATGCAGAAGTTTTACCGTTGCATGTTGTTGGTGCGCCAGGGGTCGAAACTGATGGTGGGGGGGTTTTGCATTGTTGACTCCACGCCGTCGGAGTAGGGGTAGCCGTAAGTAAGCATGGTGAGCAAGATCGTGCTCTTTGGCTATCGACCGACAGTAGGGTCGTTTCTTGCACTTCGCTATCACGCGTTGAGACATACGAAAAGTAACCGTCTCTCTTTGGCTCGCGGAGCTGAGTCGCTCTTTATTCTGTTCGTAGCTCATTGAGCTTTTATTAGCGTGGCACTTATTTAATATTATAAGATGAGACAATGTATGTGCTAGTCAAAGTCATTACACCGATTTTGTGTGTTGAAACCTAAATTTCTTTGGGTTTTAGCGTCTTTTCGCTTATTGGAAATTAACCAGTTTAGTTTTTGTGTTTTGTTTGCATTTAATTTATCAACTTTCTTGCACTTTTCGCGGAGCTCGCACAAAACACGTCCGCTCTCTTCAGCGGTCGCGGTCAATTCTCGATACCAAAACTTGAGTGAGCCACATCAAGGTAGAAGCTGGCAGGACCAGCAAGGGTAAGGTACTAATACTTCTCAGGCTTCACCCATTCGGCTCAGGTTCTTCAAGACACTTCGGAAATTAACCAAGTAATTCTAGCAACAGCCGTTGTTAATGTTCGCGATCGATTTGGTCAGCTCCATCGAGCCAGGGCTCTATTAGATTCAGGGTCGCAAGTTATCTTCATGACAGAAAGCCTTGCTCAGCTTTTAAGATTGTCAAGAACAAATAAATGTCTTACTATCACATAAGTGGGCGAATCAAATTCAATTGCCAGAAGCGAAGTTAAAACTGCGTTATATTCGCAGCTCAATTAACACATTTTTTCGTCTGAATTTTGGGTACTGGGAACCATAACTAGCAATCAGCCAGATAATATGCTTCCTGCAAGGCAGTGGAAAATTCCGGCCTGCGTAGACTTAGCGGATCCAGAGTTCCACAAGCCTTAGAGAATTATATTTTGCTCGGAGCAGACTCCATCTTTGATTTGTTGTGCAGTGGTCAATCAAACTCACCAATAGAGGTCCGTTGCTACAAAAAACACTATTGGGATGGGTTGTTTCTGGACGGTGTAAGCAACAACAAAAAGAAGCTACTTCGTGTATCGCCTTGTCGAAGGAAGATATGGTTTTAGGAGGACTTGTTGAAAGGCATTGGGAGTTAGATACCGTCCCAGAAAATAAAGAACTTGTTAAATTTTCACTAGAAGAAATTGCCTGCGAGGAACACTTAGTGAAAAACGTAGCCAATTCAAATTGTGGTCGTTTTTTAGTCCGTTTGCCTTTTTAATCTGATCCGCTCGTGCTTGGATCCTCGTTCGATGTCGCTAAACGTAGATTTTAATCATTAGAGCGTACAAGCCTAAAAGACAGCTTACTTCGAGAAATGTACATCGCTTTTATGATAGAATATTTGTCTCCAACATGCAATAAGATTCCACCAGGACCGCACTACTTCATACCACATCAATGCGTTCTGAGGCCTGATAGTACCTCAACCAAACTTCGAGTCGTGTTTGATGCTTCTGCAAAGACATCTTCAGCGCAGTCATTAAATGACATTTTAATGGTGGGGCCCACTATTTAGAGGGAACTGTTATTATCACTTGTTACATTTCGTTTAAATCGATTCGCTTTAACAGCAGATATATCGAAATGTATAGGCAAGTAAGTCTCGCGGAAGAAGATCGTAACTATCAACTGATAGTATGGCGCGAGAATCCATCTGATGAGCTACAAATATTTCGTCTTAATACAGTCACCCACGGAACGTCTTCAGCTCCATTTTAAGCCATCCGTAGCTTACAAGAACTTGGAGTTCGTAATAGTGATAAGCATGAAATTGGTTCATACATAATTTTCAACGACTTTTACGTGGATGACATGCTTACTGGAGCCGATGATATTGAAACCTTGAACGTGATATGGAATCAAGTGTCAGAAATTCTCAATAGTGGCGGTTTCCAGCTGTCTAAATGGTTTTCAAACCATCCACAACTAGAAAAAGGGAACAACACTGAAAAATCCCTCAATTTAAATGATACCGATTAGACCAAAGCTTTGGGTATGCGGTAGATGGCACACACAGACACATTTTGATTTCATTTAGATTTAGAGCCTTACAAAATTGACTCCCACAAAACGCACAATTCTTTCAGTAAGCGCGCGGCTTTTTGATCCCTTGGGATTGCTGTGCCCCATTCGCCTTACATCTAAAATTCTTCTTCAAAGCCTTTAGCAACTTCAACTAGAATGGGATGAATCCATTTCGATGTCGTTACATACGAGTTGGGAAAGGTTAAAGAAGAATCTTCTTAATCTTCACGCAGTCACCACTCCTAGGTACACGTTTGCCAGTGGGTGCTCAGCCGTTCAAGTTCACGGTTTCGCAGATGCATCCAGCCAAGCTTACGGATGTTCCATTTACATTCGAGCAATCAAAAACGGTCAGGCTCATTGTCAATTGCTAGCAGCGAAATCGAGAGTGGCTCCACTAAAATCGAAAACCATACCAAGGTTTGAATTATGCGCCGCCACACTTTTGGCACAATTTTGGTCCTACGTCAAACAAGTTCTTGACAAATGTGAAATCGAGAGTGTTTATTTCTGGACAGACTCAGAAATAACATTACATTGGATAAAGTCTCAACCTTCGTCACTTGCAGTTTTTGTTTTAAACAGGGTAGCCAAAATTCAAGAGCTATCAGAAAATATATCCTGGCGACATGTCCCTTCGCAGTTTAATCCACCAGACATTGCGTTCCGTGGCTGCGATGTAAGTGAATTGACTGAGTCCATCTGGTTCGAAGGTCCGAAATTTCTGTATGAAAATGAGTCATCATGGCCAGAAAACTCGCATTTTTCTATACCTTCCGAATTAAATAACTCAGAGCTAAAAAGAGCTGCCCAAGTGTGTATAGCCGTCAAGCTATCAACTCCGTTTTAATTTATTACTCGTATCTCATCGTTTCCCAAACTCATTAGAATTCTTGTATACGTTTACAGATTTTTAAACATAGCTAAATCACGAGAAAGATCAGTAAGTCTGACTGCTAGAGAGTTACAACTATCATTTTTTAAGCTGATGGAAATCATCAAAAAAATGTATTTGTAGAAGAGTACAAGAAAACTAAAAAAGGACATGTTTTACAACCAAGTTTGCAGATAATGGCGCCCTTCATACAAAAGTTTTCTGAAGCTGGTAGAAGATTTTCGCTAATTCGGGTGCATGCACCTATTTCAGAAAATACTAAATTTCCGATATTACTCCCTTGTAAAAACCAAATTGTTGATTTGTATCTCCGAAACTTGCATTTGAGAAATTGTCACGCAAATGCAAAAACGATGATCGGTCTTCTTCGGCAAGAAATCCGGTTAATAAATGCTCGCAGAGAGTGAACTAGGGTGGTTCGAAAATGCATCCATTGTTATAGATATAAGCCTGTTCTGATGAACCAAATTATGGGAAATCTGCCTGCGGATAGGCTCAAATCCGTAGGGCCATTTCATATTTGTGGCGTAGATTTGTTTGGTCCTATCAATGTCTCGTTGCGTATTCGAGGACGGCCCCCATTAAGATGTATATTGCTGTATTTGTCTGTTTGGCCTCCAAGGCTGTTCACCTGGAACTCGTTACAAATTTGTCCACTGACTCTTTTCTTTCGGGCTTTAAAAGCTTCAACGTGGCGTACCGCATCGAGTACATTCCGACATCGCGACGAACTTCGTGGGAGCCAGGAACTAGCTGAGAAGTCTTCAGAGCGCCTTCGAGGATCAGCAGTCGCAGTTTCAACTGTTCGTCGTGGAGAAGGGCATCGAGTGGAGGTTCATCCCACCACGAACACCGCACTTCGGCGGTCTGTGGGAGGCGGCCGTGAAGTCAGCGAAGGAAATTCTCGTGCGTCAAGTCGCAGACGCGTCCCTAACCGAAGCCGAGGTCAGGGCTTATCTGGCGGACACCGAGGCCGTGCTCAATTCTCGGCCTCTAACTCCAACCAGCACCGATCCCAACGAGGGGGAGGCGCTCACTCCAGGGCACCTGCTAATCGGGCAGGCCCTTCGTTCGCTGCCGCAAGGATTAGAGCCAGACGCACCGACCAGAGGTTTGAGATAATCAAAGAGGTGGAAACTGCTGCAGCGGTTCTGGCAGGCGTGGTCCAAGGAATACGTCCACAGCCTTCAGCGCAAAACCAAGTGGCAAACTACATCGCCCAATCTGGAGGTCGGAGCCTTGGTAATGATCCACGAGGACAACACTCCACCCCAGCGTTAGATTACCGGCAGGGTCATCAGCGTGGTGGCAGGGGCCGATGGCAAAATTCGAGTGGCCGAAATCAAGACCGCAACAGGCGTATTTTTTCAATATATTGAAGGCAGGTCCTTCAAGGTGGCCGGAAAAAAATTATGTTTAGATACAAATAAGTAACAGCTTTAGAGAGCCCAACAGCGTTATGTTCACCGCTTACAGGCCCAGAACTATTATGTTAGATCTATGCTAAGATCGGATTCAGCGGGCCTGCAAAGGCTCTCACAAAACTGCGCTGCTGGGCACAATAAACCAGTTGAATTTTGAATATCGAATCGGCCAAGCTAAAGTCTTTTCACTTTTCGGCGTTCTCAATAATCAATAATTTAATTTTGGCTTCGATTATCTTCAATGGTGTTACTATCAATGATTATTTCTTATAACTGCAAGGGTATACAAACTTCGGCTTGCCGAAAAACGCTTTTTAATTAGTTCTAAATTTTGAATTTAATTTTATCAAACTCGGACGACCATATCATATAGCTGCCAGGAACGATCGGAAAATTGGTGGGAAAATAATATGAACAAGGAAGAACGCTATTGTCAAGTACCTCGACTATCAGATACCCGTTACTCAGCTAAAGGGACCAAAGGAAAATGGAGATATGGAAGCAGCAAAGCAAGATTGAAATGCGCCACCTACCGGCGGTAGACAGACTAAAGCGTCGTGGGCGTTAGAGTGGGCGTGGTAAAATTTTTTTGGATCAATCGATAGGTATTGACGAGACCAATACAATAAAATTTTGTATCTAGCATGAAAATTGTGGGCGCCACAGGCTTTCGCGGTTTGTGGGCGTTAGACTGGGCGTGGCATATTCGCGTAACAAACTTGCGCTGCGCTCAAGCCTACGGAACCTAAATCTGAAATCCCATTTCTCTATATTTGATATTTTCCGAGATATCCGAGTTCATATTTACGATTTTTTGAAGTTTGTGGGCGGCTTGTGGGCGTTAAAGTGGGCGTGGCAAACTTTTTTTTGGGTCAATCGATGGGTATGGATGAGAACAATACATTTCAGTTAAAATTTTTATTCTAGCATAAAAGCTGTAGAAGCCACAGTTTTGGGCGGTTTGTGAAACAAACTTGCGCTGCGTAAGAAGCTCAGGAATCTGCTCGCCAAATCTCAATAGCCTATCTTTTATAGTTTCCGAGATCTCAGCGTTCATTCGGACGGACAGACAGACGGACAGACGGACATGGCTAGATCGACTCGGCTAGTGATCCTGATCAAGAATATATATACTTTATGGGGTCGGAAAAGCTTCCTTCTGCCTGTTACATACTTTCCTACGAATCTAGTATACCCCTTTACTCTACGAGTAACGGGTATAAAAAGTCATAGTTTCGGTGTATTTTGACATATTATCTTATACTATTGGGAATATAATTTTTTATATTTTTAAGAATTTCGAATTAAGTTTAATGAAAATCGGACGACTCTAATATATAACTGCCAAAGAAACGGTCAGAGAAATAACGAAATAATTATTTTTAAGAAATTTTTGTTTTTTTGACTTTTTCAGCTGGTGTTCTGTTTGTCGCCTTATATTTAGTTTTGTGGTTGTAAATGTAAAGAATTAACTCAAACATAGTATATCTATTCTCAATATCAGTTTCGCTTTCTATTAGTCTTAATTTTTCGTTTACGGCTTTGTGAATTTTTTCTACATCTGATATATCGTCTTTGCTCGTGGTTACCTGAATTTGGACTCTTTTTGAAATTAGCCAATTATGTAGAGTTACACATATAATTGCTGAGTCTTTATCAGCTTTGATTTCTTGTGCCTTTACCATTTCGTTGCATACTTTTATTATTTCTAGCCAATCTCTACTTTTGACTTATACGAGGGTGACGAATATATATGTCGATACATGACAAGAACTGTTGATTTCCTACCATATAGAAGTCCATAACAAATTTTTATATTATTATAAATTATATATGATTTTTATTTCTGGGGTAGTCTCGAGAGACAGGTCTGTATTTCTATATTTTGTTTTCGCTATGTTACAAATTTCACATTCGTTTTTTATACTTTGTATTAATTTCTGGTAATCTGGTAAATAGCGTTCTTCTTTAAACCAATTGAATGAATTGAAATTGACCTGGGTGTAATAAATCTTTAATTCTTTTTAATATATTTTCTTTAAACTCTGCGTATGTGAGAATGTCTTCTTATTTTGTAGTGCATCTTACTAATTTTGTCAGATGATTGGTGTTATTTATTAATTATTATTATTTCTAAGTAAGCTTGTTGTAATGTAAGGAAATCTGAATAATTATGGAAATATATTGCGGTCCTTTTTGTTCATAAATATTTTTAAATTATATCTTTTGCGAAAGTATCTGTCATTTCTTTGTAAGTTATTATTCCCGTTAATCGTAGAGTAAAAGGGTATACTAGATTCGTCGGAAAGTATGTAACAGGCAGAAGGAAGCGTTTCCGACCCAATAAGGTATATATATTCTTGATCAGGATCACTAGCCGAGTCGATCTAGCCATGTCCGTCTGTCCGTCTGTCCGTCTGTCTGTCCGGATGAACGCTGAGATCTCGGAAACTATGAGAGCTAGGTTATTGAGATTTGGCGAGCAGGTTCCTGAGCTTCAGCGCAAGTTTGTTTCAGTAGAGTGCCACGCCCACTCTAACGCCTACAAGCCGCCCAAAACTGTGGCTCCTACAGTTATGATGCTAGAATAAAAATTTTAACTGAAATGTATTGTTCTCATCAATACCTATCGATTGACCCAAAAAAAAGTTAGCCACGCCCACTTTTACGCCCACAAACCGCCCACAAACTTCAAAAAATCGTAAATATGAACGTGGATATCTCGAAAACTATCAAATATAGAGAATTGGGATCTCAGATTTGGTTTCCGTAGCCTTGTGCGCAGCGCAAGTTTGTCACGCGAATATGCCACGCCCACTCTAACGCCCACAAACCGCCCAAGCCTGTGGCGCCCACAATTTTCATGCTAGATACAACATTTTAACTAAACTGTATTGGTCTCGTCAATACCTATCGATTGATCCAAAAAAAATTTTGCCACGCCCACTCTAACGCCCACAACGCTTAAGTCTGTCTACCGCCGGTAGGTGGCGCATTTCAATCTTGCTTTGCTGCTTCCATATCTCCATTTTCCTTTGGTCCCTTTAGCTGTGTAACGGGTATCTGATAGTCGAGGCACTCGACTATAGCGTTCTTCCTTGTTTTAATTTTTAGCTTATGAAAATAGGGTGAAACATTCCTTTTGTTTTCGTTTCCTTTTATTAGTTGTCGGAAGAAATAATTAATGGGGGTTTCTGTTACTGAAATATAATTATACCCGTTACTCGTAGAGTAAAAGGGTATACTAGATTCTTCGGAAAGTATTTAACAGGCAGAAGGAAGCGTTTCCGACCCCATAAAGTATATATATTCTTGATCAGGATCACTAGCCGAGTCGATCTAGCCATGTCCGTCTGTCCGTCTGTCCGGATGAACGCTGAGATCTTGGAAACTATGAGAGCTAGGCTATTGAGACTTGGCGTGCAGATTTCTGAGCTTCTTACGCAGCGCAAGTTTGTTTCAGTAGAGTGCCACGCCCACTTTTACGCCCACAAACCGCCCAAAACTGTGGCTCCTACAGTTTTGATGCTAGAATAAAAATTTTAACTGAAATGTATTGTTCTTATCAATACCTATCGATTGACCCAAAAAAAAGTTTGCCACGCCCACTTTATCGCCCACAAACCGCCCCCAAACTTCAAAAAATCGTAAATATGAACGTGGCTATCTCTGAAACTATCAAAGATAGAGAATCGGGATCTCAGATTTAGATTCCGCAGCTTTGTACGCAGCGAAATTTTGTTACGCGAATATGCCACGTACACTCTAACGCCCACAAACCGTCCAAACCTGTGGCGCCCACAATTTTCATGCTAGATACAAAATTTTAACTTAACTGTATTGGTCTCGTCAATTCCTATCGATTGACCCAAAAAAATTTGCCACGCTTACCCTAACGCCCATAACGCTTAAATCTGTCTACCGCCGATAAGTGGCGCATTTTAATATCGCTTTGCTGCTTGCATATCTCCATTTCCCTTTGGTCCCTTTAGCTGAGTAACGGGTATCTGATAGTCGAGGTACTCGACTATAGCGCTCTTCCTTGTTTTTTTTGCTTTTTCGGTCTCTTTATACCCTTAGAAATATTGTAGAAACCTTCTTTTACAACAGATGGTCTCGAAAGTTGTCGAAAAATGAAATCGGCTGAAGTATTTTTTAAAACGGGCGCTATGATTGCGGTCGATGGGCCGATTTGCATAAACTTTTTTTTTAGATGTTCACAAAAGACATGGTTTTCGCCTCTACCTCGGTCGTTATTGTCCATTGAAATTTAACAATGTTATATAACATTTATTGTTTATTTGTTTATTTATGAATATCTTTTTCCGATGGTGGTACGGGCGATAGATACTTTAATAAAAAATTTGGTTTGTGTGATTCAGACAATGCCAACTGGAGAAATCGGGGCTCCCAGATTTTGCAATGTCATTTGGAATCAACCATATCTCCGCCGGAAGCCAACCGGTATTAAAATTAATATATTTTTTTCAACGTTTTTTTCAAGTATAATAATCCTGTACATTTCTGGAAAAAAAATAATTTGCATAAGCCGAAAGGTACCTGACTCCCCCCTGATGTTGGATTTTGGCTTTTTACTGTAATATTACGGTTTTATCCTTTTTAATATTATCCCCACCATACAGGATAGTAAGCTTATCTTTTTCTAACAATACAGATCCGTCACTGATGTTTATCTTAGCTTTGCATCCACTTAAATAATCATTTCGTATTAAAACATCATACTTATCTGAGAATGTATGCAAATCAAATATTGGTTTTGTTGGACAAACTTTACTTGGTTCCATTATTACACTCTTATTTAATTCCAATGATCCGTTTATTGTATAAACTTCTTGTTTTTCGTTTTTAATTTTAAAATTCCTAAGTTTTCGTTCATGATATTAATGGATGAACCTGTGTCTACCATAGCTTTGAGAATATTTCCCCTTATATTTACTCTGACATGTGGGAAACATTTTCTGGATCAGAGCCTGTTTGCTGAAAATGAAATTCACGACTACGATGGAATTAGTATTAATTTTATTATATCTTTGGTAGTAATGATAAATCTGATAAATCTGATTGTTATTTCCTGAATTCCTGCGACTATCATAACGTACGGATCTATAGCTGTCTGAGTCCCAATAACCTTGTGTTATTGCAGATATTTTAAGATTACTGATCGTGGAAATATCCCTTTTCGATAATGCATTTTTTCACCTATCGGGAAGTTTTCTTTCAATACAATTACTGATTGTATAATTAAATGAATCAGTGTAAATAGTTTTATCTGTTGGATCTGTTTTTAGTTCTAGCTTATATAACATGTTTACAGATATCTTCTTTAATTCTTCTACCAACTTGCTGATACTGCTTTTATAAGTTGTTTGGTATATGTTTTCCACGTGGTCTTCGAATGGTCTGTGATCCTTAAATGCCTTGATGAGTGCCAATTTTGTTGAGGTCCAGTTCATAGTTTTTCCTCTGAGATGACGGCCTTTGCTGCATCGACGATGGTCCTTTCGATGGCTCCATACATGATATGAATTTGTCGGAAGTCTTGTGTTGGGTATATTTGTAGGAGATATTCGAATCAGCCAATATATCCGTCTAGTTCAGCGGGGTTGCCATCAAAGTATGGCAGTTCAGGTCAGATAAAGGACCAATTAATTGATTTAGATGTATTTCTGATAATTGAGCTGGGCATGCCATTTTTGTTCTTCTCTTCGTTTCTTTTTTAATATGCCACTTTAGTAGTAAAAGTGGTGATTGACCAATTTGTAGTCTATTACTACCCTATCTTATATTATTGGGAATATCATTTTTTGTATTTACAAGAATTTCGAATTAAATGTATTATTTTTTTAATTGCAAGGATATACATATATCGGCTTGACAAAGTTAACTTCCTTTTTTTCCATTGGTTTGCTTATAGTATGATGGTAATTACACCCGTTACTCGTAGAGTAAAAGGGTATATTAGATTCGTCGGAAAGTATGTAACAGGCAGAAGGAAGCGTTTCCGACCCCATAAAGTATATATGTTCTTGATCAGGATCACTACCCGAGTCGATCTAGCCATGCCCGTCTGTCCGTCTGTCCATATGAACGTTGAGATCTCGGAAACTTTAATAGCTAGGCAATTGGGACTTGGTATGCCCACAAGCCGCTTACTAACTTCAAAAAATATAAGTGTGAACGCGGATATCTCGGATACTATCAAATATAGAGAATTGGGATTCCAGATTTAGATTCCGTAGCCTTGTACTCAGCGCAAGTTTGTTACGCGAATATTCAACGCCCACTCTTACGGCAACAGGCGTATTTTTTCAATATATTGAAGGCAGGTCCTTCAAGGTGGCCGGAAAAAAATTATGTTTAGATACAAATAAGTAACAGCTTTAGAGAGCCCAACAGCGTTATGTTCACCGCTTACAGGCCCAGAACTATTATGTTAGATCTATGCTAAGATCGGATTCAGCGGGCCTGCAAAGGCTCTCACAAAACTGTGCTGCTGGGCACAATAAACCAGTTGAATTTTGAATATCGAATCGGCCAAGCCAAAGTCTTTTCACTTTTCGGCATTCTCAATAATCAATAATTTAATTTTGGCTTCGATTATCTTCAATGGTGTTACTATCAATGATTATTTCTTATAACTGCAAGGGTATACAAACTTCGGCTTGCCGAAAAACGCTTTTTAATTAGTTCTAAATTTTGAATTTAATTTTATCAAACTCGGACGACCATATCATATAGCTGCCAGGAACGATCGGAAAATTGGTGGGAAAATAATATGAACAAGGAAGAACGCTATTGTCAAGTACCTCGACTATCAGATACCCGTTACTCAGCTAAAGGGACCAAAGGAAAATGGAGATATGGAAGCAGCAAAGCAAGATTGAAATGCGCCACCTACCGGCGGTAGACAGACTAAAGCGTCGTGGGCGTTAGAGTGGGCGTGGTAAAATTTTTTTGGATCAATCGATAGGTATTGACGAGACCAATACAATAAAATTTTGTATCTAGCATGAAAATTGTGGGCGCCACAGGCTTTCGCGGTTTGTGGGCGTTAGACTGGGCGTGGCATATTCGCGTAACAAACTTGCGCTGCGCTCAAGCCTACGGAACCTAAATCTGAAATCCCATTTCTCTATATTTGATATTTTCCGAGATATCCGAGTTCATATTTACGATTTTTTGAAGTTTGTGGGCGGCTTGTGGGCGTTAAAGTGGGCGTGGCAAACTTTTTTTTGGGTCAATCGATGGGTATGGATGAGAACAATACATTTCAGTTAAAATTTTTATTCTAGCATAAAAACTGTAGAAGCCACAGTTTTGGGCGGTTTGTGAAACAAACTTGCGCTGCGTAAGAAGCTCAGGAATCTGCTCGCCAAATCTCAATAGCCTATCTTTTATAGTTTCCGAGATCTCAGCGTTCATTCGGACGGACAGACAGACGGACAGACGGACATGGCTAGATCGACTCGGCTAGTGATCCTGATCAAGAATATATATACTTTATGGGGTCGGAAAAGCTTCCTTCTGCCTGTTACATACTTTCCTACGAATCTAGTATACCCCTTTACTCTACGAGTAACGGGTATAAAAAGTCATAGTTTCGGTGTATTTTGACATATTATCTTATACTATTGGGAATATAATTTTTTATATTTTTAAGAATTTCGAATTAAGTTTAATGAAAATCGGACGACTCTAATATATAACTGCCAAAGAAACGGTCAGAGAAATAACGAAATAATTATTTTTAAGAAATTTTTGTTTTTTTGACTTTTTCAGCTGGTGTTCTGTTTGTCGCCTTATATTTAGTTTTGTGGTTGTAAATGTAAAGAATTAACTCAAACATAGTATATCTATTCTCAATATCAGTTTCGCTTTCTATTAGTCTTAATTTTTCGTTTACGGCTTTGTGAATTTTTTCTACATCTGATATATCGTCTTTGCTCGTGGTTACCTGAATTTGGACTCTTTTTGAAATTAGCCAATTATGTAGAGTTACACATATAATTGCTGAGTCTTTATCAGCTTTGATTTCTTGTGCCTTTACCATTTCGTTGCATACTTTTATTATTTCTAGCCAATCTCTACTTTTGACTTATACGAGGGTGACGAATATATATGTCGATACATGACAAGAACTGTTGATTTCCTACCATATAGAAGTCCATAACAAATTTTTATATTATTATAAATTATATATGATTTTTATTTCTGGGGTAGTCTCGAGAGACAGGTCTGTATTTCTATATTTTGTTTTCGCTATGTTACAAATTTCACATTCGTTTTTTATACTTTGTATTAATTTCTGGTAATCTGGTAAATAGCGTTCTTCTTTAAACCAATTGAATGAATTGAAATTGACCTGGGTGTAATAAATCTTTAATTCTTTTTAATATATTTTCTTTAAACTCTGCGTATGTGAGAATGTCTTCTTATTTTGTAGTGCATCTTACTAATTTTGTCAGATGATTGGTGTTATTTATTAATTATTATTATTTCTAAGTAAGCTTGTTGTAATGTAAGGAAATCTGAATAATTATGGAAATATATTGCGGTCCTTTTTGTTCATAAATATTTTTTAATTATATCTTTTGCGAAAGTATCTGTCATTTCTTTGTAAGTTATTATTCCCGTTAATCGTAGAGTAAAAGGGTATACTAGATTCGTCGGAAAGTATGTAACAGGCAGAAGGAAGCGTTTCCGACCCAATAAGGTATATATATTCTTGATCAGGATCACTAGCCGAGTCGATCTAGCCATGTCCGTCTGTCCGTCTGTCCGTCTGTCTGTCCGGATGAACGCTGAGATCTCGGAAACTATGAGAGCTAGGTTATTGAGATTTGGCGAGCAGGTTCCTGAGCTTCAGCGCAAGTTTGTTTCAGTAGAGTGCCACGCCCACTCTAACGCCTACAAGCCGCCCAAAACTGTGGCTCCTACAGTTATGATGCTAGAATAAAAATTTTAACTGAAATGTATTGTTCTCATCAATACCTATCGATTGACCCAAAAAAAAGTTTGCCACGCCCACTTTTACGCCCACAAACCGCCCACAAACTTCAAAAAATCGTAAATATGAACGTAGATATCTCGAAAACTATCAAATATAGAGAATTGGGATCTCAGATTTGGTTTCCGTAGCCTTGTGCGCAGCGCAAGTTTGTCACGCGAATATGCCACGCCCACTCTAACGCCCACAAACCGCCCAAGCCTGTGGCGCCCACAATTTTCATGCTAGATACAACATTTTAACTAAACTGTATTGGTCTCGTCAATACCTATCGATTGATCCAAACAAATTTTTGCCACGCCCACTCTAACGCCCACAACGCTTAAGTCTGTCTACCGCCGGTAGGTGGCGCATTTCAATCTTGCTTTGCTGCTTCCATATCTCCATTTTCCTTTGGTCCCTTTAGCTGAGTAACGGGTATCTGATAGTCGAGGCACTCGACTATAGCGTTCTTCCTTGTTTTAATTTTTAGCTTATGAAAATAGGGTGAAACATTCCTTTTGTCTTCGTTTCCTTTTATTAGTTGTCGGAAGAAATAATTAATGGGGGTTTCTGTTACTGAAATATAATTATACCCGTTACTCGTAGAGTAAAAGGGTATACTAGATTCTTCGGAAAGTATTTAACAGGCAGAAGGAAGCGTTTCCGACCCCATAAAGTATATATATTCTTGATCAGGATCACTAGCCGAGTCGATCTAGCCATGTCCGTCTGTCCGTCTGTCCGTCTGTCCGGATGAACGCTGAGATCTTGGAAACTATGAGAGCTAGGCTATTGAGACTTGGCGTGCAGATTTCTGAGCTTCTTACGCAGCGCAAGTTTGTTTCAGTAGAGTGCCACGCCCACTTTTACGCCCACAAACCGCCCAAAACTGTGGCTCCTACAGTTTTGATGCTAGAATAAAAATTTTAACTGAAATGTATTGTTCTCATCAATACCTATCGATTGACCCAAAAAAATGTTCACCACGCCCACTTTAACTCCCATAAGCCGCCCACAAACTTCAAAAAATCGTAAATATGAACGTGGCTATCTCTGAAACTATCAAAGATAGAGAATCGGGATCTCAGATTTAGATTCCGCAGCTTTGTACGCAGCGAAATTTTGTTACGCGAATATGCCACGTACACTCTAACGCCCACAAACCGTCCAAACCTGGTGCGCCCACAATTTTCATGCTAGATACAAAATTTTAACTTAACTGTATTGGTCTCGTCAATACCTATCGATTGACCCAAAAAAATTTGCCACGCTTACCCTAACGCCCATAGCGCTTAAATCTGTCTACCGCCGATAAGTGGCGCATTTTAATATCGCTTTGCTGCTTGCATATCTCCATTTCCCTTTGGTCCCTTTAGCTGAGTAACGGGTATCTGATAGTCGAGGTACTCGACTATAGCGCTCTTCCTTGTTTTTTTTGCTTTTTCGGTCTCTTTATACCCTTAGAAATATTGTAGAAACCTTCTTTTACAACAGATGGTCTCGAAAGTTGTCGAAAAATGAAATCGGCTGAAGTATTTTTTAAAACGGGCGCTATGATTGCGGTCGATGGGCCGATTTGCATAAACTTTTTTTTTAGATGTTCACAAAAGACATGGTTTTCGCCTCTACCTCGGTCGTTATTGTCCATTGAAATTTAACAATGTTATATAACATTTATTGTTTATTTGTTTATTTATGAATATCTTTTTCCGATGGTGGTACGGGCGATAGATACTTTAATAAAAAATTTGGTTTGTGTGATTCAGACAATGCCAACTGGAGAAATCGGGGCTCCCAGATTTTGCAATGTCATTTGGAATCAACCATATCTCCGCCGGAAGCCAACCGGTATTAAAATTAATATATTTTTTTCAACGTTTTTTTCAAGTATAATAATCCTGTACATTTCTGGAAAAAAAATAATTTGCATAAGCCGAAAGGTACCTGACTCCCCCCTGATGTTGGATTTTGGCTTTTTACTGTATTATTACGGTTGTATCCTTTTTAATATTATCCCCACCATACAGGATAGTAAGCTTATCTTTTTCTAACAATACAGATCCGTCACTGATGTTTATCTTAGCTTTGCATCCACTTAAATAATCATTTCGTATTAAAACATCATACTTATCTGAGAATGTATGCAAATCAAATGTTGGTTTTGTTGGACAAACTTTACTTGGTTCCATTATTACACTCTTATTTAATTCCAATGATCCGTTTATTGTATAAACTTCTTGTTTTTCGTTTTTAATTTTAAAATTCCTAAGTTTTCGTTCATGATATTAATGGATGAACCTGTGTCTACCATAGCTTTGAGAATATTTCCCCTTATATTTACTCTGACATGTGGGAAACATTTTCTGGATCAGAGCCTGTTTGCTGAAAATGAAATTCACGACTACGATGGAATTAGTATTAATTTTATTATATCTTTGGTAGTAATGATAAATCTGATAAATCTGATTGTTATTTCCTGAATTCCTGCGACTATCATAACGTACGGATCTATAGCTGTCTGAGTCCCAATAACCTTGTGTTATTGCAGATATTTTAAGATTACTGATCGTGGAAATATCCCTTTTCGATAATGCATTTTTTCACCTATCGGGAAGTTTTCTTTCAATACAATTACTGATTGTATAATTAAATGAATCAGTGTAAATAGTTTTATCTGTTGGATCTGTTTTTAGTTCTAGCTTATATAACATGTTTACAGATATCTTCTTTAATTCTTCTACCAACTTGCTGATACTGCTTTTATAAGTTGTTTGGTATATGTTTTCCACGTGGTCTTCGAATGGTCTGTGATCCTTAAATGCCTTGATGAGTGCCAATTTTGTTGAGGTCCAGTTCATAGTTTTTCCTCTGAGATGACGGCCTTTGCTGCATCGACGATGGTCCTTTCGATGGCTCCATACATGATATGAATTTGTCGGAAGTCTTGTGTTGGGTATATTTGTAGGAGATATTCGAATCAGCCAATATATCCGTCTAGTTCAGCGGGGTTGCCATCAAAGTATGGCAGTTCAGGTCAGATAAAGGACCAATTAATTGATTTAGATGTATTTCTGATAATTGAGCTGGGCATGCCATTTTTGTTCTTCTCTTCGTTTCTTTTTTAATATGCCACTTTAGTAGTAAAAGTGGTGATTGACCAATTTGTAGTCTATTACTACCCTATCTTATATTATTGGGAATATCATTTTTTGTATTTACAAGAATTTCGAATTAAATGTATTATTTTTTTAATTGCAAGGATATACATATATCGGCTTGACGAAGTTAACTTCCTTTTTTTCCATTGGTTTGCTTATAGTATGATGGTAATTACACCCGTTACTCGTAGAGTAAAAGGGTATATTAGATTCGTCGGAAAGTATGTAACAGGCAGAAGGAAGCGTTTCCGACCCCATAAAGTATATATGTTCTTGATCAGGATCACTACCCGAGTCGATCTAGCCATGCCCGTCTGTCCGTCTGTCCATATGAACGTTGAGATCTCGGAAACTTTAATAGCTAGGCAATTGGGACTTGGTATGCAGATTCCTCAGCACCTTTCGCAGGGCAAGTTTGATTTAGCAGGGTGCCACGCCCACTCTAACGCCAACAAACCGCCCACAGCTGTGGCTCCTGCAGTTTTGATTCTAGAATACAAATTTTAACTGCACTGTATTGTTCTCATAAATATCTATCGATTGACCAAAAAAAAATTTGCCACTCCCACTTTAACGCCCACAAGCCGCTTACTAACTTCAAAAAATATAAGTGTGAACGCGGATATCTCGGATACTATCAAATATAGAGAATTGGGATTCCAGATTTAGATTCCGTAGCCTTGTACTCAGCGCAAGTTTGTTACGCGAATATTCAACGCCCACTCTTACGGCCACAAGCCGCCGAAACCTGAAATGTATTGATCTCGTCAATACCTATCGATTGACCAAAAAAAAATTTGCCCCGCCCACTCTAACGCCCATAACGCTTAAATCTGTCTACCGCCGGTAGGTGGCGTACTTAAATCTCGCTTTGCTGCTTGCATATCTCCATTTCCCTTTGGTCCCTTAAGCTAAGTAACGGGTATCTGATAGTCGAGGTACTCGACTATAGCGTTCTCCCTTGTTATACCCGTTACTCGTAGAGTAAAAGGGTATACTAGATTCGTCGGAAAGTATATAACAGGCAGAAGGAAGCGTTTCCGACCCCATAAAGTATATATATTCTTGATCAGGATCACTAGCCGAGTCGATCTAGCCATGTCCGTCTGTCCGTCTGTCCGTATGAACGCTGAGATCTCGGAAACTATAAGAGCTAGAGATTAGGCATGCAGATTCCTGAGATTCCTGCGCAGCGCAAGTTTGTTTCAGAAAAGTGCCACGCCCACTCTAACGCCCACAAACCACCCAAGCCTGTGGCGCCCACATTTTTCGTGCTAGATAAAAAATTTAACTGAAATGTATTGGTCTCGTCAATACCTATCGATTGATTTAAAAAAAACTTTGCCACGCCCACTCTAACGCCCACAACGCTTAAATCTGTCTACCGCCGGTAGGTGGCGCATTTGCTGCTTGCATATCTCCACTTTCCTTTGGTCCCTTTAGCTGAGTAACGGGTATCTGATAGTCGAGGTACTCGACTATAGCGTTCTTCCTTGTTTTTTATTTATTTTCAAGTCATTTCTAATTATGTAGGGTAGCCTACTCCTGACTTTTGTTTAAAAAATGGTCCTCCTCAATGTTATTTAGTCTCATCGTCTTGTTAACCGGTTGGTTAACAGTTCCAGCTCGTACCCATTATTTTGGGCTTGACCTTGCTGAGTGTTCTGGGTCTCAAATTTTTATTTTATCCCACTTGTTCCGGCTATAATTATTATGTTCGATTTTTATTATAGCTTTGATCATAACCGTTGTTAGCCCTGTTCTGAACGTGAATAGACTCGTCTATCTCCATTGCTTCTGGCTTATTTTGTGGCTGCCTATACGTGATCCATTGATTGTGTTGATTAAACCTGCCCGGGTTCCTGGAGTTTTATTATTATTATTATTATAACAGATAGAGTAGTTTACAAAACTAAACTAACTTAAGTAGTATAGCGCTGGCTGCAGGGCCTATGGCTATGTTGGTTTACAATGGTACTGTATCTTAATCTAATATTGAGTAATTGGCTAGTTGATTATTGTGTTTGTTATGTACATTTGTTTTTTTTTTTTGTTTTTTTTTTTTAGATTTTGTGGTATAATTCAGTTTTTTTAAGGAAAAGTAGGATTTTTTGTATGTTGTCTGGGTCAGGGTTGCTAAGGAGGTTTAGGGGGTTAGTGTTGCTAAATATGGCTTGTTTGATTTGTAGGAGGGATGGGCATGAGTTTAGCATATGACTTATTGAAATGTCACCTTGGCAAAACGGACAAATTGGTATTGAGTTTCGATTTAAATAGTGTTGGTGAGTTACGTTTGTGTGTCCTAGTCGAAGTCGTATTATTTTTATTTGGTCAAGCCTGGTCCAATGTTGGTGGGACTGTTTTAAGTAGTCCCAGGTGTGAGAGTTATTCGCATTAATTGATTGGTACCATTGACTGCAGTGTATAATGTTTTCCTTTTGTTTTATTGCAAATTCAGATTTAAGATGTCTTTTTATGTCTACATTATTTATGTTTGGGGTAAGGATAAGTGGCATATTGTTTGCTGACTTTGCGGCTTGATCGGCTAGATCGTTTCCTTTTATTCCTGCATGACCAGGAATCCAAATTATTTTGATTTTTTGATTCTGTTTGGGTAAAAGTTATTGTTATTTGAATTCTGTATTGAGTCTATTGCTGCTAGGGAGTCGGAACAGATAATGAATTTACGTTTTCGGTTTTTAATAATTTCGATTGCTTCTAGGATGGCGATTGTTTCAGAGGCGAGGGCTGATGAATATTGGGGCAGTATGCCATATTTTAAGATGTTTGTTTCTGTTGTAATGGCATATGTTATTGTGCCGTTCATTTTTGAACCGTCGGTGAATATGAGATTATGTGGTTTCAGTTTGTTCTTTGTGTGTTCGAACAGTTTTCGGTATGTTTCTGGGGATATTTCATGTTTCTTGTAGGTTCGGAGTGATGTGTCTATTAGATTGGGGAGTGCCCAGGAAGGTTTGTATTTATGGAGTTTTACTGGTTTGTAAGGTAGATTAAGTGCTAGGCTTAGTTTGATTGTCTGGTCTATTATTGGTGGCGTTTTCCTTTTGCCTTTTTTATACTTGACAAACTTGTGAATTGGTGTGTTTTTGGAAAATATTAAGTTTTGGGATAGTTTGGCAGTTTGAAGGTCTCGTCTCATTTCTAGTGGAGGAATATTTGCTTCATAGAGTAAGTTATTTATTGGAGTAGAGCGATAGGCTCCGAGGGCTAAACGGATTGCAGAGTTGAACGGTGTTTTACTTTGTTTAAAATACTTTTGGGAGACTGTCCGTATAGAAACAGACCGTACTCTAATTTGGCTATGACCGTTGCCTTCACGAGTTGCAATTGAATTTAGGACTAGATAAGCATTTTATTATGTTTACTTTACTATGGAGCTTAGGCAGAAGTGTATTTATGTGTGTGTTCCATTTATATTTGTTGTTTATTGTTATTCCTAGAATTTTTAATGAGGTAACGGTAGGAATTTGTATGTTGTTGCAGCTTATCTTGCAAGCGCAATTGTGTTTTTTGCATATGTGGAGGTGTTGGCATTTGGGTAGGGATAGCGATGCCCCTGAGTAGGAGCCCCAATTCCCTATATTGTTAAAGAGGATGTCTAGGTTGAAGTTTGTATTTTTGTTTTTATTGAAGTTTATTATAAGAAAGAAGTCGTCGGCGTATGCATTAAATTTTATTTCTTTATTTAAGGATATGATGTCTGATAGTTTATTGAAGGCAATAAGGAATAGTATTACGGATATGGGCGAACCTTGGGGAATTCCATTGAATAAGGGTAATGAGTTCGATGTATGCGGACCGACGCGGACGATTATTTTTCTGTTAGCCATGAAGTTTTTAATGTAGTTAATTATTTTTGGGCCTATTTTCCATTCCTGCAGTTGGTCGATTATGGAGTGTACACCTACTCGATCAAAGGCTCTTGAGAAATCAAGAGTTACGAGGGAGGTGTGCATTTTTGACTTCGTTATGAGATAGTCTACATAAAGTAGACAGTCAGAAGTCGATTTGCCTTTTTTAAATCCGAATTGGTTTCCGTTCAGTAGGTTGTGTCACGAACCACCAGAGTCTTTTGGCTATAATTTTATCTAGTGTTTTTGCTATACAGCAGTTGAGCGAAATGGGTCGGTAGGAGGTGGTTTTAGTTTTATCTGTGTTCGGCTTGAGGACTGGAATGATTAGACTTGTTTTGTAAGCTTGTGGTATGTGATTGTTAAATATTTCATTGAAAAGTTTTGTTACTCTATTTTTTGTTGTAGTCGAGCTATTTTTAATAATTTGATATGATATTCTGTTTAGTCCTGGGGCAGATCCTTTTAATGTTTGTAAGGCTGAGGTAAGTTCTAAGAATGTTATGTTTTTTTCTATGGATTGGGCTATTCCAGAGGGGGTATAGTTTTGAAAGTTCCTTTTGTATTTGTGGTTTCGGAACTCCAATGAAAAGTTCCAGTCGCCGGAGAGGTCTGAGAAGTGTCGTGCAAATATGTTAGCAATTTCGTTGCTAGCTAATGTTATCTCATTGTTTTGTGGGTTTGTGATCGCATGAATTTGCTTAACCGGGTTAAGTCCGCAGAAGCGTCTTATATTGGACCAAATTTTAGATGAGGGTGATGAGCGGGTTGGATGGAAGAGGTGAAAGAATTGGAAGCTTCTTTTTTACTTTTTTTAAGTTCGAACCTAAATTTGGCATTTTTGCGCCTATAGTCTATAACATTTTCTACTGTAATTATTCGGTTTAATTTTTTCCAGGCAAGTTGTTTTTGTTTTCGTAGTTGGTCGAGGTGCTTGTTCCACCATGGAACCCTGTATGGATGAGTATTTGGTGAAGTTTGTGGGATGGAAAGGTTTGCGCTATATAAAATAATTCTGTTAATTTGAGCTGCTTCTTTGTTTACGTATTGGGAAGTTGGGTATTTTTCGTTTGTTTGTTGGGTAAGTAGGTTGTACTTTTCCCAGTTGGCCTCTTTTAGTTTAAAAAAGGGTCTGTTGAATTTTTGTGTAAAAGTTGTTAGAAATAGGGTCGTGATAATAGGAAAATGATCACTACCATGAAGGTCGTTCAGTATTTCCCAGTTAGCGTGAGGGGCCAAGATTGGAGAGCAGAGTGTGAGGTCGATGTGTGTGTAAGTATTGTGTGTTGAAAAATGTGTAGGAGATTTGTCGTTCAGTAGAATAAGGTGCGCATTGTCAATAAATCTTTGAGTAATTATACCCGTTACTCGTAGAGTAAAAGGGTATACTAGATTCGTCGGAAAGTATGTAACAGGCAGAAGGAAGCGTTTCCGACCCCATAAAGTATATATATTCTTGATCAGGATCACTAGCCGAGTCGATCTAGCCATGTCCGTCTGTCCGTCTGTCCGTCTGTCCGTCTGTCCGTCTGTCCGTCTGTCCGTATGAACGCTGAGATCTTGGAAACTATAAGAGCTACAATACTGGGATTAGGCATGCAGATTCCTGAGATTCCTGCGCAGCGCAAGTTTGTTTCAAAAGAGTGCCACGCCCACTCTAACGCCCACAAACCGCCCAAAACTGTGGCTCCTACAGTTTTGATGCTAGAACAAAAATTTTAACTGAAATGTATTGTTCTCATCAATACCTACCGACTGACCTAAAAAAAAGTTTGCCACGCCCACTTTAACGCCCACAAACCGCCCACAAACTTCAAAAAATCGTAAATATGAACGCGGATATCTCGGAAAATATCAAAGATAGAGAAACGAGTTTTCAGATTTAGATTCCGTAGGCTTGAGCGCAGCGCAAGTTTATTACGCGAATATGCCACGCCCACTCCAACGCCCACAAACCGCCCAAGTCTGTGGCGCCCACAATTTTCGTGCTAGATAAAAAATTTTAACTTAAATGTATTGGTCTCGTCAATACCTATCGATTGATTTAAAAAAAACTTTGCCACGCCCACTCTAACGCCCACAAACCGCCCAAGCCTGTGGCGCCCACAATTTTCGTGCTAGATAAAAAATTTTAACTTAAATGTATTGGTCTCGTCAATACCTATCGATTGATTTAAAAAAAACTTTGCCACGCCCACTCTAATGCCCACAACGCTTAAATCTGTCTACCGCCGGTAGGTGGCGCATTTGCTGCTTGCATATCTCCATTTTCCTTTGGTCCCTTTAGCTGAGTAACGGGTATCTGATAGTCGAGGTACTCGACTATAGCGTTCTTCCTTGTTTTTCCTCGAGTGTTCGTTGTTGGTGAGCCCCAGGACGGGTGCCATCCATTGAAATCTCCCATAATTAGTGAGGGTGCTTGTTGTGTATTAAATGTGTTTTGAAGTGTCTGGTTAGTAATGTTTTTGGTGGGAGATATGTATATTGAAAATATGTTTAATTTTAGTTTAGATTGTATATTTATGGCTATTGCTTCTAGATCGTTTGGGATGTTAGGGATAGTGTATTGAATTGACTTATAAACTAATAGTGCTACGCCGCCAAATCTGTTGGTGGCTATGTTTGTTAATAGTTTGTAGTTTATTGGGGTTGGTATGTTGTTAATATATTGTATGTGGGTTTCTTGGATTTTAAGGAAAAGTAGAATTTTTTGTATGTTGTCTGGGTCAGGGTTGCTAAGGAGGTTTAGGGGGTTAGTGTTGCTAAATATGGCTTGTTTGATTTGTAGGAGGGATGGGCATGAGTTTAGCATATGACTTATTGAAATGTCACCTTGGCAAAACGGACAAATTGGTATTGAGTTTCGATTTAAATAGTGTTGGTGAGTTACGTTTGTGTGTCCTAGTCGAAGTCGTATTATTTTTATTTGGTCAAGCCTGGTCCAATGTTGGTGGGACTGTTTTAAGTAGTCCCAGGTGTGAGAGTTATTCGCATTAATTGATTGGTACCATTGACTGCAGTGTATAATGTTTTCCTTTTGTTTTATTGCAAATTCAGATTTAAGATGTCTTTTTATGTCTACATTATTTATGTTTGGGGTAAGGATAAGTGGCATATTGTTTGCTGACTTTGCGGCTTGATCGGCTAGATCGTTTCCTTTTATTCCTGCATGACCAGGAATCCAAATTATTTTGATTTTTTGATTCTGTTTGGGTAAAAGTTATTGTTATTTGAATTCTGTATTGAGTCTATTGCTGCTAGGGAGTCGGAACAGATAATGAATTTACGTTTTCGGTTTTTAATAATTTCGATTGCTTCTAGGATGGCGATTGTTTCAGAGGCGAGGACTGATGAATATTGGGGCAGTATGCCATATTTTAAGATGTTTGTTTCTGTTGTAATGGCATATGTTATTGTGCCGTTCATTTTTGAACCGTCGGTGAATATGAGATTATGTGGTTTAAGTTTGTTCTTTGTGTGTTCGAACAGTTTTCGGTATGTTTCTGGGGATATTTCATGTTTCTTGTAGGTTCGGAGTGATGTGTCTATTAGATTGGGGAGTGCCCAGGAAGGTTTGTATTTATGGAGTTTTACTGGTTTGTAAGGTAGATTAAGTGCTAGGCTTAGTTTGATTGTCTGGTCTATTATTGGTGGCGTTTTCCTTTTGCCTTTTTTATACTTGACAAACTTGTGAATTGGTGTGTTTTTGGAAAATATTAAGTTTTGGGATAGTTTGGCAGTTTGAAGGTCTCGTCCCATTTCTAGTGGAGGAATATTTGCTTCATAGAGTAAGTTATTTATTGGAGTAGAGCGATAGGCTCCGAGGGCTAAACGGATTGCAGAGTTGAACGGTGTTTTACTTTGTTTAAAATACTTTTGGGAGACTGTCCGTATAGAAACAGACCGTACTCTAATTTGGCTATGACCGTTGCCTTCACGAGTTGCAATTGAATTTAGGACTAGATAAGCATTTTATTATGTTTACTTTACTATGGAGCTTAGGCAGAAGTGTATTTATGTGTGTGTTCCATTTATATTTGTTGTTTATTGTTATTCCTAGAATTTTTAATGAGGTAACGGTAGGAATTTGTATGTTGTTGCAGCTTATCTTGCAAGCGCAATTGTGTTTTTTGCATATGTGGAGGTGTTGGCATTTGGGTAGGGATAGCGATGCCCCTGAGTAGGAGCCCCAATTCCCTATATTGTTAAAGAGGATGTCTAGGTTGAAGTTTGTATTTTTGTTTTTATTGAAGTTTATTATAAGAAAGAAGTCGTCGGCGTATGCATTAAATTTTATTTCTTTATTTAAGGATATGATGTCTGATAGTTTATTGAAGGCAATAAGGAATAGTATTACGGATATGGGCGAACCTTGGGGAATTCCATTGAATAAGGGTAATGAGTTCGATGTATGCGGACCGACGCGGACGATTATTTTTCTGTTAGCCATGAAGTTTTTAATGTAGTTAATTATTTTTGGGCCTATTTTCCATTCCTGCAGTTGGTCGATTATGGAGTGTACACCTACTCGATCAAAGGCTCTTGAGAAATCAAGAGTTACGAGGGAGGTGTGCATTTTTGACTTCGTTATGAGATAGTCTACATAAAGTAGACAGTCAGAAGTCGATTTGCCTTTTTTAAATCCGAATTGGTTTCCGTTCAGTAGGTTATTATGTGTCACGAACCACCAGAGTCTTTTGGCTATAATTTTATCTAGTGTTTTTGCTATACAGCAGTTGAGCGAAATGGGTCGGTAGGAGGTGGTTTTAGTTTTATCTGTGTTCGGCTTGAGGACTGGAATGATTAGACTTGTTTTGTAAGCTTGTGGTATGTGATTGTTAAATATTTCATTGAAAAGTTTTGTTACTCTATTTTTTGTTGTAGTCGAGCTATTTTTAATAATTTGATATGATATTCTGTTTAGTCCTGGGGCAGATCCTTTTAATGTTTGTAAGGCTGAGGTAAGTTCTAAGAATGTTATGTTTTTTTCTATGGATTGGGCTATTCCAGAGGGGGTATAGTTTTGAAAGTTCCTTTTGTATTTGTGGTTTCGGAACTCCAATGAAAAGTTCCAGTCGCCGGAGAGGTCTGAGAAGTGTCGTGCAAATATGTTAGCAATTTCGTTGCTAGCTAATGTTATCTCATTGTTTTGTGGGTTTGTGATCGCATGAATTTGCTTAACCGGGTTAAGTCCGCAGAAGCGTCTTATATTGGACCAAATTTTAGATGAGGGTGATGAGCGGGTTGGATGGAAGAGGTGAAAGAATTGGAAGCTTCTTTTTTACTTTTTTTAAGTTCGAAACTAAATTTGGCATTTTTGCGCCTATAGTCTATAACATTTTCTACTGTAATTATTCGGTTTAATTTTTTCCAGGCAAGTTGTTTTTGTTTTCGTAGTTGGTCGAGGTGTTTGTTCCACCATGGAACCCTGTATGGATGAGTATTTGGTGAAGTTTGTGGGATGGAAAGGTTTGCGCTATCTAAAATAATTCTGTTAATTTGAGCTGCTTCTTTGTTTACGTATTGGGAAGTTGGGTATTTTTCGTTTGTTTGTTGGGTAAGTAGGTTGTACTTTTCCCAGTTGGCCTCTTTTAGTTTAAAAAAGGGTCTGTTGAATTTTTGTGTAAAAGTTGTTAGAAATAGGGTCGTGATAATAGGAAAATGATCACTACCATGAAGGTCGTTCAGTATTTCCCACTTAGCGTGAGGGGCCAAGATTGGAGAGCAGAGTGTGAGGTCGATGTGTGTGTAAGTATTGTGTGTTGAAAAATGTGTAGGAGATTTGTCGTTCAGTAGAATAAGGTGCGCATTGTCAATAAATCTTTGAGTAATTTTTCCTCGAGTGTTCGTTGTTGGTGAGCCCCAGGACGGGTGCCATCCATTGAAATCTCCCATAATTAGTGAGGGTGCTTGTTGTGTATTAAATGTGTTTTGAAGTGTCTGGTTAGTAATGTTTTTGGTGGGAGATATGTATATTGAAAATATGTTTAATTTTAGTTTAGATTGTATATTTATGGCTATTGCTTCTAGATCGTTTGGGATGTTAGGGATAGTGTATTGAATTGACTTATAAACTAATAGTGCTACGCCGCCAAATCTGTTGGTGGCTATGTTTGTTAATAGTTTGTAGTTTATTGGGGTTGGTATGTTGTTAATATATTGTATGTGGGTTTCTTGGAGGGAAATTATCTGCGGTGTATATTTTTTGATTAGAATAAGGAGTTGGCTATAGTTATTTACATATCCTTTTAAGTTCCATTGAATTACAGTGAACGACATTTTAGAAAGAATTAAAGCTTGTAACTTAACTTTATTGGTAGTGTTAACGGCTTAAGTTTAAGTCTTACTTAGGGTTTAGGGTTCTATACGGATTCGCTGTCGCTGTTGTTAGTGTGTTTGTTTTTGTTTAGAGCTTTGGCCTTTGTCTTGGATGCTTTAAGATTCGTAGATAGGGTATTAGACTTATCTTTAGGAAAGGTTTTTATTTTTAGATCTTCTGTGTGTTGTGACGAGTATGTTGTGGCTAGTTTTCTGGTATGTGTAATGCAGTCAGTATCCATGTCTTCTATTTTGTCGTAATCGTGGTGGTGATGGTGTTGAAGAGTTTGGCTTGATGGTAAAGTTGTTTTGGCTGGTCCGGTGGCTGTTGTCTTCGATGAAGTGATATGTGTTCCTGATGTGGGTGTGGTGTGCGAATTTTTATGTTGTGGTTGGGTTATGTCTGTGTGTGTATTTATATTAGTATTCGGTGATTGAGGGTTTGTTGTCATCTGGGTTGTGGCGTTTGTAAGTGTTTTGGCATATGTGTTCCTCAATTGAAATCCGTGTCGTTCAAAATATATACGTTGGGCGGTCTTATGATCAACTTTTTGTGTGGTTTTAATGGCTGTTAATTCTTGGTTTTTTATGAAAGTTGGGCATTTGCGGTCGATTGGGCTGTGCTGATGGTCAAGCTCTGGGTTGTTTTTGCAGTTTAAGCATTTTTTTTCGTTTTTGCATGTTTCTCCGTCGTTTGTGTGTTTTATTTCAGAACAATTACTGCAAGTTTCGGAGTTTCGTAGCCTTGTACTCAGCGGAAGTTTGTTACGCGAATATGCATATTTGGGCTTGACCTTGCTGAGTGTTCTGGGTCTCAAATTTTTTTTTATCCCACTTCTTCCGGCTATAATTATTATGTTCGATATTTATTATAGCTTTGATTATAACCGATGTTAGCCCTGTTCTGAACGTGAATAGACTCGTCTATCTCCATTGGTTCTGGCTTATTTTGTGGCTGCCTATACGTGTTCCATTGATTGTGTTGATTAAACCTGCCCGGGTTCCAGGAGTTATTATACCCGTTACTCGTAGAGTAAAGGGGTATACTAGATTCATCGAAAAGTATGTAACAAGCAGAAGGAAGCGTTTCCGACCCCATAAAGTATATATATTCTTGATCAGGATCACTAGCCGAGTCGATCTAGCCATGTCCGTCTGTCCGTCTATCCGTCTGTCTGTCTGTCCATATGAACACTGAGAATTAGGCTATTGGGATTTGGCATGCAGATTCCTGAGCTTCCTGTGCAGCGCAAGTTTGTTTCAGCAGGGTGCCATGCCCACTCTAACGCCCACAAACCGCCCAAAACTGTGGCTCCTACAGTTTTAATGCTAGAATAAAAATTGTAACTGAAATGTATTGTTCTCATCAATACCTATCGATTGACCCAAAAAAATGTTCACCACGCCCACTTTAACGCCCATAAGCCGCCCACAAACTTCAAAATATCGTAAGTATGAACGCGTATATCTCGGAAACCATAAAAGATAGAGAATTGGGATTTCAGATTTAGATTCCATAGCCTTGTACGCAGGTCAAGTTTGTTACGCGAATATGCCACTCCCACTCCAGTGCCCACAAGCCACCCAAACCTGTGGCGCCCACAATTTTCATGCTAGATAAAAAATTTTACTGAAATGTATTAGTCTCGTCAATCGTTCGCCCACTCTAACGCCCATACGCTTAAATCTGACTACCGCCCACATAACCATATATTGAGATCGCAGGTAGATGGCGCATTTCAATCTCGCTTTCCTCCTTGCATATCTCCATTTCCCTTTGTTCCCTTAAGCTGAGTAACGGGTATCTGATAGTCGAGGTACTCGACTATAGTGTTCTTCCTTGTTTTTTTTTCAATTTATACGTAAGCATAACATTAGAAGTATATTCAATTAACTTAATTTTACTATGATCAAAAAATGTACTTTTATAAAACAATATTATTCGTTTTTTTTAATAACAATAATGCTTCTAAAATATTTGGGCATTTTTATGTCGCTGATCCACGAAAATTTTTTCTGCCGAAATGTTAGTCGCTAGCTGAACATAAGGGAGGGCCGGGAAAAAAAACGAGTAACGGACCGACCGAAGTTTTCTCTGAGATCGCAGGTAGATGGCTCATTTCAATCTCGCTTTCCTCCTTGCATATCTCCATTTCCCTTTGTTCCCTTAAGCTGAGTAACGGGTATCTGATAGTCGAGGTACTCGACTATAGTGTTCTTCCTTGTTTTTTTTTCAGTTTATACGTAAGCATAACATTAGAAGTATATTCAATTAACTTAATTTTACTATGATCAAAAAATGTACTTTTATAAAACAATATTATTCGTTTTTTTAAATAACAATAATGCTTCTAAAATATTTGGGCATTTATATGTCGCTGATCCACGAAAATTTTTCCGCCGAAATGTTAGTCGCTAGCTGAACATAAGGGAGGGCCGGGAAAAAAAACGAGTAACGGACCGACCAAAATTTTCTCTGCGAGCGCGGAGTGCAGGCAGATTATAGGACAAAGAAAGAGAGGGAAATCTCCCTGCCTCTCTTTGTTGACCGACCGTTTTTGTCGGCAGTCTTCTACGTTGCACCGACTTCTCTGCTGACGTCAACAGCGGCACAGATTTTTAGGACCAAACAAATTTAAAAACCTTTTTGCCGTCTGAAACTTTACATGTATACAGTAAAACTAATATTTTCATAATCTCTAACATCCAGAGCGTCAAGATCTTATCGCCAGGAGTTAAAAGAGTTAGTTTAGTTGTATATATACATATATAACTCTTTTCCAGTCATCCAGTTTCCAATTTTTATGCGCCCTTGCGAATTTTAATCGCGCTTTTATATTTTTATCGGACAAGGCCGGTTTCTTCTTTTTCACTTCTGAGGCGTGTCCAATGCGCCTAAGTGCTCGACACGCTGTCCACTGGCTGACGGGCTTCCCTATGGCTGCGGATGCATCCTTGGGTTTAAAATTTTTCTCATTTTTAATTTTTTGCATCATAAGCCTTGCATCTGCATCAGTCAAAATTCGACGTGGACCACTTATTTGTACCTTGGGTACCGCGTTGCGCCTTTTTTGCACACGAATGACTGCTGATTGGCTGATTTTTAACTTTTTGGATATTATTCGTGTCGAACATCCATTTTCAGTTAGGTTTACTACTGAGTCTTTAACGTCTCTTGACAATTTCTTAATTTTTTTATTTTTAATACAAAAGAGCAAACACACGTGAGATTTCGTACGTTTTTAGATAAAATCATTCATAAAGCACTTCAAAACAGAAGCTTCTCAAAAACAAACGGTCAATTTCGGTAATAAGGCTTTCAATTGAATCAGCTGTGCAACTTTTGTTGAAAAGTTCAAATTGAGCATAACTGAGTATATGTGAGTTTATTTGGTCTTTTATATCATAGAGTAATTACCCTTCAGTTCTGCAGTAGGGACGCGGTGACATGGCTCAAGGCAAAAAGCTTTTTTTGTTTTTTTTTTTGTGCCTAAAACGCTGTTGACGTCAGCAGAGCAGTCGGCGCAGCGTAGAAGACTGCCCACGAAAACGATCGTGCAACAAAGAGAGGCAGATATTCGGATATTTCCCTCTCTTTCTTGTCTTATAATCTGCCTGGACTCCGCGCTCGCAGAGACAAATTTCGGCTGGTCCGTAATTTTTTTTTGAGTCTCTCCGTTATGTTCGGCTAGCGACTAATATTTCGGCGGAAAAATTTTCGTGGAGAAGCGACATGTGAATGCCCTAATATTTTAGGAGCATTATTGTGTATCGAAAAAAACAACTAATATTGTTTTATAAAAGTAAACTATTTGATTATAGTAAAATTTAGTAAATTGAATTTACTTATAATGTTATATTTACTTATTATACATTTTTATTACAATATAATTTTTTAGTTAAGTTATAGAAATTTAGTCCGTTAAAATTGATTTAAGTATTTAAAACATTTAAGTATTAACATTTAAAAAAAAATCGTATTGTATTTTTTACTCAAGAAGTAAAAACTATATAGTCGGATATATTTCACTTTAGAAAGGGTATAGGTGCAGTGGCACGCGCCAACAGCGAAGAGAAAACAAAAGAAATCTAGTAAAGGGGTGAGAAGACTTGGTGCATTCTGTTTGAGTGATTGAAAGGGAAGCATCCATTTTAATGGTGCGCAGCAGAGTTACTTTAATCGTTTAGTTAATATAATAAAGTCAGGTAAGTGCTACATTAAGTTTAAGATGTTGTGCATTGATCTTAGTTTAAAGTACGTAAATTTTGAAGGTATTCAATGGGTTCCGTTAGCCGAAAGTGGATGACGAAATGTTTTGTGCCAATAAAAATTCTGCAACAAGCTATAAAAGGTAAATATACAATTAAACAAATAAAACGCATTTTTTAAACATACTAATGTTTTTTCAGGAGCGTTGGCCAAGGATTCAGAGGACCCGGACAAAGGTTTAAGAACGGCGATGTCTAACGTTAAAAATAAGCTTACGAAGCAAAAAAACAGAAACAATAATTGTACAATTTTTGAAAATCTAAATAGTACCATATAATTAAAATGAATTAAAATGAAATGAATTAAATTCTATATTTTTTTTATTGAAAACTCAAGGAAAAATTCTGATTTTCACAAGTGATTCACTTGGGACGTGTCCCTTGCAAGTGATTTCACAAGTGAAAACTCAAGCAAAATTCTGATTTTCCCAAGTGTTTCACTTGGGACGTGTCCCTTGCAAGTGATTTCACAAGTGAAAACTCAAGGAAAAATTCTGATTTTCCCAAGTGATTCACTTGGGACGAGTCACCGGCACGTGACAGGCCATACGAAAAATGAGTATAAGGAACAAGTGAAATCCCGCAAGACTTCGAAAAATTTTCATTTGAATTTTCACTTGTGAAAATGCGGACATCCCATACAATTTTCTATATGGAGCGTCACTTGTTCTTCACTTGTGCACGAGGACATGTCCCAGGTGATTCCCAAGGTGATTCACAAGTGAAACTTTTTTTTTGGAACTGAAGGGTATGTATAGAGGCGCCATTTGCTCTGCCCCTCTCTTTCGAAATTGAGGCTATGATGCCATCTAGGCGAAAAAAGCTTATTTCCCCTCTTTTTAAAAGTTTGATCGAACTTGTAATTCTTTCCCACCTCATTCTGCACCGCTCTTGCTCACTGTTTTGGTTTTGTAATTAATAGTAAACCCTATTGCTGTTGCTTCGCACCTAAGTTAGCTTCAAACTTGGCCTTGAATTGGCTCTACTCAATGTTTATATCTTAATGAGACCAATTAGTTTATTTTGTAATATTTTGTATAAGAATTTGTTAATAAATAATCAAGGAATAAACACAAAAAATTTGGCTTCATTTACTTTACTAATAACTTTTTAATGCGGGCCCGAAGTCAATAGTTGCAATCATGACCTCAGACTTGCACGCCACTGTATATGTAAACCGTGACAACAGTTTATGCGATTTATTCTCGTTGTGTTGGAACAGAAGTAGTTTTCAAAGGACATAGCAGCTAGCGTGCCTACTTATGACGCAGAATTGGGGAATTTTTTTTTTTTTGTTTTGCGGTATAAATATGTAATGCGGAATGGATATATGCTTCAAGCAAATCTGTTTTTTTCATTAACACACCTAGCCTATAGCGCCACCTAGCCTATTGCGTCACCTAGCCTATAGCTCAACCTAGCCTATAACGCCAACTAGCGGCTTGCTGGCGTACTAGTGAAAAAAGGTTGATTTGCTGCATGTGGTGTGCAATATCGATTGAATTTGCAAAATCCTGACTATTATTTGGCTATAACTCTTTTAATGAATGAACTGATTTCATGTTGGCATGATGAGTATTATTATATTGAAAAAAAACCTTATATTAATTTTTGCAAAATGGACGCTAGACGGGTTGTTATGATCATTTGTGGGCGTTAGAGTGGGCGTGGCGCCCTGCTGAAACAAACTTGCGCTGCGCTGGAAGCCCAAGAAACTTCACGCCAAGTCCCAAAATTCTTCTACAGTTTTAAAAATCTCAGCGTTTATACGGACAGACTGACATGGCTAGATCGACTCGGCTTGTGGTCCTGATCAAGAATATATATACTTTATGGCGTCAAAAGCGATTAATCCTACCTGTTACACACTTTCCACCAAATATGCTCTTTTAGTTTATGAGTAACGGGTAAAAAAACCTTTTTAAATTGCTTATGTACATAGCATCTTCGATTTTTATATATATAAATTAAAAGAAAGCGTAGTGACAAAGGTAATGTCAAGAACCCAAGCTGAAATAGATTCAGAAATTTTAGACGAATCAGATTTTTTCAACACAACTCGATTCTTATTATCTCGAGTAAGTACCAATCTATGAATTATAAAACAAATATATTACAAATATAATACTAATAATATAATTAATAAGTTGCAATTCAACAGAAAGAGCTGCGATTCCGTGGTTGATAATAACCCAATGATTGGAAGAATTGTACGGTATATTATTAAAGTCACCAAGAGATTTTTATAAACAAGCTGAGACTGACTTAGCAATCCCTCAAGCTACAGAGGATAAACCGTTAAAATATAAAAAATCAATATTAGCCTCAGTTTTTTCAAAAAAGTTAAAAATGAAAAAAACAAAGGAAACCTAACACTGTTATTAGATAAAGGAGCTGAAATTTCATTAATCAAACAATGCAAACAAGAATACCCCGAATTCGAAAGCTCAAAAAATTAAAATATATTATAGGAATAGGACATGGTTCTATAAAATCCTTGGGCTTAGCGTTTGTAAGATTAAAAACAAGAAATGTCATAATACCACATGACTTTTAAATAGTAGGTACCTGTTTTAGTCAAAAGTGCGTTTAATTTCAGGAGGCAGTGTCGAGCGGCAGTTTTATCCAGATGTCTACATCTCGAGCGCTCGCACTGCCGTCCACTCTCCCTCTCCATCTCTGCCCTAAGTCTCCGCTCCGCTCTGGAGCGCTTAAGTTAAGTTAGACTTAACTAGTTCTTATTTCCAAGCGTACCAATAAACTTCTATGCACGTCGCGTACAAAACCCCAAATTACCCCCGCGTTTTTTGGTACCCTTCGTCCTTGGGACTTCAGCTATTTCAGCAATTAAGCCACCCCGCCCCAACATTTTGGACCAGTCGAAGCCGGATTTGAAAATCTTTGGACTTTCCTCCCCTGGAGTTTCCATTGATTTTTTCCAGCAGGCTTGAACCACTCCAGATAAGTTCCACTAACTATAATTTGGCGGTCATACAGCCAGTTTGTCGAACCCTATTTTGACTAACTTTCTGTATGATATATTGTCTAAATCCAAAAGTGATTAATCCGACGCAACGGCAATGAATATATATATTTCAATGCCGTTACTTGTGCCCGACAATATTCCAGTTTCCTTTGCCCACAATTGTACACTGGAAACTATAACAGTAGATATTTTAGTGCTACTATTCAACTAAAATATTTCTCAAATATATTTTCCATTCCAATTGTGTGTAAAATATAACTCAGCCACAGTAAAAATTACCGATCATAAAATTATTCCTTATGATTTGCACCCATTATTATACCCGTTACTCGTAGAGTAAAAGGGTATACTAGATTCGTCTGAAAGTATGTAACATGCAGAAGGAAGCGTTTCCGACCCCATAAAGTATATATATTCTTGATCAGGATCACTAGCCGAGTCGATCTAGCCATGTCCGTCTGTCCGTCTGTCTGTCCGTCCGGATGAACGCTGAGATCTCGGAAACTATAAGAGATAGGCTATTGAGATTAGGCGTGCAGATTCCTGAGCTTCTTACGCAGCGCAAGTTTGTTTCAGAAGAGTGCCACGCCCACTCTAACGCCCACAAACCGCCCAAAACTGTGGCTTCTACAGTTTTCATGCTAGAATAAAATTTTTAACTGAAATGTATTGTTCTCGTCAATACCTATCGATTGACTTAAAAAAATGTTTGCCACGCCTACTTGAACGCCCACAAACCGCCCTCAAACTTCAAAAAATCGTAAGTATGAACGTGGATATCTCGGAAACTATCAAAGATAGAGAATTGGGATCTCAGATTTAGATTCCGTAGCCTTGTGCGCAGCGCAAGTTTGTTACGCGAATATGCCACGCCCACTCTAACGCCCACAAACCCCACAATTTTCATGCTAGATACAAAATTTTAACTGAACTGTATTGGTCTCGTCGATACCTATCGATTGACCCAAAAAAAATGCCACGCCCACACTAACGCCCATAACGCTTAAATCTGTCTACCGCCGGTAGGTGGCGCATTTCAATCCAGCTTTGCTGCTTGCTTATCTCCATTTCCCTTTGGTCCGTTTGGCTGAGTAACGGGTATCTGATAGTCGAGGCACTCGACTATAGCGTTCTTCCTTGTTTTTTATTGTGTTTCAGCTGCGTGTGTAAATTAAACTTTTTGGTATTCCCGTCCAGTGAGGTCTTGGCCAAGAGGGGAGGCCCAGAGCAGCCAGCAGTGAGTTGTAGACGGCCGGGTTGCTGGCCGATGCACGTATGTGGATGCGGGGGGTAGTCCCTCGCTGCAGTCACAACATTGAAAGGCCGGCTGGCCATTGGTGATCCAATGCAGAGTTGTTGTGCTACGTTAACACGTAGGTGAGCGCGGGGGTGTCCCTCGCTATAGCATCTTCTCAGACGGGCCGGTTGGCCGTAGTTCATCTGTTGCAGAATTAGGAAGATGATGCTGGAAGGAAAACTGTCCTTCTTTTCTTGCTGGCCTAGAGACTCAGTCATGATAAAATCAATACAATTTTAACGGCAGTTCTTTATGCCAAAAGGGAACTGACTTAAAGCTAACAAAAGCTCACAGCGGCCACGCAAATATGCTGTGTTTGCCGTCTGTGCACGAACGTCCGGCCCATTGCTAAGTCAGGAGTTTGGCCGGCGCGATATTGTTGACGTAACTATGGTCAACGACTCTGATCGTGTTGGCCACAGTTAACTACTCCCCCTTCTAAGTCAAGGCCGCCCTCGGCCGCTAGTAATTCGGCGATCACTTCTCCTATTTGGACTGCGGATCTTCTTGCCCTAGTAAGCCGCTGATAAGTGAGACCGATACAAATGAGTGGCCAGCATATTGCTCCTGCAATAATTGCTGCGAGACGCGTTTGGTTGTTGTCAATCTCTTCTCTGAACTCCTTGATGAACCCAAGTTCCGTTCAGTCAAGCGGTGAAGTTACGGGAGGCTGAGGACATCCTGGTTGGCGGTGATGGAGCTCTCCCCTGGTGCTCTCTTCTGGGTGTTAGCATGGTTGATGAAGAGGGTATGGTTTATCATGGCCTGTTTTTCAAAGGTGACGAGGTGTGTGCCATGTATCCAGACTTCTGTCCCATTGTCCACTCGAACTTTGGCTGATCTGTCGTTAATTATTACGATCCCTTCATCCACATAGGTTATTGGTTGCAGATCGCTCTCTTGTATTCTGCAATGCGCCATCCCACCTGCATGCAGTTCTTTGGCGCATGAACTCTCTGGTGCCAAACGGCAGAACGTGGCTCCCGGTGATACGGAGAAGTTCTTAATGGCGTGAATTTCTCCATTGCATTTCGCTATAACGTTGTATTTTATCTGCAAAATTTTCTTACATGCTAGATAATTTTAGGAAATTTTATAATGAAGTGTAAAATGTTAGCGGACTGCAGAATTTTTACAGACGAGACAGACAAAAGATTCCCTATGGGTGTGTTTGGTTCCTCTAGCCAAACTGATTTTAAGTCTTCATGATCTAAAATATTCGGACTAAAAATATTAATTTTAGCAAGGGTTTTTGCAAGCATTCAATTTTGTAATTCTGTCATCAACATTCTGTTTCTAGCAAGTAGTGTTTCATATAAATGTCCAGTATCTACTTGTGAGTTTTTGGCCGATCTCAAAATTAAATTGACAGTAGAGGTTAGTTGATTAATTTGGTTTTGAATTTTAGTGTTGATTTGAATTTGCCTATTGCTCGACTCAACTAGCTTCATTTCAGTAAATCTGATTTTGTATAAGTCACCGGCATCTGGTGTCCCTGTTACGACCTTTAGCATTGATCCTAAGAAATCTAAACTCCTAGCTACTCTGTGATGAACGCCCATCGACTCTAACAAGTCCTGGAGGTGAGCGGTATCCACGCTTAGAAGCTTCTTCACGTGGGATAGCGGAAACAAGTCGATCATGTTTCTTGTTTCCTCTATTACGCGCGCATATCCTGAGAGGTTCACTGTATGTGTGACGAATGCGAACTCCTCCCACGCCAAGGATAGGAATAGATAAAGAATGGGTCCGAACTTGTGAAATTAAACTTTAGCTATTTTTTGCTTATAGAGAGGTTCCCACCACCAATGAAATGAACTTAAAACAAGGAAGAACGCTATACCCGCTACTCAGCTAAAGGGACCAAAGGGAAATGGAGATATGCAAGCAGCAAAGCGTGATTGAAATGCGCCACCGACCGGCGGTAGACAGATTTAAGCGCTATGGGCGTTAGAGAGGGCGTGGCAAATTTGTTTTGGTATTAATAGGTATTGACGAGACCAATACATTTCAGTTAAAATTTGTTATCTAGCATAAAAATTGTGGGCGCCACAGGATTGGGCGGTTTGTGGGCGTTAGAGTGGGCGTGGAATATTCGCGTAACAAACGTGCGCTGCGTACAAGGCTACAGAATCTAAATCTGAGATCCCAATTCTCTATCTTTAATAGTTTCCGAGGTATCCACGTTCATATTTACGATTTTTTGAAGTTTGGGGGCGGTTTGTGGGCGATTAACTGGGCGTGGCAAATTTTTTTTTGGGTCAATCGATAGGTATTGATAAGAACAATACATTTCAGTTAAAATCTTTATTCTAGCATCAAAACTGTAGGAGCCACAGTTTTGGGCGGTTTGTGGGCGTTAGAGTGGGCGTGGCACTCTGCTGAAAGAAACTTGCGCTGCGTAAGAATCTGCACGCCAAATCTCAATATCCTAGCTCTTATAGTTTCCGAGATCTCAGCGTTAATCCGGACGGACGGACAGACGGACATACGGACATGGCTAGATCGACTTGGATAGTGATCCTGATCAAGAATATATATACTTTATGGGGTCGGAAACGCTTCCTTCTGCCTGTTACATACTTTTCGAAAAATCTAGTATACCCTATACTATGCCAGTGGCTACGGACCTTATAGTTAGTAAGAAATTGCGCCAAGTGGCTTAAAGGTGTAATAAAAAAATGAATTAAAAAACATAAAGGACATTGTTTGATTGTGTCATTTAAGATGGTCATTGTGGACCATCCTCCCCTTAATGAGGACCGTGGTTCCCAGGTCCGCTTCTACAGGTCTCTCCTGGCACAAGGGTGTGAGTTTATTTCCTAGCCTTCTGTTGGATTTTACCAATACCTTTTCACCAACCTCAAGGACCCTATTCTGCCGAGACGCATTTTCCCTGTTTCTTAGCGCGTTCTGGGCGCTTTTTATTTTCTCTCGGATTTCTATTTGTAAGTCATCCGTGTTTGACTGCACAACGTCCGCTGGTCTTTTGTCAATGACCGAGTGAATTGACTAGTTGTACTTGGTAGTGGCTAGTAAAATTAGCTCTACGGTGTCGGTTATGCCTTTGTCGATGCACCTAGCGAGTTCCAGCAGGGTGTTGTGAAGTCGTTCCACCTCACCGTTCGATACACTGTGTAAGGGTGGTGCATTTGCGATACTAACTCCAAAGTGGATAGTCAGGATGGCCGAGATCGTATGCGAATTCAATGACGGTTCATTGTCACAATAGATCGTTCTGGCTCTTGGAAAATAGTTAATTAACTGAAACAGTGCCGGTTTGAGGTCCTCAATCGTTCTAGAGGGAATAGGTTGCACGACTGCGAACTTTAAGAACTTATCGATGCATGTCAGGATATATCTCCTGTCCGTTGAGACGATATCAATGTGTAATATCTCCCCTGCATAGGAGGGGATCGGCGACTCGCTGATTTCCTGTTTCTTTGGGTGCCTATCATATTTGGCCCTCGCGCAGGTCTTGCAATTGGCGACGATCTCACTCGCTAGCTTGGCCATTTTCGGGAAGTAGTACTCTGAGAGTACCTGCTTCACATTTTCTTGGGCCGATCTGTGAGCCCTGTTGTTCTCGACAGTGAGAACTTCGCGCTCCTTTTTTTTTTTTTTTGCAATGCCAAAATTTGGTGGCAGGGAATTGCCGAACCAATTTATCTTGTATCATCGCTAGCTTCTGCAAATCGCAATGAATGACGTTTACGCCTTTAGGAACAATAGTGTCCGCGAGCTCCTCAAGCAATGACTCCTTGCATGTGAAGTCAATGTTATGCCGTCTTTTCTTTCCGAAAAGTACGAAGATGCGTTTTGACGGAAAGCGTGCTTTCTCCAGAGTTATCTGGTTTTGAAAGCAATTTAAAGGCTTGTCCGTAGTTTGAATCGTGTGGGTCAGTGACAGCTCACTGTGAATTGTGGCTGCGCACGAAAAAGCTTCTTCCCCTTCCACAACGTTAGGTTGTTGTCTTGAAAGGGCATCCGCAACGAGGTTTTCTTTGCGGGCTTGTAAAAAATTTTAGCGCCGGACTCGTCGATGCGAGCTTTCCACCTTTTGATTTTCGCATTCGGATTGGATTCCGACACTGCGAGGGTGTAAGGTTGAAGATCAGTAAAGATATTTATATCTTTAACTGCATACAAATAACGGCGCAGTTTGGCCAGCGCCCAAACTATGGCTAACAGCTCCCTTTCGTTGGTAGCGTAGTTAACTTCTCTGTCCTTTAAGGTTCTGAAGATCATAGTTATGGGTCGCCCCTCTTGGGATAGCACCGCGCCAATGCCGTGCGCTGAGGCATCTGTCGTTAGATCAAATGCCTTTTCGTAGTCGGGATATCTGAGGACGACATCCTCGGAAGCCAGAATGTTACGCAGCTTTTGGAAAGCCAGCCGTTGCGGCTCGCTGAACTGTACCTCGATATTTTTGGATCTGTGTCTACTGACACTTCCATGTTCCCCTTTCAGAATGTCCGAAATGGGCCTAGCTATTGACGCAAAATCTTTAATAAAGCATCTATAATAGCTAGCCAAGCCCAGGAATGATCTGACTTCAAATATAATCTTAGGCTCCGGGAATTCATGAATGGCTTTGGTTTTTTCCGGGTCTGTAGGGGCCCCGTTGTTGGTGACTATGAACCCTAAAACGCTAACGCTTTTCTTTAAAAAAAATTGATATTTGCGCTGATACTCTCATGTTGGCATCGTGCAGGCTCTTAAGAACCCAATCTACGTGCCGCATGTGGGAGTTTTCGTCCTCTGAGAAAACGATAACATCATCAACATAGACATAGCAAAATTTGCAGATCTGCTCTCGCAGTATATCGTCAATTGTTCTTTGGAAAATGCTGGCCGCATTTTTTAATCCAAATGGCAATCTGCGAAACTCGTATTTTCCTCCGTTGACGGAAAAGGAAGTTTTTCACGGTCGCGTTCTGCCAGTGTGATTTGATGATAACCGGACTTCAAGTCCAGTGTTGTGAAATACTTGGCCTTGCCTAAGTGTCCTAATATCATCGAGATGTTCGGCATGGGGTATCGGTCGGGTATTTTTCCCTCGTTCAGCTTGCGAAAGTCCAACACCAAACGCGTTTTCCGCTTGCCAGTTTCGTCGGTACCCTTTTTATCTACTGCCCATATTGGGTTATTGTAGGGGGATTTAGACTTTTGGATTATGCCATTTTTTAACAGATCTTGAATTTCGCCGTCCACCTTAGTGAAATTGACATTGGGACATGAGTGAAAATCAATCTTCTCTTCTTCGGTGCCCCATTTGAGGCGACCAGAAGCTAGACAAAGTGATGCCCCCGCCTGTTTTAACAGGTCGAGACCGACGATTGCATCAAAGGAGGACAAGTCAGGTAAAATGAAGAATGTGGCCTTTAAATTAAAAATTGACATGAAGCATTTCTTCGTGATAGTGGTGACGCTATGAATGGAATGAAGTTTCTACCGGGCGGACGCCTTTTAATCCTTCGTATGTTCGGATGAAATTCTTGGCCGCGCCCGTATCGCTGAGAAGTCTCATGTCAATCCCCGCTACTCTTCGTCTGATGAATGGTAGCAGGGATTTTCCCCTAAAAAATTAATGGCATCCGAGTCATAATCGTAGATGGCGTCATCGTCTACCTTTTCCGCTGCACTGGAGGCTGCGTCGGCGTATGCCTTGTCAGAAGTATTTGCGCCCTGAGCAATGAAGTTAACTCTTTGCCTCTTGTGAGGGCCCGAGCGTCCAGACGCAGCCGCCTTCGCGTTCTGGTAAGCCAAGGCACGGGACGGCTGTAACAATTTGGACAGCGACGGATCCACGTCCATGGGCTCCGGTGTGTTTCCCGGAAGCCTGTCGCTGCGTGGAGCAGAGTGTACTTGCGCCTTGTCCTTTTTAGTAAAGTGCGGGTTCTCCCCGGCACCTATTTTAGACTTTGTTTGTGGAGGGGCTTGTTGCCGTTCCTGCGCTTTTGGGAATTGCTTGCGAGCTCTATCCTCTTCATTCCTTGCAAACGTTGTTGCGAAGATGTATCTCTTATGGTTGGATTCGACTTCCTGCGCCAAGGTGAGAGCTGTCGGCATGTCTTTGGGTTTTGCCGAGAAAAGCACATTCGTGAGACTGCGATTTAGCCCGGAGATAAACACCCGCAAAGCGTCTCCACGGAATTTATCGCCCAATACCTTAGCCATGGCCGCCTCATACGTCATATTGACCTTGTTTGTTAATAAGGTGAGTTTCTTCTTAACCTCATCATAGTACTGTAACAAAGTTAGACCACCCTGTGCCTAACTCTTGCTCGATTACGTGCAACGGTCGCTTGTCACTGTATGTCAAGTCAAAGCGATTTATAATCGCGTCGAAATCCAACACAGTCCCAAACGAAGATAGCACAGCATCAGTGGGACCCCTAACCTTACTCCTAATAATTATGACCGCTTGATAGTGGCGGGAGCTGCCATCATATCGTCTGAAAATGTGGTTAGCGGCTACAGCTGCTTGTCGCCAAAATACTTACGATTCTTGCGTTCCCACAAATTCGGCCAGACATTTAACGGCATCTCGTTGCATTGTATATCTTCTCTTATTTCTATGGCCACATATGTTTTTATTTGAGGGGTCTGGGCTGGAGCTGACGCAGTGCTTACTGCCGCTACTCGCACGGACAATTCCTCAATTTGCAGCCTAAGTGCTTGCTCTCTGATCTGGCTTTGGGCGGTCTGTTCTGCAAGGGCATTATTAATTGCGGCCTGTATGACGGTTCGGAGCTGATCGGAATCCATATTAGTAGGGGGGCCTGCGTATTGGTGTTGAGGCTCGGACCTTCCCTTCACTCTCGGACTCTGAGTCGCTCGAGTATTGTTTCTTTTTCCTATATGTGAGAAACGGATTACTCATGGGCAGCTGGATTCAACTGCACAGAAATCCGTGCGCGTAAGCAAAAGCGCTACACAAACAAAAACAAAGACGAAAGGCTTTGGGGGTCGTATTTCCTTGCAATGAGCGGACCAACAAAAAGAAAAACAATGTCTGCTGAATGACAATGTACATATGCACTGTGCATAAAATTTATAATGAGTACATAGAGAGAGAGAAAAAAAAATCACTGAAATTAAAGGCGAAATAGCGATGCGCCGTTACACAGAAAGAAAATTATAGGCGAAATAAATTTATTTATATTTATTACTTATTTCTTTGTAAATTAAATCTTTTCTCAGGGAAAATTATTTGCAATAACATTAGAATATTTATGTTTTTGATACTGGGGTTATTGGGTAAATTTTCTCCACCGGACACTATAAAAAGTAAACCAACTGTGGCCGTCAAATTAAATACTGAGATTCTTTGAAAACTCACTTTACCCTCGTTTATTTATATTTTTAATTTTTGTTCACTTTATTGTTGCAGGGACAAAGTCTAATGTTTGTTTTTTTTTAAGTTTTTACACTAATCCGAATTTTAAAGATTATAAATTATAAAGAAGACGTAAAAGTTTTGGCCGGACTCACTTACATTTTTTGTGAGTTTTGTTTTACAGCTGCGTTTTTCTGCGCCGCCGTCACTTTTTAATTTTGTCCTGTGCGGTAGGGTAATAGGTTACCACTAGTTGAGCGCCAATTAAACTTTTTAGTATTCCCGGCCAGTGAGACGTGGGCGCGGGGAGGCCCAGAGCAGTAGCAGTGAGTTGTAGACGGCCGGGTGGCTGGCCGATGCACGTATGTGGATGCGGGGGTAGTCCCTCGCTGCAGTCACAATATTGAAAGGCCGGCTGTCCGTTGGTGATCCGCTGTCGCAGAATTAGGAAGATTATGCTGGAAGGAAAACTGTCCTTCTTTTCTTGCTGGCCTAGAGTCTCAGTCATGAGACGGCAGTTGCCGGAGTTGTTTAGCAGAGAACTTCTGTTCTTTATTTTATGAATGCCAAAAGGGAACTGACTTAAAGCTAACAAAAGCTCACAGCGGCCACGCAAATATGCTGTGTTTGCCGTCTGTGCACGAACGTCCGGCCCATTGCTAGGTCAGCAGTTTGGCCGGCGCGATATTGTTGGCGTAACTATGGTCAACGACTCTGGTCTTGTTGGCCACAGTTAACTTTTATATTTACATAAAAATTTTAATACGGTCCACTCTAACTACTCTTTCTTATACAGTCCTCTCCAACTACTTTTCTCGACCTACAAATACGGCTAATTTATTTTTAAAATTAAAAACAAAGTTACCATACCCACAAATTTAATCCAGCAAGCCGTCTGCAATTTAGTTGAGCAGCTGACAAGCAAACTCACCGACAAACAAACATAAGCGAATCCGCCGCATTATTATGCTATTCGCACCCCACATATGTACAACACCCAAAAAAAAATGATCATAGAAACTAAACTATTCGTACATTAAAACTAAACTATTGAGTGTCAAAAATATCTTGATAAGATGCGTATTAACCTTATGACACCCAAAGTATTAAACTGAAACTTTCGATGTTATCAAAGTTAAACTAACGAGTATACAATTTATACTCACTCAGTGTACTGAAATTTATGCTGATAGTTTACTTTTTATACTATTTAGTATAAAAGCTATCCTATGTAGTCTCCGTTTTATACTATTTCGTATACATTTTATACTAATCTAGAGGGCCGTGGTATACTTTTTAAGCTATTTATCGAAATCGTTAGTATACATTTTATACTATTTCGTATAAAACTTATACGATTTCCCCGTTGCCTGTAGTATAAAATTTATACTATTTTGTTTTTCGTGGTATCCCAAACCCAATAAAATCAAGTTGTATGTTGTTTTTCTTTTATTTCTATTTCACATATTATTTTGTTATTATTTCACAAATATTCATATTTTGCGCAACACACAACACATGTTTTTAGCTCCTTCGTGTTTTTTTTTTATATTCCTTTACCTAACACGTATATGCAGACTAAAATAAGTACAAGCAACAAGAGTAGGGGCCGTGATTGTGCGGTATCACCGCAAGGTATTGCTTAGCGCAATGGTAGCCACCTAGGCTGTAGCTTCTCTCCTCTCCTTCTCGATGCGACGCAGCGTTCGCAGAACACTCGCTGCGAAGGCTGCCGTCGCTGGCCGAACTCTTGCCCCGGTGGTCTTCATCAGCATTTGGCGATCAGACCCGAAGCGGCGACATTAAAATAGGACATGCTGATCGTCCTCAACAATGCCACTGCCGCACTCTGGACAACCGTTCTCCGTGTCGTGCCGAAGCGCTTAAGGAAGCTTCGGAAGCAACCATGTCCACTCAGCGCCTGCGTGCGGTAGAAATCTACCTGGCCGTGCTTCCTATTTACCCTTGCGCCCAGCGTCCAGCGTCCCTTGCTGGAGTTGTCCCAGGCTGCCTGCCAGTTGTCGACGCTCTGCATCCTGGCACTCCTCTTCACCTCGGTCTTGGTTCTGTGGCTCCCGCACCAGTTCACATAGGGGAACTTGGCCTGCAATGACGAGCGCTGCGTCGTCCGAGATCGTCCGGAAGGCAATAATAATTAACGCGTCAAGCAAAGCCAACTCCGGTAGCATTTTCTGTGTTCGTATACTCGCTATTGACCTGGTTTTACACCAAAATATATGTTCGAATAATCGCTATTGTCCTAGTTTCACACCATGAAAAACTATTTAATGTTCAGTATACTATTTATGCTACTGAGTCTCACTCATATAATAATTAGTATAAGCTTAATACTATAAAGTGTTGGCATGAAACTATTTTGTAATAACTTGAAACTACATTTTCTTTATACTACATCAAGTTTTTGTTGAAACCAAAAGTATAAATTATAAACTAAATAGTCAAATATGACTAGTTTAAAAATAACACTACAGGTTTACGCTTTATACTCTTTGGTATAGCACTTACACTACAAAGTATACAGTTGAAACTAATTAGTGTTGAGTTAATACTTACATTTTTATACTAACTTTAGTATACTTTTAACACAACGCTTATTAAGTGTGAAACGGTTCCACTTATGGAATTTATAAACAAATTTTTGAATTCAATCTCAGCTATGTTACCCTTGCCTTCAGCGACATTGCCTTTGCCTTTGTTTAAGATTCTGCCTTTGCCTTTGCCATTTACCTCGAGGGCTGCTCTTGACCGTCCTGCTAAGATAAATAAACTAATCGTAAAGTAAGCACAAGCTTCCGTTCGAAGCCCAAACTTTTCCGTTCGAAGCCCACAGTATTGCGTTCTAAGTTCAGAACATATTGCGTTCCGATTTTCAATCAAGTTGCATCGGTCAGCATAATTTCATTTCACAACGAGATGCGACAGTTTCAGCATAAGCTTTTATTTAAAACAAAAATAAAGATCTGGAAGTTTAAGAAAAAGAAAGCTTATGGCCGAGGTTCATTGGATAACTTTTTAGAATTAAGAGTTGTTCAGTCCCACGGTACTTGGTTCGTATGCACAGCTGATAGCCCTGCCAACTGAAGACGAAAGTCAGGACATCTGGCAACCCTACAGAACTTGAGAGGAGAGCAGTGAGAACTACAAGCTTCAGCGACCGGAACAACATTGTCCTTATTTGCTGTCCATTGCGACCCATTATTTTGTTAAAGTTAATTAATGAAGAAGAGTGAAGTGTACACATTATAAGCTAATGAATTAAAGGCTAAACTGTTATATTTGAACTTCAGTCGTTTAATTACTCCCAAGAGCCCCTCTTACAATGACAGCCGTACAGAGCTTTTTTCCGGCACGGCGTCACAACTGAACATGGTGGCCCATGAGGGGACTCTTGCTTGAAGTTAAAAAATCTCAGCTTGATCTTTCAATTGTTGGTTCTAATGCATAACACCCATCACTCCACCTAACACAAATTGCGATCGTCTCCGTTTGTGTCCCCAACAAGTGCTCTCACACCGATAGAGCGCAGTCACCAATACCAACACACCCGGTCGCCTGACAGCGCTTCTACACACACACACACACACACGGGTGCTGCAAGAAGGCCCCGCCTCTAGAAAACTCACTCACCCAGTTAAGTTGACCTGAACATCGGTCGCCAATATATCGAGTTTTTAGTCGTTGCAAATCGGGTTTAATACCTAAAAGTGCGTTTGATAAGTGCGGGACACCTCAGGTTGCAGGTACGTACCACAGAAGCGACAGGAAGGTTCTACCCAGCCAACAAACCACACTGCTACGGTTAAAAAGGGTGGCCAATCTTGGTGGACAGAAGGGGGGATCCTCACTCTCCCGCACCCACACAGCGACACTCCACTCCAGAGCGCCACATATACTTGGTTTTGCTCACAGCTTCCACAAGCCGCACACGCGCGGTTTTTCCGGCACAAACAAACAACATCGATCAGCTGATCGCAGTGCTGGACAGCGCCGTTTCTAACAGCGAGCTTAACAGCGAGCTTAACAGCGAGCTTTCCCCTCTGAGCTATACAGCTGCTAAGCGGCGAGCTCCTACGAAGTCGGTTGCCCGGGAAATTCAAATAAAATAAAACCACCTTCGCCACTGCCTACAGGGGTGGATGCGCAAAAAGCCAAGTTACCGGCCAATTTCCAATCCCACCGCGATAGCGGCGCCAGCTCAAACGGGGCTCTGGGGACCGAGTCGGAGCGGTATAGCTCTCATCAGGCAGTAACCGGGGGAAATCCCGGCTCACCGAGGACCTCCGGCTAGTGCAGGCGATGGATAGGGAGAAATCGGCCGGACATGACGGGACTCAGGCTCTTGCAGTTGCCAGGGCAGAAGAAGAGCTGCTAAAGAAGTTTCAGATGATGAAACAGAAGGTGCAGCGGTCGCCAGCGGGGATGGAGCAGGCTCCCGATGCCCACCCAGTGTCAGCGCCTCCCAAAGTGACCGGGCGTGTGTTCAACTTCGGCAGTAACGAGGATGAACAAACCACCCCGAAGAGAAGTCGGGAACCAACCAGCCCTGAAGAGGCGATCGATGGTGCCCACAAGAAGCAGCGGGTGCACAAAAGCGCCGCAGCTCTCACCGATGAGCTGGGCAAGATGCTCGATGAAATGATCGCGAAGTTCACGGACACAAAAAGCAACAACAAGAAGGTAGTCCGCCATGTCACACAGGCCACGATCGACTCATTGCATGAATCCCGAGCCAGGGGTCAGACCGCCAGCGCAACCCAGCAGACAACACCATCGCTTGTTGCCCCACGACAAGAAGGCATAGAGCGAACGCACACTGGCGCGGGGAACCCAGGCAGGGTCCCGCCAAGAAACCCGCCCTGGCAGCAGGTGATACGTAAAACCAAAAAGCCCCTCGAGACTGCAGCGAGTATTGGGGAAGGCGAAGACCACGTGAGCCGCACCGAGAAGCGCAGGAATCAGCGCTCTGACGCTATCTTAATCAAATGCAGCGAAGGAACGTACGCAGACATGTTCAAGCTGGTTAAAACTGAGCCTACTCTTCAGGGGCTTAAGGATGGGGTGCAAGGCATACGCAGGACAGCCAATGGGAGTCTGCTACTCAAGATGCAGAAACCCTCAGACCCAGCCACGCAGAAACTGCATACTGCCATCAAGTCGGCCTTCAGCGGCAAAGCCGAAGTGGCTATGCTGGAAGACACGTTGCAAGTGGAAATCCGCGACCTAGACCTAATGACCACCTGCGAGGAGGTTCTACAGGCAGTCTACGCTGAGGAGGAGTGCGACATCCCGGCGGGCGCTGCACCTAGGATGCGGAAGGCGTATGGCGGAACCCAAACGGCGACGGTCCACCTCAGACCTGAGCATGCGCAGCGGATCCTCGACAAGGGGAAAATCAGGGTTGGATGGGTAGTCTGCCGCATAAGACAGAAAGTGGAGCCTAGGCGATGCTACAAATGCATGGGATTAGGCCACATGTCAGCCAGATGTCCAGCGTCAGAGGCAACAGCCAAAAACACGCAGCAATCCTGCTTCAGATGTGGCAAGGATGGCCACAAGTATAAAACTTGTACCCAGGGCAAACCAAAATGCATCATCTGCACAAGAAGCGGAAAATCTGGAGGAGAGGCCGAACACTCGACCCTCAGCAGTGCGTGCCCTGAATACCGGAGAGCCATGCACGATAAATTGAATGGTTAAGGTCCTACAGCTAAACCTTAACCACTGCAGAGCGGTGCAGGACCTGCTAGCACAGACGGTCATCGAGCAGCAGGCTGAGGTGGCAATACTCAGCGAGCCCTACAAGGACAAGCACGAAGGCGTATGGCAACGCAGTTCGGACGGCAGAGCAGCAATATGGAGCTGCGGGCAGCCCCCTGGACACCTATCGCAAAGGGCTTCCAGGACGGGATACACCAGAGCGAAGATCAAAGGGATCACATTCTACAGCTGCTACATAGCCCCGAGCGCACACATTAGCGAATTCAGAACAATAGTGCAGGAGATCGCTGATGACGCACGCGGTAGGTCCCCTATCCTCATCGCAGGTGATTTCAACGCATGGTCCACAACATGGGGCAGCGCTAGTACGACGCAGCGGGGAACCATCCTCCTTGAGGCAGTGGCTTCGCTAAACGTATGCCTACTCAATGAAGGTAATAGACCAACCTTCAGCAAGTCAGGTCGGGAGTCAATCATCGACCTGACCTTCGCTAGCCCTGAACTGGCACGCAACTGTGTATGGAGGGTGTCAGACATATACACCCACAGCGACCACGCCCTGATCATCACCCAGACAAGCCCCAGACTGACCGCCCCAAGCAGCCGCCAAACGACATACAAAGCGCATACCCTGAACACAGTGTCCCTCCTAGCACACATGGAAGGCGTCTGCGTTACAGGAGACGCTAACACATGCGCGAGGAACATAGCCGATAGAGTGAAGGAGGCGTGCGACGCATCTATGGAGAAGGCCACGAAAGGTGGTAACGGGCGAAGACCAGTACCATGGTGGAATGACGAAATAGGGAGCGCGAGGAGAGACTGCCTAGCGGCCCGGCGCAGGTGCCAGAGAAGCAGAGGACGCAGAAACCAGGAGCTAAGGGAAACAACCTACAGAGCTAAGAGAAAGGTGCTGAAGAACGCGATTAAAGCTAGCAAGGCCAGATGCTTCCAAGAGCTGTGCGAAGCGGCGGATGCAGAACCATTCGGGTCAGCATACAGGATGGTCATGGGTAAGCTCAACAGACAGCCGACCCCTACCGGCCACGTACAGCTTGGCCAAATAGTGTCCACCCTGTTCCCCACCCAGCCGCCCCTTACCTGGCAAGCTACCGGGGAAGGCGATACTGTTCTCACCAGCGAAGCCGAAGTCCTGGCTGCGCTAACGAAAACCAAAGTCGAAAAAGCCCCTGGCCCCGACGGCATTCCCAATGCTGCACTGCACACATTGGTGGCAAACTTCCCTGGTATATTCACGGAGATGTACAACATGTGTCTCACCCAACGAACCTTCCCCATAGGATGGAAGCGACAAAGGTTGGTGCTTATCCCAAAACCGGGCAAGTTGAACGACGACGCATTCTCATACAGACCCCTATGTATGCTGAATACAACGGGGAAGATATTCGAGCGCATAATCTGCACCCACCTCGAAAAAGAACTCGACCAACTGAGAGCGTTATCGGACCACCAGCTTGGCTTCCGGAGAAAAAGAAGCACTATTGACGCGATCCAAACGGTCACCCAACTGGCTGCTAACGCAATCGAAGGAGAAAGGTGGCTAAATGGCTCAAAAGAGTACTGCCTCGTCTGCACCCTGGACGTCAAGAATGCCTTCAACTCTGCCAACTGGAACCTTGTCCTGCAGGCACTTCAGCGCATGGGAATCTCGAACTACCTGGTCGAGCTCGTAGCGGACTACTTCAAGGACAGAGTGCTCACATATTCCTCTGATGCCGGAGAGCACGAGTACCTGGTGACAGGAGGAGTACCTCAAGGCTCAGTCCTGGGCCCGATACTGTGGAACGTCATGTACGACGGGATCCTAAGGCAGGTACTACCCGAAGGATGCACAGTTGTGGGATTTGCGGACGACATAGCGCTGGTAACGGTAGCGAAAACCCTCGATGAGATCACGGATAGATGCAGCCTCTCGATAGACACCCTTATGTGCTGGCTCGCAGACAACGGGTTAGCAGTCGCCGAGCACAAAACGGAGGCAGTGCTCATAAGCAGCAGGAAGACTGTGGAGAAGGCCACAATACGAGTCGGATCAACTCCAATAGAAACAAGCGCCTCAATCAAGTATCTTGGAGTACTGATCGACCACAGGTTATCGTTTAAGACGCACCTATCGTATGCCGCAGCCAAAGCATCCAGATCGACTGCAGCCATCTCAAGGATGATGGCCAATACTCGAGGACCAAAGCAGCACAGCAGAAGGATTATAGCGACAGTGGTGACATCCATCATAATGTACGCCGCGCCCATATGGGCCGAGGCTATGAAGACCGCATCATACAGCCGCCAGTGCAAAGCTGTCTACAGACGCTGCGCACTGCGCATCACAAGCAGCTTCTGCACGGTATCTGAGGAAGCCGCGCTAGTGGTAGCCGGTACTATACCGATATACCTGCTGGCGGCAGAACGAAGAACTGGGAGCACAGGAAGCAGGACCCAACGCAGTAACACGATCGAGGCATGGCAAAGGAGGTGGAACAATGCGACCACAGGGCGGTGGACGCACAGGCTAATTCCCAGTCTAACCCCCTGGCTGCAGAGACGACACGGACAGGTAGACTTCTACCTCACGCAGATGATCTCCGGGCACGGATGCTTTAAGGAATACCTGCATAGGTTTAAGCACGAGCCAAACCCCTACTGCGACCACTGCGGCACAGGAAGCATCGAAGACGCGGAGCACGCGCTATTCATCTGCCCCCTATACGATAGGAACCGAGCCGAAGCTGAAACGACAACCGTATGTAACCTGACAGCGGACAACGTGATCAGCTGCATGCTGGAAGATCAAAGAAATTGGGACGCGATAGCCAACATGGCCGCTGGCATCCTGAAGGACCTTAGGCGTCGAGAACGGAGTCGACGCATGGAGTCATAAGGACGAGCGGCAACCTGACCGCCATCCGTCCCGCGAAGTATAGCTTTGCGGCAGTCCCGCGGGATCGGAACTTTTTCTACCTCTTCTCTTCTTCTACCACTTATATTCTTGTATATATTTAAGCTTATTTAATAAAAAAAAAAAAAAAAAAGAAGGCCCGTTATAATTTCGCAACCAAGAAAAATCTTCTACTCAAAGCGGAATCGGAAAAAGTACAGCCTGCGCTCACGCTATATTCAACGTTACGTAAACTCAGGCATAAGTAATAAGGGAAAGATCACGTGAGTACGGGTGCTTTTTAATTTATCAAGCAGAGCTAGCTAGGTTCAAAATAAATTGGTAAAATTCTCATAATATGTCTGACCACGAAGCTGATGATCCGGCCTTAGCAGGTTTTATTACACTTCAAAAGGAGCGTCTTCAAAGTCTAACCCGTCTGCAGCAGAACTATAAGAAGGATTCCGCGTCTCGAAAAACCGAAAGCTATTATATAAAGCGCCTGCAGCAGATCGAGAGTTTAAACGCAGCTTTTGAGACCACCCATCAAGTAATCATCTGCACCGAGGGATATGTCAAAACGGACTATCACGCCAAGAAGATCGCCGTCAGCTTCGAGGATCTGTACATGGAAACCTATTGCCTTGTAGCGGAAGGCCAACGAATAAAGTTCCCAGTGACGCCGTCCTCAGCCTCGGCACCCACCGCCGTGTCGACGGTTGCCGACGCACGTGTCCACATGCCACAACTGCCAGTGCCCAAGTTTAGCGGAAACTGTGTGGACTGGCCTGGATATTATGACGCCTTCACTCGGTTAATTCATCAAAATGAGCGGCTGGACAATATTCAACGGTTTCATTTCCTCAAGGAATCTCTGCCAGCTGGTCGAGATTGCGATATTCGTCAAATTCCTTTGACGGCCGCTAACTATACGGTGGCATGGGACACACTAATTCAGCGCTATAACAATCCACGCGTGGTCTTTTCCAATCACATGAACATGTTGTACCAGTTGCCAAGCCTAAGCAAGGAGAAGCCAGATGATATTCGATCTATGATCAGTGCAGTCAACGTCTGCGCAGTCGCCTGTAACACCGTCAACGCGTCGTTGCAGAACGGGGATCACTGGCTCGCCCATTATTTGACTGCAAAATTACCGAATGAGACGCACTCCGCCTGGGAACATCATCTCGGCAGTCAAACCCACGTTTCCTCGTACAAGGATCTCGAACAGTTTCTCAACAACCGGTTAATCACCCTGGACGCCATTGAAAATAGAAACTGTTCGGGCACCAACAAATCTGGATCATCACTGGATCATCACCCAACAAAACGTATCTCGGTTCATAACACCCACGCGCAACCAAGCCCCCCTGTGCTTCGTTGCCCACACTGCAATGGTAATCATATCCTTCGTCGATGTCAGCGATTCCTTAGCTTGGATTGCTACCAACGTAAGGAGGTCGTGAGTAAGTCAAACCTATGCCTCAACTGCCTGAGCAAATCGCACATGCTGGCCCGGTGTTCAATTGTAAAGAATTGCTACCACTGTGGTCAACGCCACCATTCTTTACTTCATCTGGCCGCGGCGCCAAGCATCACTCAAGCACCCCAACCTTACTTGCCGACCGTATCATCCAGTCAACCACATATCGCTTCGATTATGAACAACGGCACCTCACCAGTTAGCCCCCTTGCTAATCCAAACCTCCAATGTTATTCTTCCACAGCCTCCCATGCAACGCGACAGAATATCTTGCTAGCTACCGCACGGATTATTGTCTGCACCCCCAGAGCGGCGCTCAAGCATCAATAACTGCCCTCATCGATCAGGGGTCGGAAGCTACAATAATCTCAGAGCATACCGTCCAAGCTCTCCAGCTTCCACGATGCAGAATCCGCGCTTCGATCGCCGGCGTCGGCCAAACTACTGGTCAACGGTGCAACTTTACGCCAAGATGCTGCATCCGAACGTCGCTAAACCCAACGTTCAATCTAGATGTCGACTCTGCGTACGTTATGAACTCGCTGACCTCACATCTACCAAACCAATCGTTTTCGCCTCAAAACTGGAAACACATCAACGGACTCCAGCTCTCGGATCCTTTATACTATCGCTCGAAACGCATAGATCTCATCATCGGAGCCGACCTCATGGCGGGTCTTATCCTTCCGGGAACCCGAATCGGAAATCCATACGAACCTATTGCACAAAATTCTCACTTAGGTTGGATGATACTCGGCAAGTTCCAGGCATCAATCCACACGCTTAATATTCGCTGTCATCAAACCACGCTAGATACGGAATCGCTTTTGAAGAATTTCTGCGAAATAGAATCGGTCCCAAGCCGATCACTTCAATCTGACGAAGAGCGGTGGTGTGAGTCCTTCTTTAAGGAAACGCACACACGCCAACCAAACGGTAGTTTTATGGTAAGACTACCTTTCAAATGGCATTTCGATCCCACAATGGCCCTAGGAAAATCGCGTCAAGTCGCTTTAAACAGGTTTCTTCAATTAGAGCGGCGTTATCAACGGGATCCAGACAAATGGATTCGCTACAAGGAGGGCATCGAAGAATATTTTGAATTGGGACAAATCACACCAGCAGTCTCTAGTGAGAGATCAACAGTCAGTACCTCCAAAAAAATCCTGTCGGGTTGAATCCTGCGTTCTTCCTCATCACGCTGTCTATAAAGAAGACAGTCTCACCACCAAACAGCGCATTGTATTCGACGCATCGGCAAAGACCTCCAACGGTCGATCTCTAAACGATGTATTGTCCGTAGGACCCACTCTACAAAATGATCTCCCTGCAGTGTTGCTGAATTGGAGACAGTACCGGCATGTTTTCACCGCCGACATCCAGCGCATGTACCGCTGCATAGACGTACATCCGGACGACACGCAGTACCAGCGGATTTTATGGCGGGCGGCGGATGGAAACATCAAGGAATATTGCCTGTCAACTGTAACTTTCGGTACAGCTTCTGCACCATTCACCGCCATCAGAGTCGTTCGTCAATTTGCAGAGGATGAACGCGAAAATTATCCACTGGCGGAAGAGGTCTTAAAGCACGAAATCTACGTCGACGATATTCTTTCTGGTGATCACACTATCTCAGCAGCACAAAACAAGAGTTTACAAATCCAGAACGCTCTAAAATCCGCAAATATGGAATTGAGGAAATGGTCTAGACAGCATTCCTTCATCAAACCGATGCAATCAAACGTCACGAAGCTGGGACAGCTCTGATACAGTCAAAACCTTAGGAATGCATTGGTTACCTAACCAAGACTGTTTCACCTACAAATTGCAAGCGAGCATTCCCACGGGTTCAACCAAAAGAGAAATTCTTTCGAGCATCGCCAGACTTTTCGATCCCTTAGGACTAATCGCCCCTATTCTCATTTCATCAAAATTAATTCTAAAGGAAGTTTCAATGGCACACCTCCATTCCGAGAACGATCGCAAGCACTTAGGGTGGGACGACCCAGTGCCCAGTTCCATCGCTAACAAATGGAAAAAGTTCCGTGTCAATGTGGAGGACATCAGCAAAATCCGAATACCTCGCAGCGTACGGTATACGCCAGACTTTAGCCATGATATCCAGTTGCACGCTTTCTGCGACGGGTCCACTCACGCCTACGCAGAGGCGGTTTACATGCGTATACCCCAACCGGATTCATCGTTTTATACCACTCTCATCACTGCAAAATCCAAAATCTGTCCAACGAAACCCCTCACGATCCCGAGGACCGAGTTATGCGGCGCTGTGCTGGCAACCAAACTAACTAAATGGGTAGTAGCAAACAATCGTTGGAAAAACGCTCAAATCTCCTTTACATACTGGACGGACGCCACTATCGTTCTCCACTGGATCAAAGGAGATGTCACTAGATGGAAAACATTCGTTGCCAATCGCGTTGCCTACATTCTGGACCACAGCGATTCAAACCAATGGAGACATGTTCCCACGGCGGATTATCCAGCAGACAGCGCACTATAGGCTGGCTGAACACTTTTTGTGGCCAAAATTAATAACTTCAAGCAAAACCAAATATTTGAGTTCGGTTCTTATATTTGGGCTTATAATTAGCAAGTTAACAGAAAAAAGGCGTGGCAACGCCCCTTTTTGGAGAAATTTCTTGTTATATCATAAAAAATAATATAAAAATAGATAAGAAAATACTTACCCTAAAAACAAAACTTAATATAAAGGTGTATATTTTTGATTTGGATTTATATTGATATAATGAACATATATTTAGAAAAAAGGTGTGGCACCGCCCATTTTTTACATGTTACCGCCCTTACGCGCAGCCCCACTAGGTGAATTTATTAATAATTTAATATTCCCAGCCGTGGGTTTGATAAAATTTTAAGCTGGTCTTCTCTGAGCCCTTGCTCCCGGCAACAAATAAGGCAATTTTGGCCTGCCATTTCTGAAAGCCTCAATGTGGAATGTAAGCCAAGTTAAGTACTTTCTTTTGAAATGACTCAAATTTATTTTGCAAGATGTCCATTTACGGGACAATCTATGACAAAAAGCTTCGCTTTGTTTTTTTAAAACATCCTCATAAGCATCTGAACCAGATATCGAAGGTATAAATCTGTCAAATATTGCCTGCTTTGTCTCTCCAGAACTCCAAATCCCAAACAATGTTGTATTGGCCAATCTGAGGTTGTGACCTAAAAAGGTAAATTGCGACGAAAGTGCGCAAAAGTGCACTTTAGGATAGCATTCATATGAACAAGAACTGAACTACCGACAACACAGTGTAAGTATTAAGGTGAAACTAGGTGAAACTCACTTTATATCTCTATTTAAAGTTCGTTTTTATTGTAAATTTATACTATAAAAAACACTCAATTACAGGGACAACACAAACAAATCCAACTTGTGACGACCATAAACATAAAGTACAAACCGCTATCTTTCGATGCCATTATAACTTGTTTGGTAAAATCTTTGTTTGGTGCCTTATTTTTATAATCTTAAACCGACTCTTTTTTTCACAAAGTAGATTTCGTGCGCCCGTGACACCCGACCGCTGTTTTAAGAGCCGATACTTTTACAGATCGTGACTCTGTTAAAATTTCTGTTACGTAACATTGAAGTTTGAAGTTTTCCCAACACTTTGACGTCATTAGATTTTAATATTAACGACTTTCGAAAAATGGATTTTTGGCCACAAAAAGTGGTCAGCCAGCCTATAGTGCAGCGCCACGAGAGGACTATCCCCATCAGAAATCTCCAGCTTTGATCTCTGGTGGCACGGACCATCATGGTTGAGGCAACACTCCAGTGAGTGGCCGGACACAGAGGTACCGAACATAAAGTTTGATGAGCAATCCCTAGAAGCAAAATCTTTGCAAATTCGTTTGCACACCACCCAAGTAGACATTAATATCATTGAGCGATTTTCGACTTACACCAAACTCGTTCGAGTCATAGCACACATACTGCGCTTTCGTCACAACGCTCAATCGAAGAAAACCAGATCTTACAGTCAGCTGTCGCCAGAGGAACTGGACAATGCACTTTTCAATCCGACATGCACGCGATCCTCGCAGAAAATCCTCTGCCTCCGAAGAGCATCCTAAGAAATCTCACACCCTTTCTTGACGACGGCATCTTACGCGTTTGCGGTCGTCTCAAACATTCCAACCTTTCTTTCGATCGCAAACATCCAATCATATTACCGCAGCGTCATTTCTTTACAGAGCTGGTAATTCAGAACTCCCATCAAGCTACCCTGCATGGCGGCGCTCATTTTACTTTAGCCCACACTAGGTACAAGTTCTGGATTCCAAATGGAAGACAAGCCGTCCGAACGATCCTTCGCCCAGCATCGGAAGTCAATTGATGGGCGACCTGCCAGTGCACAGAGTCAACCCACCAAACCGCCCATTCATTGCGACCGGCGTCGATTATACCGGGGCAATCGAAATCAAGGCAGCACGGCTTCGTGGGACAAGTACTTACAAAGGATACATTGCTATTTTCGTCTGCTTGGCTTACCGGACTCTCGTCGGAACACTTCCTACTAGCATTTTTTCGTTTTACTGGTCGGCGAGGACCAGTTCAACATATGTATAGCGACAACGGAACAAATTTCGTTGGCGCCAATAAGTTATTAGCAAGCGCACAACAGGCGGATGGCGACCACGCTACTCGCCCTACATGACATTTCACTCCGCCATACTCTCCCAATTTCGGAGGCCTGTGGGAGGCTGGGGTCAAGTCCGTCAAGCATCACCTGAAGAGGACTGTCGGAAGTCACAAGCAAACTTATGAGGAACTCGCAACGGTGCTCATCAGGATTGAAGCTTGCCTAAACTCTCGGCCACTTTGTCCGCTAACAGCTGATCCAGACGACTTAGAAGCTCTCACGCCGGCACATTTTCTCATTGGTGACACCCTGCTCGCACCTGCCCATTGTCGCCCTCAAAACTCGTCGTTCCGTGAGCAATTTCTATCTCATCAAAATTTGATCCGTCAGTTTTGGACGCAATGGAGCCGAGATTGGCTGTCCCATCTTCAAACTCGCCCAAAATGGTGTCAGGAAAAGGAGAATTTTAAAATCAACGAATTAGTACTCATCAAGGACGATCAACTGCCTCCATCGAAATGGACGCTCGGTAGAATTACCAGTCTCCATCCTGAAGAGGATTCACTCGTTCGTGTCGTAAGACTGAAAACAAAATCAGGCAGTCAAAAAAGCTCCATCTCCAAGCTTTGTCGCCTGCCGATCTCATGCTAATATAAACCAGCTATCGCTCCCTTGGTAATCAATTGCATCCTTATGTCATTTCTCTTTTTCTTTGTCTTAGCCGCTACGAGTACAAGGGAATTTAGATCCAGAATCCTGAACAACACATGTATCACGCGGATTTCGCATTGGCGAGCGGCATGTTCAGTCCCACGGTACTTGGTTCGTATGCACAGCTGATAGCCCTGCCAACTGAAGACGAAGGTCAGGACATCTGGAAACCCTACAGAACTTGAGAGGAGAGCAGTGAGAACTACAAGCTTCAGCGACCGGAACAACATTGTCTTTATTTTCTGTCCATTGCGACCCATTATTTTGTTAAAGTTAATTAATGAAGAAGAGTGAAGTGTACACATTATAAGCTAATGAATTAAAGGCTAAACTGTTATATTTGAACTTCAGTCGTTTAATTACTCCCAAGAGCCCCTCTTACAATGACAGCCGTACAGAGCTTTTTTCCGGCACGGCGTCACAACTGAACAAGAGTCAATCTTATTTTATCCGAGACCTCGATCGGTTCATAGTTTTTAAAAGTGTATTGTATTAATTGAGTTTTAAGAATAAAGGTTTATCACCCGAGTTTTAAAAATAAAAAAATAAATTTTTTTAAATCATCTACTAACGACGAATTTAATTTACATGTGTACAGTGCACATACATACGTATATCGAAATTTTTGCCAGTGCACAGTGGGTCAAGGACTACAATAAATGTTCCTTCCAAGCAAACAAAATTAAAGTCCGTAATTCTTTACATAAGTCCAAACATCCGATATAATAAATATTTATTGACTCTGCCTATCCGACAGTGTGACCGTATATATTTACAATCTTGATTGGTTCCTAAATTCCAATTGGATTCTAGCCCGTTTCCTTACTTCAGAATTAAAATTCTAAATTATTTTATGTCATGGCAACATCAGTAAAATCCGCTTTAACCCGATTTATGGCCACAGCTGACTGTCTGATCCACTTTGAGGCCACTGTGAACGCTCCAGGTGCTCCTACCCCAACGATATCCGCCTGTAAAATCCGACGAGATCACTTCAATTCCTTGTGGCAAACGGTAATGGCAGCATACGACATATGCATTATAGCTGCAGGCGAGAGCGCCGCAGACACGAAATCCATAACAAAGTCCAAGTATTACCAAACGTACTTCACTTATGAAATATTTTCCGCGCAGCTGATGGAACAAATCCAAAAAGGCTCCTCCCAAAGACCTCAAGCTCCAGTAACTCCGTTCCAAAATTCCACGTCTTATGGCTGTCGGCTCCCTCCTATCGACAAAGATTATCTTCGCTGGCCGACTTTCCGGGACCTTTTCACGGCAATATACATACAGCATATACAGTCCAAGGACACAAATCGAGTGGCAGAATTTTCAAAATAAATTCCTTCAACACAAGGTTCCAGGAAGTACGTATCCAGAAGTACTGCTCCAATTGCTTGGCTCACAATCATTCCAAGGACTCCTGCCGCAGTGGCGTTTAATTTAAGGAGGCAGTGTAGAGCGGCAGTTTTATCCAAATGTCTACATCTCGAGCGCTCGCACTGCCGTCCACTCTCCCTTTCCATCTCTCCCCTAAGTCTCCGCTCCGCTCTGCGCTTAAGTTAAGTTAGGCTTAACTAGTTCTTATTTCCAAGTGTACCAATAAGCATCCATGCAAGTTATATATCTAGATTATTGTATATATAAAACTTTTTACAGTGTAGTTATTTTTGGGTAGTTTCTCTCGCCGCTCATTCGCTGGCTTATGCAGATAACGCTGTGGATCTTATCAACATGCTCAAGCTCAAGATAAGTCATCGAATGAACGGTTATGCTAACACGAGGCGCCAGTCAATTATGCTGTACATCTTTACAAGCTTTAACTTTAAGCGCAGTTCCTAAGTCAATGTCAACGAGAATATAACTTATAATAAAACTCTGTCCAACAATTACATAAAAGGAAAACTTCCATTAAAATAAAAATAAATAAAATTTAAATAAAATAAAATAATTACATAAGTTAAGTACACATAATTGGCGCAGTCGGTGCGGTCTGAAAAAAACCCAGACCCGCAAAAAAACCTCGTGAACAGATCCCGAACACGTGGATTTACAACGCACGACGAATGAAAATTCGCAAACAAAATTTAAACAAAAATCAGCCAGCTGAGTAAAAGTTTAAATTACGAATAAGAACAGCACAGGATGGCAGGAGAACATGTCGGATCAAGCGTTATCCCAATGCTTAACACAAGTCCGACAAATACCTCCGTTTGATGGCGACGTCCTCTACCTGGCCCTTTTCATCAAAAGAGTCGATCGCCAACTTGGCCTGTACCCCACCAATAACCCAGTCCAGTCCAGCATTATTTTTGGAACCCTCGAGAACCTCATCATTGGAAACGCTCAACACTTGCTCATGCGATCAACACCACGAGGCTGGACGGATCTGAAGGACCTACTAATCGGGGAGTATAACACCCAAACACCAACCCCTCAATTACTTATTGATATTTATTCATAATCTGGAAACTTAAGAAAATTTATCGATGACTTAAACCTAAAATCATCCATTATTTGTAATAAATTACATTTAGATGGCAGTATAAATAATAGATACCTGTTCACCGAAGCAATGAATTCAGCTATTTGTGAAATTATTCGAAAAGAATTACCAGACCGAATACATATGTCAGTGTGCAGATTTGATGTTAGTACCCCAAGTAAATTAAGACGTGTTGCTCAAGAACTGGGAATTATTGAAAATTATAATAACAATATTAAGCAACATCAAAGTTATTCACATAAGAAATATTTTAACAACCCTCAAATGCTTCCTAATTTTGAGTACCAGCCCCCAATTATGTCAAACCGAAATTGCTTTAATCCATTGTATCAGAATCCTATTCAAAATGTAAATAATAATCATCCATATCCACAGATTAATCAGCAAGTCCAAGGTCAAAATTATTTTAAAAATCAAGCTAGGCAAAGTAGAAACGTTAGATTTGACAGCAACAGGTTCCAAAACAATTATGATACCATAAACATTCAACAAAAAGCCAATTCAAACAATTATAGGTCTTTCGAATTTCAAAATCAGAAAAGAAAACGTATGTCAGATTCCGGCCAATATAAGCGAGTCGAAGCGATGGACACTAACGAAAATTTTCTTATAGAAGCCTCGGTCGATCAAAAAATTCCACAATTTGCATACAAATAAATAAACAAAAATATTTATGTCTCGTAGATACAGGATCTAGTATTAGTCTAATTAGGCCAGATATATTAAATACTCTTCCGTCGCATGAAACAAGCCCGAAAGTAATATATACAATGATAGGAAAAGTCATTTTGGGTACCATACGAGAAATAAACGCCAAACCTTTAACTGGGAAACCTGGAAAATTAGATCTTTTTATATATGATTTTTCGACAAAATATGATATTTTGATTGGAAGAGATATACTAGAATTAACTAAGACCCATACAAACTTCGAAGAAGAAAATGTAAAGTTAAATAACATAATTTTTAATTTCACCTCTAAAAAACCTAGTTACAATATTAATTTACGAAGCGATCTAAAAGAAGAAATTAAACATAATTATATCCCAATTAAAAAAGTCAAAAATTTGGACGAGAAATTGGAGGATAATGACTTTAATTATGCGCTTAACGAAGAAATTAATTATTCTAATAAAATTCGAATTAGTCATCTAAATAGTGAAGAAAGAAAATCAATAATGCATTTAATAAAAACGTATAGAGATCTACAATATGTTGAAGGTTACAATTTGACCTTTACATATACCATTAAACACATAATAAAAACCAAACATGAAAGTCCTGTCTATGTAAAACCATACAGGTACACATACATTTATAGAGATGAGGTCGAAAAGCAAATAAAAGAATTAATAAGTCAGGGTATAATTCGAAAATCATCTTCTCCGTATTGTAGTCCAATATGGATAGTCCCCAAGAAAGATGATGCCTCGGGGACAAAGAAATTTCGCTTAGTGATCGATTATAGACACTTAAATAATATCACTATTAGCGACAAGTTCCCAATTCCTAATATTGATGAAATATTGGACAAACTGGGAAAATGTCAGTACTTTACGACCCTTGACCTTGCCAAAGGATTTCATCAGATCGAAATGGACCCGGAGTCCATAGAAAAAACCGCATTTTCAACACAAAACAGTCATTATGAGTACACTCGAATGCCTTTTGGGTTGAAAATAGCACCGGCGACATTTCAAAGGTGTATGAATGAGATTCTTAAAGATTTAATTGGTGTTCACTGCTTAGTTTTTCTCGACGATAACGTTTTTTTTTCTACGTCACTGCAGGAACATATCCTTTCAATTATTGAAGTTTTCGATAAATTAAGATAAGCTAATTTTAAATTACAATTGGAAAAGTGCGAATTTCTAAAACGTGTAACAAACTTTCTTGGTCAAATAATTACACCTAATGGTATTAAGCCGAACCCATGCAAAATAAAAGCCATATTAGATTTTCCCATCCCAAAACCAGACAAACAAATAAAATCCATTCTCGGTTTATGTGGTTTTTATAGAAAGTTCATTAAAAACTTTGCTAAGATTGCTAAGCCTATTACAAAATGCTTAAAAAAGAGGCAGTCAATCGATATAAACCACATAGAATATAAAAGCGCATTTAACAAATTAAAATTATTGATTGATCCTTGAAGTGATCCTGTTCTAATTTATCCAAACTTTAATAAAAAATTTACTTTGACGACGGACGCCAGCAACTTTGCTATAGGTGCCGTTTTGTCGCAGGACCAGAATCCAATTTGGTTTGCAGGCCGCACTCTTAACGAACAAGAGAAAAGAATTATTGGCGATAGTGTGGGCAACCAAGTACTTCCGCTGTTACCTTTACGGTAGAAAGTTTAAAATCACAAACCTTTGGCTTGGTTACACAATGTAAAAGAGCCAAACATGAAGTTACAGAGATGGAAAATCAGACTAAACGAATACGACTTTGAAATTGAGCACATTAAAGGCAAACAAAATTTTGTAGCAGACGCTCTTTCCAGAGTAAACATAACAGATAGAAGTCAAGAAGCGGCGACAAACTTTATGAACAACGAATCAGATTCACTTGTATCTGGAACTGAAGATTTTGAATCGTTAGTCCCTACAATTCATAGTGCAGAAGAAGATGGCTTTCTAGGTATTCCAATTACAGAGCGTCCTCTTAACATTTATAAAAGACAATTAATAATTATTAAAAGTGACGAGGAAAAAGTCGATGTAGAAAAAACATTTAATCGCACTATTATAAAAATATTTTATTCTGAAATGTCCAGTGAGAAGGCAAACGATATAATATTAGAAGCCATTTGTGGACGAACCTCTACTATTTTGTTCGAAAATATTAATGATTTTGTTATTTTTCAAAATGAATATATAAAAATAATTCGAGCAAACACTGGAACTTAACTATATAAAGCTACAAGAAATCTTATAAATATAAGTAGCTATTCAGAATTTAAGGACCTTATTATTAAAATACACGAAAATAAAATTCATCAAGGAATACAAAAAATGATAATAGACTTTAGAAACTCATATTTTTACCCAGACTACATAAAATTAATACAAAATGTAATTAACGAATGCAATACGTGTAATTTAAGTAAACATGAAAACAGGCAGACAGATTTACCGTATGAAATTACTCCAACACCAAATAATATTAGAGATAAATACATTATTGATTATTTCTTCATAAATAATAGATCTTTCTTAACTTGTATTGATTTAAAATCGAAATTTTTGTTAGCCACCGAAACCACATCTACTGATTGGATTGAAACAAAAAAAACATTGTTAAAGGTATTTAATTTTCTAGGTAAACCCAAAGTACTGAAAATGGATCAAGATCCAGGTATGACAAGTAGGGCTTTAGGCTTATGGTTAGAAAAAGAAAACATAAACATTGAAACAACAACCTCTAAAAATGGAATAGCTGATATTTAACGATGTCATAGAACAATAAATGAAAAAATGCGTATAATTAGAACGGAAAACAAATTAGAAACTGTTGCAATGGATATGGAAGAAATTATTTATAATTATAATCACAAAACAATTCATAGTGCTACTGGAAAAACTCCAGCATCAATATTTGTATTTAACGAAGAGCCAGCGATAGACGTAAAACAAAATGAGGAAGATATAATAAGGCGATTAAATAAAGAGAGAAAGGAACATGAAATAGATACAGCTTTTGCCAAAGTAGATATGCAACTAAAACGAAAATTAAAAATTGATAACCCATTTAGGAAAACTATACAAATATATAAGCTTGATGATACTCATTATAAGGAATATATTAACAATAGAAATATAAGGCGACACATATCTAAATTTAAACGATTGAAATTAATTAGAAATTCAAAGTACTCAAATGAATACCAAAGGAACGAAAATGCTAATTCAAATGATAGTCGCAGCGAACAAGTTTAGTTGTAAAAACACCAATTAAAAATTATTGTAATTTGTTATTTTTAAATAAATATTATATATTAACGAGGACGTTAATCATTCTTAAGAGGGGAAGAGATATATATCTAGATTATTGTATATATACAACTTTTTACAGTGTAGTTATTTTTGGGTAGTTTCTCTCGCGGCTCATTCGCGGGCTTATGCAGATATCGCTGTGGATCTTATCAACATGCTCAAGCTCAAGATAAGCCATCGAATTAACGGTTATGCTAACACGAGGCGCTAGTCAATTATGCTGTACCTCTTTATAAGCTTTAACTTTAAGCGCAGTTCCTAAGTCAATGTCAACGAGAATAGAACTTATAATAAAACTCTGTCCAACAATTACATAAAAGGAAAACTTCAATTAAAATAAAATAAAATAAATATAAATTAAATTTAAAATTAAATAAAATAAAATAATTACTTAAATTAACTACACATAATTTGCACGCCGCGTACAAAACCCCAAATTACCCCCGTGTTTTTTGGTACCCTTGGTTCTTGGGACTTCAGCTATTTCAGAGATCAAGCCACCCCGCCCCAACATACCGAATGATTTTCCGATTCCATGGATGGCTTTCTAGGAATGGACTTCGTCCAAAATTTCCGAAAATACTCTGCTATTACCTTCTAGAGCAGAAGTACTGGAACAGTGAAATTAACACCCAAGAGTCGTACGTTATAGTTCCGATTCAAGAATTATTAAAAGGTGTGCTTATTCCAAGTACATTGGTTAATATGGGTTATGCAACAGTCCGATTCCTAACTACGAATACTAAAACAATTAACTTAGATGTAAATACTATTAAATTTGAGTCTTCAAAAAAGTATGATATACAAAAACCCAAGGAACACAATTCTAACAAGGAAGAACGCCTATCAGATACCCATTACTCAGGTAAAGGGACCAAAGGGAAATGGAGATATGCAAGCAGCAAAGCGAGATTAAAAGGCGCCACCTACCCGTGATCTCAATATATGGTTATGTGGGGGGTAGACAGATTTAAGCCTTATGAGCGTTATAGTGGGCGTGGCAAACTTTTTTTGGATCAATCGATAGGTATTGACGAGACTAATACATTTCAGCTAAAATTTTTAATCTAGCATGAAAATTGTGGACGCCACAGACTTGGCCGGCTTGTGGGCGTTAGAGTGGGTGTGACATGTTCGCGTAACAAAAATTGTACATGGCTACGGAATCTAAATCTAAAGTCCTAATTCTCTATCTTTGATAGTTTTCGAGATATCGGCGCATATGTTTTCGATTTTTAAGGTTTTTGGCGTTAAAGTGGGCATGGCAAACTTTTTTTGGGTCAATCAATTGGTATTGATGAGAGCAATACAAAAGTTTTATTCTAGCATCAAAACTGTAGGAGCCACAGTCTTGGGCGGTTTGTTGGCGTTAGAGTGGGCGTTGCACCCTGCTGAGACAAACTTGCGCTACGCAGGAATCTCAGGAATCTGCATGCCTAATCCCAGTATTGTAGCTCTTATAGTTTTCGAGATCTTAGCGTTCATACGGACAGACGGATATGGCTAGATCGACTCGGCTGAGATCGGAAACGCTTCCTTCTGCCTGTTACATACTTTCCGACGAATCTAGTATACCCTACCCTACGTTACTCTACGAGTAACGGGTATAAAAATAAATATTTGGAGCGGACATTTCGTCGTCATATCTGGATCAACCCAAAGCATGCGCTATTTCGAGTTAAATATTGTGACCTTTGGTGTCAATTGTGCACCCTATCAGGCCATACGTGTACTCCAAAAACTGGCGGACGACGTTAAAGCGAATTTTCCTAAAGCAAGTCACATCATTCGGCATTGTATGTATGTCACAGGCAGTGTTGCCAACATTTGCTGAGAAAAAAAGCTGTTTTCGGCGGGGCAAGGGTGGTAAAAAAAGCTGCTTTTTTTGCCAAATAAAGATGAAAAAAGCGCAAAGATTTTCAAACAAATTTTGCTATTATAGAAAATACAAATATCTGTATTATTTGAAAAAAAAATGAAAAAAAAGAGCACCAGTTTTTTCCTTTAGCTTTCTATTAAAATGAGTTCAAAATAATGTTTTTTTAGTATTAAGGATTATATATTATAATATATTTAATATTCCATCTTCAACATCAACCGTATCATTCTTTATATCGTTTTCATAGGCCTCTAATATGCCTATAAGCTTATTAAATTCTAAGGGGTCTACGCAACATTTTTTGTGCCTTCGCAACCCATATCTGTAATCAAACTAATTATATACACAATATTGAGTTAAGAGTGGTAACGTCCATTCTATTTCTCAGTTTTGATTTTACAATGTTTACTTGGCTAAACGCACGTTCTACTTCAGCGTGGCATGGCAAGGACAACATCTGAATCGCAAACGAAGATAATTCAGAAAATCGTTCGTTGCCCCCAGAGTCATTAAAAAGTTTTACTTCCGCCCAAAACTTTATTGTATCGTCAATGCTATAGATATATATATAGATGTATATCATTATATTGCCGCTGTATTCTGCCGATATTTTCAACAGAAAACTCTTCCAAAATGGGGAACAATGTTGGATTTTTTTGGACATAAAATAAAGATGACACTTTCGAAGACGATTAGGATCGATAATAGAAAATCTGCTGTGACATAATATCGATATAAAAAAGCTGATTTAAAATTAAAAAGAGCCGGAATTCCCGCTTCCCGCTGTTCCTTAAATATGCCCGCTAGTCAAGTAAAAAAAAAGCTGAGAATGACGGGAAAAAGGCTGATTTGGCAACACTGGGCAATCCAATCCGAGCAACGGGCTGTAAAGGCACATTTCGCTAAATCCCCACTGACAATTTTCTAGAGCTTTGCGAGTCCTTGCGTATATTTCACGACTTTTCGCTCGCTGCCGCAAAATGCCGTTAAGCTCATATGAGCGTCCTACAAAACGCAAAATTCGAAGGGCTTAAAAAACCCTTATTTAAGAGTTTAAACGTAAAGCATCCGATACCAGCATCAAGAGGCACTTGTTTCCGTTCGTGGACCAACAAGACCTTTTAAGAGCATGTGGTCGCATCCGTCACGTCTTCTCATCCAATTCACACATCAGATTTATTGGATCTCGAAGGTTTAAAATGTGGTAAAAACTATGCAGGAAGAGCGTTCCTTATAACAAAGGTATACGATTGCGTACTTACTTGTTTTTCCACAAAGACTATCGACTTGGAACCCACTTTCGACCTAATAACCGAGAAGTTCCTAGCGACATTTGATTCGTTGTGAGACGAGGTTGTCCTCAGCGGGTCCATTCGGATAATGGCGAAACCTTTGCGGGTGCAGCGACTTTGCTTTCTCGTGACTTCATGCAAGCAGCCAAGGAGTCTGTGACTGATGCCTACAGCCGGCTGGGACTTTTGTGGCGCTTGTGTACTGCTAGCTAGTTCTGCTCTGGAAGCTAAGGCTACCTCCGATATCTCTCAAAATGCATTGCAACCGTTTACTACACATGTACGAACTTACGTCGACACGCCGTCGAAACAGGCTCAGCAATTATCAGCGGCCTCCGTCCGTAGCGTCCCTGCTGCAGAATCGGAGTCTCCACACCACTCTCACGGCTATTGTGGTGTTTGACACTGGGTCCACCACTTACGAGGTGGCAACCCAGAAGAGAGTTTTACTGCGATTTCCTACGCAAGGGGGAGAATTTCGGCGCAAAGGAGGTGCTCACTAATCCTCGCAGTGTATACTAACAGCCGAGCAGCAGTTCTCTCTCGATGACGCTTCATCTCGCTCGCCGGGGCTGCTAACAGTCTAACTTGCTCTCCTACATTACATCCCCAACCTTGCCGAAGTGCAGCCATAAAACCGAAAATAATATAATAATATAAATATATAATATAATAAATCCCGAGCAATTTTCCCTGCCGATGAATTAAAACGCAACAAGAAAGAACGCTATAGTCGAGTGCCTCGACTATCAGATACCCGTTACTCAGCTAAAGGGACCAAAGGGAAATGGAAATAAGCAAGCAGCAAAGCAAGACTGAAATGCGCCACCTACCGGCGGTAGACAGATTTAAGCGTTATGGGCGTTAGGGTGGGCGTGGCAAATTTTTTTTTGGTCAATCGATAAGTATTGACGAGATCGATACAGTTCAGTTAAAATTTTGTTTCTAGCATGAAAATTGTGGGCGCCACAGGCTTGGGCGGTTTGTGGGCGTTAGAGTGGGCGTGGCATATTCGCGTATCAAAATTGCGCTGCGTACAAAGCTACGGAATCTAAATCTGAAATCCTGATTCTATATCTTTGATAGTTTCCGAGATATCCACGTTCATACTTACGATTTTTTGAAGTTTGGGGGCGGTTTGTGGGCGATAAAGTGGGCGTGGCAAACTTTTTTTTGAATCAATCGATAGGTATTGATGAGAACAATACATTTCAGTTAAAATTTTTATTCTAGCATCAAAACTGTAGGAGCCACAGTTTTGGGCGGTTTGTGGGCGTAAAAGTGGGCGTGGCACTCTACTGAAACAAACTTGCGCTGCGTAAGAAGCTCAGGAATCTGCACGCCAAATCTCAATAGCCTAGCTCTCATAGTTTCCAAGATCTCAGCGTTCATCCGGACAGACAGACGGACAGACGGACATGGCTAGATCGACTCGGCTAGTGATCCTGATCAAGAATATATATACTTTATGGGGTCGGAAACGCTTCCTTCTGCCTGTTACATACTTTCCGACGAATCTAGTATACCCTTTTACTCTACGAGTAACGGGTATAAAAAGCAGGATACAGGGCAGATTTCTTAAAAATGTAATATAAACAGAGTTTCTCTTTCTATATCCAACAAAAAAAAGGTCTGTCTTGAAACAGGCTAAATATGACAGCTTTGATTCTATCAGCATAATTTAAGGGTCTGGACTAAAAAAGTTATTTCAATTTTTGATAAAAGTTGGTGCCATCTATGGAAATGTTTGCCTACGGTATAGCGTTGGACAATCGGACTGACGAGTACTGGTAAGGAATTCCAAGTAAGGAAAGTATTTTTTTTAATTGTATCCTTATCCTGCTCTAGTCACTTCGTACATTGCATTACAATGTCGATTACAATTTCAATTACAGTGCAATTATAATTTAAATTAAAAGAAGAAATAACGCTATAGTCGACGACCTCCACTAGCAGATACCCGTTATTCAGCTAAGGGGAGTGCGAGGAAGATTGAGATATGCAAGCATCAGAGCGACTGTTTCCAAAATTGCACGCCAAGAAAATGCGCGATCTACTCACTATGTACATTACATTACAATATTAGAATTTCAATAACATTACAATAACAATTTATATTACAGTGCAATTAGAACTTAAATTTAAACAAAAAAGGACGCTATAATCGACAGCCTCGACTATCTGATACCCGTTACTCAGCTAAGTGCAAGGAAGATGGACATACATATGCAGGCATCAAAGTGACAATACCAAACTGCACGCCCCAAAAATGTTCCATCTAGCGTCGACTCTTTAATTTTGCTTCGTAACTTTTTAAGTTCTTAGCATAAAGATAGATATTGATAATCAAAACTAAATCTCATCTATAATATTACGAAATCTTTAAAAATGTGAAGGCTAGACAGGTTTTGGAGTGGGCGCGGCACCCTGCTGAAACAAGCTTGAGATGCGCAAGAACCTCAAGAATAAAAAAAAAATATTATTAAATGAATACAATAATATATGACTCATAAACATAATTTTGCCTAAATTATTTGAAATCAATGACCAACACTAATAGACTGCTCATCCCCAGCAATCTGATCCGTCTTCAGCAGCTGCAAAAGATTTTTCTATGTCTTCACAGATGTTACATCAATGTGATTGGTGTCGCAATGTTGATTTCGAACACACTGCATAATTAATTCAAACCCTAAGCGCATAAACACCTTCAAGCTCTTCAAATCCTCTGGACCTAGCGCCTTCATTCCGATACAACTACCGGACAATTAACACAGTCCTTCCTTGGCTGAAGTTCATCTTCCACAGCTGCCGAGCATTAAGCCACATACCATCTAGATGGGTGAAAATTAAGGTAACATTCATACTTAAATACATACATTTTTACCAGTAGAGTAATGTACTCGACTATGGGCAATGCAGGATCAGGAGTGTAAGTAGCAAGATCCATCAAGGCGGTTGACTTCCCTCTTATATAAAACAGCTGGTCATTTTACCATACCTACTTATCAAAATTTCCCACTAAAGGAGACTATGTACCACCCCCTGTCAAATTCGACAAAATCTACAAAGTTGTCAAACCATCCCGTATAGGGTGGGATAACCCACGCACCAAATCGAGAACGCCGTCAATATACTTGTATATACAGTTGTCTCCAAGCTTAACATGTGAACGGAAGAAAACGTCTACTCTTCTGAACTAAATATAAAAATCTCTTTTCGCCTACTAGACCTTTGTGGTCTTTTACAAGCGCAAGTCATGGCAATCCAAGGGCCCAGCTTCATCGGTGGAAAGAAGCGTTTTCGACCCTATTACTCGTAAGCTGACCATGCATTTGTGTTATGCGCAAACATGCGGTTATTCATATTACACTCGCACTTGAGGGTTCAAAGCTTATGTAAGTAATGTACAAATATCACAGTGTTTTAATCTTATCTTTATTGACTGCACTTCAATACAGTAGAAATTCGATAAATGTGCATTAGAACAGTCTACATTTGAATAAATATTTTTAAATCCTACCCGCCTTTACGATGCGCTTTAGAGCCGATCTACGGTCTGCGCCTTGGCTTCAATGTGGGCGTGTCACGCTGTGGTCGTTTGTTGGAGTAAGATTGGACGTGCCTTTCGGCTGAAACAATCTTGGGCTCTATAGGCACTAATCGCGTGTATCAATATTTGGCAAGGAGATGACATTTTTCAAAATACAGATACAGATATACAGATTTTAACGTTCTGTGCGTTAGAGTAGGCGTGGCACTCGGTTCAAGCAAACATGGTTTTTATAGGCACTTAATAATGTGGGCGCCAGAGCAACTATTTCCGATTTCCACAAACTTTAATTTAATTGATCATAATTTTATATATCTTTGGTTAGAGGGCAGGCCTGTTCAGTAATCGATTACCGTCTCATTAAGGGAGACTGGCAGCACATGGTCAAAGATCTAGCTATATATTGTGAAATATTCTTTATTCACAGGATATACAGACCGAGTGCTGCACGAGTTCTCCATCTAGTGAAAGCTCGAAAGGACTCCTCCCAAAGCTTAGTTGGCGCGAAAAATGGCAAAACCAGCAACGCCAATCCCATCCTGTATCGAAAAAGCTGCAGCATGCATGCAGTAATCCACAATCTATACTGGTAAAAATCCTTGATTTGATACACAATGTAGCATTACACGAACCTTCTCAGAACGTCTAGGACTCTCAATACCTCTGAACCCAGCGAAGCTTACAAAGAAGGTAACTTGCTTTTACAGATCTCGAGCATGTAACCAGGCTTTGGAAGACGAAATAGCAGGAGTTAGACGTAGCAGGCTTTTGAAATATAGCTAAAAAACTTAACGGAGCCTAACTTAGAAAGGCAGAGGCATCCAGAGTAGCATTTGCACTTAAAACCGTTTATTATTCCATTAGCAGTCCAAAATTAAAAATGTGTTAACGCACGCCTTGTAGGAAAAGTCTTTTCTGTCTCGCCTTCTGGTGATAACCTGCTGGCCCATGAATCCACAACTAACACTCGTTTGGGACCTTTTAATACCCTAGCTTCAGCGGGAGGAATTGGGTGAGTTGTTGCGGCTGTTGTAGATCGCGGTTACGTCAAAATATTTTAAGATCCCTCAAAAACTAACTAATCGAAAGTCCGCACTAAAACCTCAAATAAAAAATGGAACTGAACAATGAATGGCGTATAAACTAAATCGGTAAGCAGCACATAAGTTGAATAGATAAAAGCGGATGGGACCTTGTTTCTTTCTGTTAAGGTATTGAATGAGAACCACAAAATGTTTAGTTAATTATTATTTTATTTTAGAGCCCCTTGTCCTCGGAAAATTTAAACGGGACTTAGCCTTTCATCATGGTATATATATAATTAAGTTTTACAAAAAATGTTGTAGGGGTATAATTAACATACATTAATCAAGACTTCATTTAATTAACTTCATGATTTCCATTCAACTTACATTATCCCACATAACTTGTGGATTACATTTTTATTCTAGGCATAGGTTTTCTTAGTTTTAAGTGCAATTGATTTGTTTTTTTGTATGGGTCAAATCTATTAATTCATTTCATTCGTTTTCTTCACCGGGTTTGTCTCTTTACATTTTTTTTCTTTTTCTTTGATTTACTTATGCAAGGCAAACCGTAATTATACGCAATTAGTTCCCTTTAATTCATATTTAAGGGCAGCCAATATTCTCCAAGACGAATAACACAATCAAAACAAAACTGTCTGGAAAGCTTACCTCGGCCTCACTTATGATTATGCAAGCCAGATCAGCTCCGAAGTTTTTGTATTTTGGGACGGCAGCCGGTTATTCGTTTTGGAGGGTTTAAGCTCACCCGTTCGCTTTTGGGGTAAAATTCTTTCAATCGGCGGCTTGCCCGAAACAATCAAAACTAGAGTAGCATGCGATCACTTACCCACTGAAAATTCCGATGAAGCGCTCCATGGTTCCAGGGGTAATCTAATTGAAATTCCTTGGGGAGACAAGTTTTAATTATTTATTCACAACCACCGTTGAAACCCAAGATTTAGTTCTGATTCTCGTGCAGCCATTTACAGGCGAAAGAAGAGAGTTATGCAACGCTTGTACCGACTTGGGTTCGTAAGTATTTTAAATAGAGTAACATGATCAATTGCTCTTTGAGTTACGTAAATTTAGATAAATTTTAACATTTTGTTTTGGGGTTATTTCCAAGTGATACTAGCTAACTCTCTCTCTCTCTAATCTCGGAGCAGCTGCACTGTTGGGGGTTGGCACGTGGCGGTCGCAATTCGGGTGAATGTGTCTGGAGGTGCCGTTTGGGAAGTCGTAGATAAATCTTCGTGAACTTTTGTGGCAACAGTTTGCCTATTCTATACTATTCCTATTCCTATCCCTATTCCTATTCCTGGTTGACGAAGATTTTCCCGCCGACTAGTCTAGCCTGTATTGCGAACAGCTTGGTTCCTAACCCCACCGACAACCTGCTGCTGGCTAGATGTTTATGGCCTGATCTTCTGATTGAGAACTAGATATTAATTTCACCTTGGCTATCTCCTCTTACTTTTACTTACGTTCAGTTTGTCGTTCCTTTAATTAATGTGTTGTTTCTTTCTGTTTTCAGATTTAGACGTTTGACTACTTGGTTATTGTGTTTTAGCATATACGAGCCTAAATAACACCAGTTTACAAAAAAAAATTGATGAAATACGCACTTCAGGAAACCTTTGTTTTCCGGTAAGATACATCTCCCTGATAAAGAAAAGGGCATTTAAAATTTTTTCTATGGTACCAATTTTTTTTAAAGTGTAAAAAACGTTTTTTGCACTTTTTTATTTTCTAACTCGAGTTGTGATAAACCGAATTCGGTCATTAAAGACTCATTCTACAGGTAATGGAATGCCCTTTAACTTTCTTATACACATCATTGAGTTCCATTCATTAGTTTATAAGCTACACTTCGTCAAAATTGAAAAAGTTGGAAAAAATGCAAGAACGCTGGCATAAATTGCTTCTTTAAAAATACACCCCTAAAAACCGAAATAAGATTTATGTTGTTTTCTTAAAGGCTGAACTTTAACGGAGAATATAAGCCATTGATCACGACAATCCGTTGGTTAATAAACTTTTTTCAGAATTTTAAAGGTATATACCCAAGTTTAGTATTCGGGTGCAGGGGCCGTTAAACATTATTTTAAATTTTCAGTGTTGAGGGACCTAAGAATTTGATGAAAGTTGTAATAAAGTCAGTTTCCTTGCTATTAGTGCTTGGCAAGCTAAAAGGTATGCGATTGCAGTTACGAGGAAATTGTTTTCATATATTTTTAGAAAGGAAATAGCAAGGAAACTGACGTTATGCACTACAATTTGCACCAAATTCTTACGTTCCCCAACACTGAAAATTTAAAATAATGTTTAACGGCCGCTGCTCCCGAACAATGAACTTGGGTATATACGTTTAAAAATCTGTAAAAAATCGATTTACCAACGGATTGTCGTGATCAATGGCTTATATTCTCCGTTAAAGTTCGGCCGTTTTCACGAGCAATCGCTTCACGCGATTACCTTATGGTATAAAAGTAGCGCCAAATTCTTTCCAAAAATGATGACAATTGAACTTCCAGGTACCGAAGCTTCCCAGGCATTCTTGATCATAAAAAATCTTACACACGATTTTGATTTATGTAGGAAACACAACCTTAAACTGCAAATTTTTCAGACTCGAAGTGACCTTCCTTGGACACAAGTGCACTGACAAAGGTATTTTGCCAGACAGTAAGAAATACGATGTAATAGAAAAATACCCAGTCCCAACGGACGCAGACGTCTCATAATCAGATTATGTAAGAAGAATGTTACATTTGAGTGGACAGATGAATGTCGAAAAGCATTCAAATACCTTAAAATTCAATGGATGAAACCCACACTACTGCAGTATCCGGATTTTAATAAAGAATTTTCTATAACAACAGATGCAAGCAAACAAGCGTGTGGAGCTGTTCTTAATCAAGATTATAATTACACCCAGCTACCAGTATCCTATGCAGCAAGATCATTTACAAAAGGAGAAAGCAACAAAAATACAACTGAACAAGAGCTAGCAGCGGCCACTATTTATTGAAGGCATTTTACAGTCAAAGCAGACCATAGGCCATTAACTTACTTATTTTCAATGACAAACCCGAGCTCAAAACTAACACGAATGAGACTAGACTTAGAAGAATATGATTTTACTGTGGAATATCTTAAGGGAAAAGACAACCATATAGCCGACGCGCTTTCAAGAATAACTGTAACGGACTTAAAAAATATTCAAACGAATAATAAAATTGTGAGAGTCACTACCAGAATCTAAAGTAAACAGAAAAAGTCCTGAGCATATAAGAAAATTACAAAAATTAAAAAAAAAAAAAACATACAAACACACCATTGCCTATTACTGAAACGCCACAAATGCCTTTTGACAGGGTAATTGTGGATACGATCGGTCCACTACCTAAATCCGAACAAGGAGATCAATATGCAGTAACCTGCGATTAAACTAATTACCTTGTGGCAATACCAATTCAAAACAAGGAAGAACGCTATAGTCGAGTACCTCGACTATTAGATACCCGTTACTCCGCTAAAGGGACCAAAGGGAAATGGAGATATGCAAGCAGCAAAGCGAGATTGAAATGCGCCACCTATCGGCGGTAGACAGATTTAAGCGTTATGGGCGTTAGAGTGGGCGTGGCAAATTTTTTTAAGTCAATCGATAGGTATTGACGAGACCAATACAGTTCAGTTAAAATTTTGTATCTAGCATGAAAATTGTGGGCGCCACAGGCTTGGGCGGTTTGTGGGCGTTAGAGTGGGCGTGGCATATTTGCGTAACAAACTTGCGCTGCGCACAAGGCTACGGAATCTAAATCTGAGATCCCAATTTTCTATCCTTGATAGTTTCCGAGATATCCACGTTCATATTTACGATTACTTTAAGTTTGTGGGCGGTTTGTGGGCGTAAAAGTGGGCATGGCAAATTTTTTTTTGAGTCAATCGATAGGTATTGATGAGAACAATACATTTCAGTTAAGATTTTTATTTTAGCATCAAAAGTGTAGGAGCCACAGTTTTGGGCGGTTTGTGGGCGTGGCACTCTACTGTAACAAACTTGCGCTGCGTAAGAAGCTCAGGAATCTGCACGCCAAATCTCAATAGCCTAGCTCTCATAGTTTCCGAGATCTCAGCGTTCATCCGGACAGACAGACGGACAGACGGACAGACGGACATGGCTAGATCGACTCGGCTAGTGATCCTGATCAAGAATATATATACTTTATGGGGTCGGAAACGCTTCCTTCTGCCTGTTACATACTTTCCGACGAATCTAGTATACCCTTTTACTCTACGAGTAACGGGTATAACAAAAGTGCAAAAACAGTAGAAAAGCTATATTCGAAGATTTTATTCTGAATTACGGTCCAATGAAGACGTTCTTAACAGACATGGGAACAGAATATAACAATTCGATAATTGAAGATTTATGTAAAAATTTAAATTTCAAAAACATCAATTCTACCGCACACCATCACCAGACTGTAGGAACCGTGGAGCGAAGCCACAGAACATTTAATGAGTTTAAACAGATTGGGATGTATGGCTCCAATACTTCGTATATTGTTTCAACACAACACCCTCTGTGGCACATGACTATTGTCCATATGAGTTATTTTTTGGTAAAACCTAAGCATTTTAATAGTATAGACAAAATAAAGCCACTATATAATGTAGATGACTATGGTAAAGAATCTAAGTTTAGACTACAACAAGCAAATAAGAGAGCTAGATTAATGTTAGAATCTCATAAACAGAAACAAAAAACAAGGAAGAACGCTATAGTCGAGTACCTCGACTATCAGATACCCGTTACTCAGCTAAAGGGACCAAAGGAAAATGGAGATATGCAAGCAGCAAATGCGCCACCTACCGGCGGTAGACAGATTTAAGCGTTGTGGGCGTGGCAAAGTTTTTTTTAAATCAATCGATAGGTATTGACGAGACCAATACATTTCAGTTTAAATTTTTTATCTACCATGAAAATTGTGGGCGCCACAGACTTGGGCGGTTTGTGGGCGTAAAAGTGGGCGTGGCACTCTAAAATGAGTCTTTAATGACCGAATTCGGTTTATCACAACTCAAGTTACAAAATAAAAAAGTGCGAAAAACGTTTTTTACACTTTAAAAAAAATTGTTACCATAGAAAAAATTGTAAATGCCCTTTTCTTAATCAGGGAGATGTATCTTACCGGAAAACAAAGGTTTCCTGAAGTGCGTATTTCATCATTTTTTTTTTTAAACTGGTGTAATCACTGATGACAAAGATTTAAGTGACTTTCGAACTACACGTGGTGTGGCCGGAAATTGAAGTTGGACTAAGTTTTTGAAGCCAACCTTTCACTTAGAGTTCTCGAAACATAAAGACTGAAAAGATCGGAGTTCTAAAGCTGAGAGCCTAAACATCGGACAAAAATCTAAATTTTGACGTTCCGCGTTGGATCACTTTCCGTCTTTATTTAAAAAAATTTGCTTTAAAATGATAAAAAGGCTGGTTACATACTCTAATATCGACATTTCCTTTAATAGTTTTTAGTCATCCCCGTGATTGGTAATACCGTATTCATCCCGAATAAGGCTCTATAAGGGGAGCACCCTATTGACTGATGTAAGGCTGATCTTAAAGCATAAGAGATACTGGGAAAATGTTAATCCCATTCGGTCTGGTCCTTGCTGATAAACGATCGTATAGCTGACAGTAATGAACGATTTACACGCTCTGCCGCAATACAAAATAGCATATACGTGTCGAATTCCTAGTTTACTTAACAAGGCTTCAAATTCATTTGCTTTGAATTGCACGGCGTTTTGCTGGCTTAAGAACTCATTGATCAGACTCTTTGTGAATTTTCTTAAAGGGCACAATCAATGATACCGGGAGAAGTGATCTAATACAATTAACAAGCCAATGTTACCCTTCTTACTCCTTGGTTAAGGACCTAAAATATCTACGTAAAGTTTTTAAAAAGGTCTAACTGAAATGCTCTGCTGGCCCATCGGAGGACGCAAAGTCATATTGGGAGCTTTTGTTTCCTTGCAGATTTCACTATTACGTATGTAATCTCAATCCTCTTTAGATAGTCCTGGCCAATAAAAATTTCTTCGCAGTCTTTCTATAGTCTTTTGCTTACCACCATGAGCATTTACAATGCTATCATGTGCTTGACGAATTGCAGAAGCACGTAGCGGTTCTGGTACCCATAATTTCCATTTAGCGGAATCTAGTTCCTCGTTTCCGGAACGTGTTCCGTGCGAATATAAACAAAACGATCCACAACCTGCAAATCTGGGAATTTTTCGGAATTTTATATTTTACTTGCCTTCATTTATAAATGTTCGGGATCGAGAAACGACGTGGACTCTAAATCAATTTCTGAGGCAATCAATTCATAACAAGCAATCTCATCTGCGCTAATTCTGGACAGAGCACCGAGTACAATGTGATCCTTTCCCTTTCTATGGGTAACTTTGAATGAAAATGACTGTAAGCGGAAAACCCAAAGAGAGAGTTTCCCCGGTATCTCTTGTTGTCTCATTAGCCACTGTAAACTGCTATGATCAGTAACTACGTCGAACGGTCGCATTTCTAAATAGCAGCGAAATTTGTCTATAGCTAATATAACTGCCAGACATTCGCGTTCTGTCACGCTGTAATTGCTTTGGGACTTCGATAATTTCCGGGACATAAAAGCAATTGGCATCTCTTCTCCATCTCCCACAAACACCAATAAAACAACGAACTTGTTTAAGATTTTTCGGGGTCGGCCAATTTACTATGCAAGAGACTTTACTAGGGTCAGTTGTTATTCCTCCACTTCCAATTACATAACCCAAGTAGTTGACCTTCGTTACACAAAAGTGACTCTTTGCAATGTTAAGAGTGAAATTAGCTTTCTTGAATTGATTAGCTATAGGCACTATTACGGCTAAATGAGATCAAAAGTCTGCCGATACAATACACAGGTAGTCTAAATAGCAAAATACACAGTATCGTCAGTCAGGTGGAATTAAGGCATCTTTTAGGTCGAGCTTTGAAATAATGTTTGCCTTCGGAAGTCGAGCAAAAATTCCCATGAGGCTTTGTAACGGGTAGGCATCCTTCTTAGTTGTTTCATTTAGTTTTTTAGCATCTAAACAAAGCCTTGCCTTATTTGGTACTTTGTGACGGCTCTATTACACCCAAGCAAAGCATCCGATCAATTTCGGTATATTGAAGTTTCTCGACTGCAGGGCTAACGGGGTACTGTCGGTGCTTCACGGGATTTGCTTCTCCTACGGCCAAACCCTTTGCGTTCGAAATTTGGAAACATTTCCTTGACGGTTTCAAGTTGTCTACGCTGAAATTCGGATAATGGATACTGATCTCCCAGTTCCTTGGTATCGGTTTCTAAGCATTTGTGGAGCCCAGAATACCGGGAGCTTAAGAGAATACTCTCCAAAAATCGATACCCAATATCGACTCGTGCATAAGCACGAAAGTTAGCTGAGTCTGACGTGTAGGTAAATAAATATTTACTGTTGCGGGCCGAAATCATAAATTTAATATAGTTTATTTATTTTATCGAATGTAATATCATTTTTCGTCACAATTGTTGATATCAGAAATTTTTGTTAAAGGCTCGTTCGCCACTACTTTTTACCTCGTTCAGAGGTATTTTTGTTTGATATTGAAGTATCTTTAACTTTACTAATAAATGTATTTTCACGCGAATATTTCTGCAATACGTAAAAAACTCCGAGTATAGAGCTATAATAAAAGAGGAAACACATAGTGGACTAGCCTAAAATTATAAACAAATCAGTAGACTATATTATTGGCCCAATCAATAAAAAATTGTAAAATTTGCAATGACATATACTATGCGCAAAGTTTAACTTTTATAACTTGTATTGACGCGTACTCTAAATTCCTAGTAGTTGAAGAAATTCAAAATAAATTAAGTATCGAAAATAAAGTAATGGAACTACTTCAACATTTTCCCCAAGCGAAAGTACTTATGACAGATGATCAACCGAGGCACAGTACCTCAAACGGACAGGTTGAAAGGGCTCATTCGACACTAACAGAATTAGCACGATGCATAAAAGAAGAATTTAATCTAACCGATTATTCTGAAATTGTAATTAGAGCAGCTCAGAAATATAATCAGAGTATTCGTTCCATAAAAAACCAGAAACCTTTTGACATTCTTTATAATAGAATCGAAATATTCGTCAAATATTGAGAAAAACTCAAGAGAAAATGCTAGAAACACAAAATGACAAAAGAAAAGAAAAACAACATCATGTAAAACAAGTGGACTATGAAAAGAAATACGGAGAAAGAAATAAGCTTAAGCCAAGGTAAAAAAGGAAATAGTTAAGGAGGTTATGCCCAATAAAATAATAATTAACAGTAGAAACAGAACCATACACAAAGATAATATTGTATTAAGAATTAATAAACTATTTTTTCTTAACTTACAGAAAATGCATTCCTTAATACCTATTTTATCATTCATAATATTGGCCAGTTCTGAAATAATTGATTGCTTGAACCACGACTTTTTTCTGTTTGTTTACGTCAAAAGGGCGTTTAATTTCAGGAGGCAGTGTCGAGCGGCAGTTTTATCCAGATGTCTACATCTCGCGCGCTCGCACTGCCGTCCGCTCTCTCTCTCCATCTCTCCCCTAAGTCGCACTATTGACGTCGAAAAAATTGACGTTTTTAATACCAAAATATTAAACATTAATGCCATCATGGAAATATTATAACATGAACAAAAACCAGTTATTATCGCTGACTTAGTGGACATCTCTGTTTTTAAAATCGCACTGCATAAAGAACTTTTAACAAGGAAGAACGCAATAGTCGAGAACCACGACTATCAGATACCCGTTACTCAGCTAAAGGGACCAAAGGGAAATGGAGATATGCAAGCAGCAAAGCGGGATTGAAATGAGCCACCTACCGGCGGTAGACAGATTTAAGCGTTATGGGCGTTAGAGTGGGCGTGGCAATTTTTTTTGGATCAATCAATAGGTATTGACGAGACCAATACATTTCACTTAAAAACTTTTATCTAGCATGAAAATTGTGGGCGCCACAGGCTTGGGCGGTGCGTACAAGGCTACGGAATCTAAGTCTGAGAATTCAATTCTCTATCTTTGATAGTTTCCGAGATATCCACGTTCATATTTATGATTTTTTGAAGTTTGTGGGCGGTTTGTGGGCCTTAAAGTGGGCGTGGCAAACTTTTTTTCAGGTCGATCGATATGTATTGACGAGAGCAATACATTTCAGTTTATTCTAGCATCAAAACTGTAGAAGCCACAGTCTTGGGCGGTTTGTGGCCGTTAGAGTGGGCGTGGCACTCTGCTGAAACAAACTAGCACTGCGTAAGAAGCTCAGGAATCTGCAAGCTAAATCTCTATAGCCTAGCTCATAGTTTCCGAGATCTCAGCGTTCATCCGGACAGACGGACATGGCTAGATCGACATGGCTAGTGATCCTGATCAAGAATATATATACTTTATGGGGTCGGAAAGGCTTCCTTCTGCCTGTTACATACTTTCCGACGAATCTTCTCGTAGAGTAAACGGGTATAATAATTTATATAAAATACCAAATAATAAAAAACAGATGCGAAATATATCACGCTTGAGCGATTTCCCAAATCGATTAGAAACTATTATTAAGCAAACAAGTCGCAAAATGCGCAAATATGTTTTATGAAATGTCTAACTTTAAGACCGGATTTTTTAATAATTATTCCACTTTGATAAAGCAAAAAAACTTGTTTTACCAGCTTATTAAATGGTGAGAAATCCGCTTGTAAAAAAATAAGAGAAAAAAATTGACTTTATCCAAGATGGTGCCATTTCTATAAATAGTAACAATATTGTCAACACCTCCGAGCTAAGCGGATCATTTCTAATAACATTTAATGGTACAACCACAATTAATAACGTTTCATAAATCAATTTAGAAAACAAAATTCTATACTATATAACTACGAACCACTTCAAAAATTATGAAATATCCGATTATATATTATCAAATAACTTAGAACTCACTTTGGATAATATAAACATTTTAAATCCATTCATTAAAATTAATAATACAAAAATATCTATATCCATTATATTATTAATTTTAATCATTATATATTTGATTTCTCTACCTATTATTAAATACAAAAATATATTTGTAACCACAAAACAACGGCCAGAACTTGAGAAACCTATTAACGAATAAATTTTTTTAACAGAACTAAGAGATCGCATAACGAAATTCATAATGCATCGGGACATTCCATTTAAGAAGGGGGAGAGTTATCCAACCCGTGAAACGGTTCCACTTATGAAATTTATAAACAAATTTTTGAATTCAATCTCAGCTATGTTGCCCTTGCCTGTAGCGACATTGCCTCTGCCTTTGTTTAAGATTTTTAGAATTAAGAAGACAGTCTTTTTCGGATTGAAGCCGCGATCGGTCATACCTAATAATTAAAAGTAAAAGTGACTTGATGTATAAGTGAGATTGTGAATTAAGGTCAAACACCAATAAAATAAAATTTAACAACGTCAAATACCCGTTACTCAGCTAAAGGGACCAAAGAGAAATGGAGATATGCAAGCGGCAAAGCGAGATTGAAATGCGCCACCTACCGGCGGTAGACAGATTTAAGCGTTATGGGCCTTAGAGTGGGCGTGGCAAATTTTTTTTGGGATCAATCGATAGGTGTTGACGAGACTAATACATTTCAGTTAACATTTTTTATCTAGCATGAAAATTGTGGGCGCCACAGGTTTGGGCGGCTTGTGGGCGTTAGAGTGGGCGTGACATATTCGCATAACAAACTTGCGCTGCGTACAAGACTACGGAATCTCAATCTAAGATCCCAATTCTCTATCCTTGATAGTTTCGAGATATCCACGTTCATATTAACGATTTTTTGAAGTTAGTGGGCGGTTTGTGGGCGTTAGAGTGGGCGTGGCACTCTGCTGAAACAAACTTGCGCTGCGCAAGAAGCTCAGGAATCTGCACGCCAAATCTTAATAGCCTAGCTCTTATAGTTTCCGAGATCTCAGCGTTCATCCGGACGGACGGACAGACAGACAGACGGATATGGCTAGATCGACTCGGCTAGTAATCCTGATACTTTATGCGGTCGGATACGCTTCCTTCTGCCTGTTACATACTTTCCGACGAATCTAGTATACCCTTTTACTCTACGATCAACGGGTATAAAAATAATATATATACATATATTTTTTTAGATCAACAACAACGAATAAAATTAATTTGCACGCCAATAAATTGCTAAGATGACCTTTTACAGATTTGCATTTTAGTTCTCAGTAAAGACTCAGACTCTCTGTAAAAATATATATGGAGCAACCTTAACAGCATACAACGTAATTTTAAAAAATACCTTTTATTTTCAGTTTTGTTTATGGAAAAAAATTTTTTTAATTATATCTTTGGTGTTTTTTTTTTTATATAACCTCCTAGGCTTGAAAATAATATTTTTTAACTAGTTTTGAGTTTCGAATTAAATTTTATCAAAATCGGACGACTATATAATATAGCTGCCATAGAAACGATCGTAAAATTGGTGGTAAAATAATATGAAACAAATTATTGCTTCGGTGCTTTTTGACATATTATCTTATACTATTGGGAATATCATTATTTGGATTTTTAAAAATTTCGAATTACATTTAATAATTATAACTGCAAGGGTATACAAACTTCGACTTACCGAAGTTAACTTCCTATCTTGTTGTTTTTATACCCTTGCAGAGGGTTTATTGATTTCAGTCAGAAGTTTGCAACGCAGTGAAGGAGACGTTTCCGTTCCCATAAAGTATATATATTCTTGATCAGCATGACTAGACGAGTCGATCTAGCCATGTCCGTCTGTCCGTCTGACCGTCTGTCCGTCCGTTTCTACGCAAACTAGTCTCTCCGTTTTAAAGCTATCGGTCTGAAACTTTCCAAAAAGTCTTATATCTTTAAAAAATTTATCTTCGGTGTTTTTTGGCATTTTATTTATTTATTTAACAAAATTAAATCTAGTATACAATACTAAACCTAATGGATTTTTTTAATGAGTGCAAGCTAGTGGGGCCTTCGACTCGAAACTTGTATGATTTTACTTTATATGATTAGGTGAGCTAGTTTTACAAATTTGTTAATATTTAAGATATTCTCTGGAGAAGGGTTTTTCAAAAAATCTGTTGTGTGACTTTTACTTAATATTGACAATCTAATGCTCTGTAATCGGCTGCAGGTGTCCAAGAGGTGATCTACGGTAAGACCGTCCCCGCATAGTTGGTATGTTGACCGCGTCGTTCCCGTCAGTATGTGTTGGTGTGTGGATTGTGTGTGCCCGATGCGTAGGCGGATGCACGTTCCGCATGCTCGACTACCGACGCTGGGCGGTAGCCTGATGTTGATGCAATTAGGGTTTAGTGATTGGTGTCTGTGCATGAAGAGTGCCCATTCGGAGACTTTCTTTTCTTCAAGGTAGAGCCGTATTCGGTTTTGTATGTCCTTGGTATTAAACGGGGTAAAGAGAATGCATGGTGTAAGTCTCATTGCTTGGGCGGCCTTGTCTGCGAGTTCGTTTCCATGGATTCCTTGGTGACTGGGAACTCAAAGTGTGGTGATTTTTGTTGGATGTGAGCTTAGAATGTTCCTAATTTCCTGGATTGTGGGATCGTTGTGATCCCAGTTGCGTAGGGCGGAAATAGAGGAGAGGCTGTCTGTGCAGACAACAAATTCTCCAGCATTTTCGGAGGCGAAATGGCATGCTTTTAATATGGTAAAAGCTTCGGCGGAGTTGTAAGACGGGAGCCTACCTCCTGCAATAAATTTTTGATTGCAGTCAACCACTGCGAAGGTAGTTGAGTCGGTGACTTTGGAGGCATCAGTGTAAATCCATGTTTTATCCTCAAGCTCTTCTTGTATACTCAAAAAACGTTTTTGGTATTCTAAACAGCATGTATCTTTTTTGGAAGCGTTGTAGATATGGTGCTTGTAGTTTTCTTATGTGCGACTTAGCACACCATCCGAAGATTGGCAGGCCGTAGTCGATTTTAGAGAGCATTAGAGCGCGCGTAATTTCTATGAGGGTCTTTATGTGCATGCAAGAGTATTTTGATGATAAAAATTTGATTATATTAAATCTAGTTTCTAGCTGTTGTCTAAGAATCTTACAATGTTGTTGAAAAATTAGTTTGGAGTCGAAGGTTATGCCCAAAATTTTTAAGAAATTAACTTTTTTTATTATTTTGTTGTTAAAGTCTATGTTGAAAGGGTTATATCGGTGTTTACGACAAATATGAAGTAGCTGGCACTTATCAGTCGCAAGCGAGGCACCAGAGGTCGCTCCCCGCGAGTTAATCTCGTGTAGTATTTCTAGGAATTTGATTTTAACAATATTTATGTTTTTTATTTTTGTGAAAATAATAGCGTCGTCTGCATATAGTGAGATATGGATTTCTTTATGTCGAGATAGAATGTTATTTATTTCTTCAAATGCTATCATAAATATATAAATACATAATAAATACATATAAATACATAAATACATACTACAGAAAGAGGGGAACCCTGTGGGATTCCGTTGTGCAAAATGTGGGTGTTCGATGTAACATTGTTTACTCGAACCCTGAAAGAGCGATTGGTCATAAAGGCTTTAATAAGGTTGTAAAGCCTTGAACCAATGCCCCAGCGCCCAAGTTGACAAAGTACGGCATGAATCCCCACGCGATCGAAGGCTCTTTCAAAATCCGTCGCTAGGATAGAGACGTGATTTTTGGTCGAAAGAGCATTCGACGCGAAGTGTTGAATACGCAGCAACGCGTCCATAGTACTGTGTTTCTTTTTAAATGCAACTTGATTATGCGAAATTAGATTTTGCCGGTTAATAAAACAGATAATACGTCGAGCTAATATTTTTTCTATCGTTTTTCCTAAACAAGATAGCAGGGAGATAGGGAGGTAGCTGTTAGTGTCAGAAGAGGGTTTGTTAGGTTTTGGTATGGGAATAATGGTGGCTGATCTCCATGTATGTGGGTATATACCGGAGTCTAGCATTTGATTTAAAATATCCAAAAGTTTGGTTTTCAGGAGGCATGGTAAATTTTTGAGCATAGGGTATGATACCCTGTCGGCCCCAGGGCTTTTTCCTTTTGCGCTAGCTATTGAGGATTCAACTTCGAGCAGAGTGAAGTTCGTATCTACGCTTGTAGCGGATGGAGACAAGGAATCTGACAGATACCGATTTCTTTCCAGTAAGTACTCTGCTGAAAAGTTTGTGTCGGAAGAGTATTTGGACCAGGAGTGGGCAAACACTTCGGCAATGTTGAAGGATCCAGATTGGGTACCTGAGTCGGATTTTATATATTTGAAAGGTGTGGGAGGGACTCCAGCTAAGCGTTTAATATCGGACCAGACTTTCTTTGAGGTGGATAACGGGGAGATCCTGGAAGTACATTTTTCAAGGCAGTTACGTTTGGCCGAGAGTACAGCTCTTTTAAAGAGAGCGTTTGCTTTTTTGTACCTGATGAGGTTTAGGTCACTCCTTATAGTTTTATATGAGCAGAACAGTTGTTGCTTTTGGTCCCTGAGTTGTTGGAGCTCTGAGTTCCACCATGGGACTTTGGCTGTGTGAATCACTCGTTTTGTTTGGTATATGCTGCAGTTTGCAGGAGCTCGTATGGCTTTGGTTATTTGCGCGACTTGTTGATTTAGTCAACCGCCTGTCCAATTTACTGCTGATTTTTCGCAGATTTCATAGAAGCGTTCCCAGTTGGCTTGGTCAGTCTTATATTTAGGGAGTGGTCGAGTATTATCGGGGTGAGTTGGAGTAGCGATATGGATGGTGATAGGGAAGTGATCACTGCCATGGAGGTTGTCTGATATAAACCAGCTACATCTATGGGCTATCTGTGGGGATATCAGTGAGATGTCGATGTGAGTGACGGTGTTGTGTGTTGAGAGGTGGGTGGGGGAGCCGTCGTTAAGAACTATAAGATTATTTTCTCGAATCGCGCGTTCGATGTTTTTACCCCTTGTGTTAGTTCGCGGGGAGCCCCATAGAGGACTCCACGAGTTAAGGTCACCGACCAGTATGGTTGACCCATTGAGGTTTTCTAATATATTTGTTATATCCGAGGATGTAAAGCTTTGATTAGGGGGGATATATGCATTGACAATGTTAATGGCCTGTCCAAAACTTAGCTGGAGTACAGAGTAAAGTATGTTGGAGTTTATGTTTTGGTACATATGTGGGATGTTTCTTTTATTAAGCACACCGATACCTTGCTTGGCCACGGTGTTCTGTGGTAGATTATGAAAATAGCCAGTATATTCTTTGGGGCAGATAAAGTTTGTGAAATTATATGGCAGGTGTGTTTCCTGCAAAAATACAATATCGGGTGCGAGGTCTTTTATAAGGAGTGTAAGTTCGTTATAGTTGTTAAATACCCCATGGATATTCCATTGTATTATAGTGATAGGCATGATAAGATTTTATTGGGATCTGATGTTATTTATTTGTAATGTATATGTTTTTATATGAGTGTAAAAATGAAAAGGATCGGGACTAAGTATCGGGGTCATCCATTGATGTGTTAGAGTCTATTGGATTGTTTACTGATTGTGGGTTTGGGGCGTGTGAAGCGATTGATTCTTTTGAGCTTGATCTTGAGGTCATGGTTGTGTTATCGTCATTTGTCTGTCTAAGAAGATTATCTACTTCTAATCTATAAGAGCGAACTTTTTCTAAATGTTTTTCGAATCGATTTCCTGGGTTTAGGTATGTGAATTCCGGTTCGGAAGAATTGGGTGTCGTTGAAACTTTTTCTTTGGGATTCAAAGTGCTGGTATGAGGAGAAAGATGCGATGGTAAGTCTGATGTTGGGGCTTTTGTCGAGCAAGAGGCCGAGTCAGCACTCGTGGAACTGAGCAACTCGGTCGTCTTGTCGTGTTTTGCAGCTTTTGTGTTGTCTGATTTGCCGGGAGCGGCTGTTAGGCTTTGGCTTGCGACGGTCGAGTACATTAGCGTGGAGTTGGTTGTTGTGTTTTGTTGTTATTTTAAGATCATGCGGGAGCTGCATTTCTTGCTAGTTTTGATGTGCAGAAGATTTTTTTGTGTTTGATATTGTGGGCATGAGGGTGAGGAAGCGGGGTGGTCGCCGTTACAGTTTGCGCAAAAAATGCGAGTGCAGGGGACGGGAAGGTGGGGAGCGAGATTGCATGATACGCAGGCGGCTTGGTTCTTGCAGTGCTTTAATGTGTGTCCCAGTAGTTGGCATGACTTACACCTCATAGGGTTTGGAATATATTCCGTAACCCTAACTGTGTGATAGGAAACGTCTAGTTTGTTCGGGAGAGTGTAGCGGTCAAATGTTACGAGAATTTTGCCAAATGGTTTGCGAGTGCCGTCGATCATTTTTTGTAAACTTAAAAGCACTGTGAACGTTTTGAGATTTTAATTCCTCAACAATTTCATTTTCTGGGATGTTAATTAACCAGGGTGCGTAAATAGTGCCTTTAACAAAGTTGAGCGTGTTGTGGAGTTTGCACTCTATATCGCATAATCCGGGTAAAGAGGTAACTTTGGTGAATTTATCACTGACTTCTTTGGAATTGATAAGCATGAGAAGGTTTCCATCACGGAGAGTGGAGATCGATGTGATGTCTTTGCTGATGTGCTTAAGAGCTCTATGGATTGCAAAGCAGGAAAACTCTGAAATAGTTTTGGGGGAGTTTTTTGATGAGACGACTAAGAATCTCGGGTTTTTAAGCTGCGTTTCAGGCAGGTCGGGGAATTCTACTGGAAGTTTCTGGTATTATCTTTTTTTCTTGGCTTTGGGGCTAACGCTAAGGCTGGCAAAGCGGTTATCCCCTAAATTAGGTGGCCCGGGGGCCATGGTTCAAGGGTAGTTAGCTTTGAAAAATGGGATCTTTCTATTTACACGTGCGCGTTAAGAAGAACAGTGGTATGGGCGATAGCCGGGCGATGGGATTTCGCGATAAGCAAAGCACTGACAATTGGATAGGCACAGACGTCCGCACTCGAAGAGAGATAGTCGGTGACTGGTTTTTTAGCATATAACCTCCTAAGCTTGGAAATAACATTTTTAAATTAGTTTTGAGTTTTGAATTAAATTTTATCGAAATCGGACGACTATATCATATAGCTGCCATAGGAACGATCGGAAAATTTCTGGAAAAATAATATGAAACAAATTATAGCTTCGGTGTTTTTCAACATATAACCTCCAACGCTTGGAAATAACATTTTTTAATTAGTTCTGAATTTTGAATTTAATTTTATCAAAATCGGACGACTATATCATATAGCTGCCATAGGAACAATCGGAAAATTGGTAGGAAAATAATATGAAACAAATTATAGCTTCGGTGTTTTTTGACATATTATCTTATACCATTGGGAATATCATTTTTTGTGTTTTTAAATTTAATAATTATAGCTGCAAGGGCATATAAGGTTCGGCTTGCCGAAGCTAACTTCAAATAATACAGATATTTGTATTTTCTATAATACCAAAATTTGTTTGAAAATCTTTGCGCTTTTTATACCCGTTACGCATAGAGTAAATGGGTATACTAGATTCGTCGGAAAGTATGTAAGTATATATATAAAGTATATATATTCTAGAACAGGATCACTAGCCGAGTCGATCTAGCCATGTCCGTCTGTCCGTCTATCCGTCTATCCGTCTATCCGTCTATCCGTCTATCCGTCTGTCCGTCTGTCTGTCTGTCTGTCTGTCTGTCTGTCCGAGAGATTTGGCGTGCAGATTTCTGAGCTTCTTACGCAGCGCAAGTTTGTTTCAGCAGAGTGCCACGCCCACTCTAACGCCCACAAACCGCCCAAAACTGTGGCTCCTACAGTTTTAATGCTAGAATGAAAATTTAAAGTGAAATGTATTGTTCTCATCAATACCTATCGATTGACCCAAAAAAAAGTTTGCCACGCCCACTGTAAATGGGATTTCAGATTTAGATTCCGTAAGCTTGAGCGCAGCGCAAGTTTGTTACGCGAATATGACACGCCCACTCTAACGCCCACAAACCGCCCAAGCCTGTGGCGCCCACAATTGCTAGATAAAAAATTTTAACTGAAATGTATAGGTCTCGTCAACAGTGTTGCCAAATCAGCTTTTTTCCCGTCATTTTCAGCTTTTTTTTTACTTGACTAGCGGGCATATTTAAGGAACAGCGGGAAGCGGAAATTCCGGCTCCTTTTAATTTTAAATCAGCTTTTTTATATCGATATTATGTCACATCAGATTTTCTATTATCAATCCTAATCGTCTTCGAAAGTGTCACCATTATTTGATGTACAAAAAAATCCAACATTGTTCCCCATTTTGGAAGAGTTTTCTGTTGAAGATATCGGCAGAATACAGCGCCAACATAATGATATACAAGTTTTGGGCGGAAGTAAAACTTTTTAATGACTCTGGGGGCAACGAACGATTTTCTGAATTATCTTTGTGTGCGATTCAGATGTTGCCCTTGCCATGCCACGCTGAAGTAGAACGTGCGTTTAGCCAAGTAAGCATTGTAAAATCAAAACTGAGAAATAGAATGGACGTTACCACTCTTAACTCAATATTGTGTATATAATTAGTCTGATTACAGATATGGGTTGCGAGGGCACAAAAAATGTTACGTAGACCCCTTAGAATTTAATAAGCTTATAGGCACATTAGAGGCCTATGAAAAGGATATAAAGAATGATACGGTTGATGTTGACGATGGCATATTAAATATATTATAATATAAAATCCTTAATACTAAAAAAAACATTATTTTGAACTCATTTTAATAGAAAGCTAAAGGAAAAAACTGGTGCTCTTTTTTTTCATTTTTTTTTTTCAAATAATACTGATATTTGTATTTTCTATAATAGCAAAATTTGTTTGAAAATCTTTTCGCTTTTTTTCAGCTTTATTTGGCAAAAAAATCAGCTTTATTACCACGCTTTCCCCGCCGAAAACAGCTTTTTTTCTCAGCAAATGTTGGCAACACTGTGTAGCATTTACAAGTAGATTTTTCACTTAAAGCACTACAGACTTTTCCGTCAACCATTTTTAATTGCAAACGATGTGAAATTGTTATAGATTTGGTAAGTACTTTACATGTATATGGCTCCAGCGCAGAAATTTTGTCTCTAAAGTATTTAGCTTCCATTGTATTATAGTGATAGGCATGATAAGATTTTATTGGGATTTGATGTTATTTATTTGTAATGTATATGTTTTTATATGAGTGTAAAAATGAAAAGGATCGGGACTAAGTATCGGGGTCATCCATTGATGTGTTAGAGTCTATTGGATTGTTTACTGATTGTGGGTTTGGGGCGTGTGAAGCGATTGATTCTTTTGAGCTTGATCTTGAGGTCATGGTTGTGTTATCGTCATTTGTCTGTCTAAGAAGATTATCTACTTCTAATCTATAAGAGCGAACTTTTTCTAAATGTTTTTCGAATCGATTTCCTGGGTTTAGGTATGTGAATTCCGGTTCGGAAGAATTGGGTGTCGTTGAAACTTTTTCTTTGGGGTTCAAAGTGCTGGTATGAGGAGAAAGATGCGATGGTAAGTCTGATGTTGGGGCTTTTGTCGAGCAAGAGGCCGAGTCAGCACTCGTGGAACTGAGCAACTCGGTCGTCTTGTCGTGTTTTGCAGCTTTTGTGTTGTCTGATTTGCCGGGAGCGGCTGTTAGGCTTTGGCTTGCGACGGTCGAGTACATTAGCGTGGAGTTGGTTGTTGTGTTTTGTTGTTATTTTAAGATCATGCGGGAGCTGCATTTCTTGCTAGTTTTGATGTGCAGAAGATTTTTTTGTGTTTGATATTGTGGGCATGAGGGTGAGGAAGCGGGGTGGTCGCCGTTACAGTTTGCGCAAAAAATGCGAGTGCAGGGGACGGGAAGGTGGGGAGCGAGATTGCATGATACGCAGGCGGCTTGGTTCTTGCAGTGCTTTAATGTGTGTCCCAGTAGTTGGCATGACTTACACCTCATAGGGTTTGGAATATATTCCGTAACCCTAACTGTGTGATAGGAAACGTCTAGTTTGTTCGGGAGAGTGTAGCGGTCAAATGTTACGAGAATTTTGCCAAATGGTTTGCGAGTGCCGTCGATCATTTTTTGTAAACTTAAAAACACTGTGAACGTTTTGAGATTTTAATTCCTCAACAATTTCATTTTCTGGGATGTTAATTAATCAGGGTGCTTAAATAGAGCCTTTAACAAAGTTGAGCGTGTTGTGGAGTTTGCACTCTATATCGCATAATCCGGGTAAAGAGGTAACTTTGGTGAATTTATCACTGACTTCTTTGGAATTGATAAGCATGAGAAGGTTTCCATCACGGAGAGTGGAGATCGATGTGATGTCTTTGCTGATGTGCTTAAGAGCTCTATGGATTGCAAAGCAGGAAAACTCTGAAATAGTTTTGGGGGAGTTTTTTGATGAGACGACTAAGAATCTCGGGTTTTTAAGCTGCGTTTCAGGCAGGTCGGGGAATTCTACTGGAAGTTTCTGGTATTGTCTTTTTTTCTTGGCTTTGGGGCTAACGCTAAGGCTGGCAAAGCGGTTATCCCCTAAATTAGGTGGCCCGGGGGCCATGGTTCAAGGGTAGTTAGCTTTGAAAAATGGGATCTTTCTATTTACACGTGCGCGTTAAGAAGAACAGTGGTATGGGCGATAGCCGGGCGATGGGATTTCGCGATAAGCAAAGCACTGACAATTGGATAGGCACAGACGTCCGCACTCGAAGAGAGATAGTCGGTGACTGGTTTTTTAGCATATAACCTCCTAAGCTTGGAAATAATATTTTTAAATTAGTTTTGAGTTTTGAATTAAATTTTATCGAAATCGGACGACTATATCATATAGCTGCCATAGGAACGATCGGAAAATTGCTGGAAAAATAATATGAAACAAATTAAAGCTTCGGTGTTTTTCAACATATAACCTCCAACGCTTGGAAATAAAATTTTTTAATTAGTTCTGAATTTCGAATTTAATTTTATCAAAATCGGACGACTATATCATATAGCTGCCATAGGAACAATCGCAAAATTGGTAGGAAAATAATATGAAACAAATTATAGCTTCGGTGTTTTTTGACATATTATCTTATACCATTGGGAATATCATTTTTTGTGTTTTTAAATTTAATAATTATAGCTGCAAGGGTATATAAGCTTCGGCTTGCCGAAGCTAACTTCAAATAATACAGATATTTGTATTTTCTATAATAGCAAAATTTGTTTGAAAATCTTTGCGCTTTTTATACCCGTTACGCATAGAGTAAAAGGGTATACTAGATTCGTCGGAAAGTATGTAACAGGCAGAAGGAAGCGTTTCCGACCCCATAAAGTATATATATTCTAGAGCAGGATCACTAGCCGAGTCGATCTAGCCATGTCCGTCTGTCCGTCTATCCGTCTATCCGTCTGTCCGTCTGTCTGTCTGTCTGTCTGTCCGAGAGATTTGGCGTGCAGATTTCTGAGCTTCTTACGCAGCGCAAGTTTGTTTCAGCAGAGTGCCACGCCCACTCTAACGCCCACAAACCGCCCAAAACTGTGGCTCCTACAGTTTTAATGCTAGAATGAAAATTTAAACTGAAATGTATTGTTCTCATTAATACCTATCGATTGACCCAAAAAAAGTTTGCCACGCCCACTGTAACGCCCAAATGGGATTTCAGATTTAGATTCCGTAAGCTTGAGCGCAGCGCAAGTTTGTTACGCGAATATGACACGCCCACTCTAACGCCCACAAACCGCCCAAGCCTGTGGCGCCCACAATTGCTAGATAAAAAATTTTAACTGAAATGTATAGGTCTCGTCAACAGTGTTGCCAAATCAGCTTTTTTCCCGTCATTTTCAGCTTTTTTTTTACTTGACTAGCGGGCATATTTAAGGAACAGCGGGAAGCGGAAATTCCGGCTCCTTTTAATTTTAAATCATCTTTTTTATATCGATATTATGTCACATCAGATTTTCTATTATCGATCCTAATCGTCTTCGAAAGTGTCACCTTTATTTGATGTACAAAAAAATCCAACATTGTTCCCCATTTTGGAAGGGTTTTCTGTTGAACATATCGGCAGAATACAGCGCCAACATAATGATATACATCTATATATATATATAGAGCATTGACGATACAATAAAGTTTTGGGCGGAAGTAAAACTTTTTAATGACTCTGGGGGCAACGAACGATTTTCTGAATTATCTTCGTTTGCGATTCAGATGTTGCCCTTGCCATGCCACGCTGAAGTAGAACGTGCGTTTAGCCAAGTAAGCATTGTAAAATCAAAACTGAGAAATAGAATGGACGTTACCACTCTTAACTCAATATTGTGTATATAATTAGTCTGATTACAGATATGGGTTGCGAGGGCACAAAAAATGTTACGTAGACCCCTTAGAATTTAATAAGCTTATAGGCACATTAGAGGCCTATGAAAAGGATATAAAGAATGATACGGTTGATGTTGACGATGGCATATAAAATATATTATAATATAAAATCCTTAATACTAAAAAAAACATTATTTTGAACTCATTTTAATAGAAAGCTAAAGTAAAAAACTGGTGCTCTTTTTTTTCATTTTTTTTTTCAAATAATACAGATATTTGTATTTTCTATAATAGCAAAATTTGTTTGAAAATCTTTTCGCTTTTTTTCAGCTTTATTTGGCAAAAAAAATAGCTTTATTACCACGCTTTCCCCGCCGAAAACAGCTTTTTTTCTCAGCAAATGTTGGCAACACTGTGTAGCATTTACAAGTAGATTTTTCACTTAAAGCACTACAGACTTTTCCGTCAACCATTGTTAATTGCAAACGATGTGAAATTGTTATAGATTTGGTAAGTACTTTACATGTATATGGCTCCAGCGCAGAAATTTTGTCTTTAAAGTATTTAGCTTCATCTAAAGTTAATTGGGTTGTTTCTTTTTGGAATTGGTACCTTATTGGTATGCAGTAACGTGTTGATGACGGTCGAGGATTTTTCCAAATTAATTATTAATTATTTTGAGTAATTAATTGCAGTGCTACATACGAAGTCACAAACAAACTCGAATCATCAATGTTATTATACCCTTGCAGAGGGTATATTGATTTCAGTCAGAAGTTTGCAACGCAGTGAAGGAGACGTTTCCGACCCCATCAAGTATAAATATTTTTGATCAGCATGACTAGACGAGTCGATCTAGCCATGTCCGTCTGTCTGTCAGTCCGTCTGTCCGTCCGTTTCTACGCGAACTAGTCTCTCAGTTTTAAAGCTATCGGGCTGAAACTTTCTTTCTTTCTATCTTTCGCAGGTAGTATATAAATCGGAACCAGCCGGATCGGACAACTATATCATATAGCTCCCATAGGAATAATCGAAAAAAAATTTTTTTTGTAATTATATCTTTAGTGTTTTTTAACATACAACCTCCTAAGCTTGGAAATAACATTTTTTAATTAGTTCTGAATTTTGAATTTAATTTTATCAAAATAGGACGACTATATCATATAGCTGCCATAGGAATGATCGGAAAATTGGTTGAAAAATAATATGAAACAAATTATAGCTTCGGTGTTTTTGACATATTATCTTATACTATTGGGAATATCATTTTTTGTATTTTTAAATTTAATAATTATAACTGTAAGGGTATACAAACTTCATGCATGGCATGCCGAAGTTAACTTCATTTCTTGTTTTATGGTGATATTACTTTTTCTTATAGTAACCCTGACGTTTACTTATTACTGAGGAGTAATTATTTGATGGGTAAAATTGTAAATTCCATGGTAAGGGACAGTTTTAATATTATATATTGGTTATTTTACCAATCTATTTTTATACCCGTTACTCGTAGAGTAAAACGATATACTAGATTCGTTGGAAAGTATGTTACAGGTAGAAGAAAGCGTTTCCGATCCCATTAAGTATACATATTCTTGATCAGGAACACTAGCCGAGTCGAACTAGCCATGTCCGTCTGTCCGTATGAACGCTGAGAGAGCAGGGCTTCTTTAAGCATATCTCCATCACTCTCGCACTCCCTTAAGGTGAGTAACGGGTATATAATAGTCGAGACCATCGACTAAAACAAATCCTCTCGTTTTATTTATGTTATATCCGGGGTGTCATAAATATGTATTCTGGCGAAATTCGTAGAAAAAATTGTATTGATTCTAAAGTAGGTTAGATTAGGTTAGGTTAGGGCGGATGTCGGACTATTGTTCGACACACTTAGACCTCTACGAGCCCATTGTGATACCGCATGATCTCGTTTTTCCTTCTCTAGGGTCCCGTATCTAGTAAGTTTCAACCTGTGTTAAGCTGATCAACATGTCTTCCACCCGGATGATTTTATAAAGGCACTTATGGTTTTGAGATTGATCTCCGATATTTCGGTAAGATTGTCGATGAAGGGACTTCCTAAGTGTTTCAGTCTGAGTCTGCATAGGGCTGGGTAGAAGCAGAGGAGGTGTTCTACCGTTTCCTCTTCTTCCTCATCTCTACAGCTTCTACAGAAATCATTTTGTGTGGCTTTTAGCCTGCCGGCATGTGTGTCGACGAGCCAGTGGCCTCTAAGAGCTCGGATCAGCACGCCGCACTCTGTGCGGCTGAATTTGAGTACTTCCGAGGGTTTTATATTGCTTATCACAGGCCATGTCTGGTGAGAGATACGACACTGTGGTGCGTTTTGCTGGTGGATGTTGGCTAGTTTTTTATGTTCAGCTTGCAAGCCAACCAAGCATGCCAACGTTCTCCTTTCCTGGCAGGAGAGGCATGATGGTGCCTGCCTGTTTGTGCTTGTCGAGTAGATCGATTTGATAGCCGCTTGGCTGTCACTATACAAGGGTGGTCAAAAGTATTTTCACAAAAAAAAAGTTAAATATATTCATAATTTGAACTTACATCTTGTTAACTTTGGCATCAATGGAAAGGTAATTTAAATGCCGTTTGAATGATACAATACATTTCTTAACACATTCAGTACTTATTGAAAAGGACGAATTTGTGTGAAAATGTCCTTTTTGAACTTTTTTCCTCGACTTGAAAAATTAAATTTTTTGATGCAAAAAGTTTCTTCAAACAAAAATAATAATAACTGCAAAAAGAATTTTTCAAAAATCATTTTGCTTATATTTTTTATGATTTTTTGAAAATGCTTAGAAACATGCATATGGCTATTTTTCTCTTTTTCAGACAAATTTTTTCCGACAGTGTCACCTTTAAAAAATCATAAAAAATATAAGCAAAATGATTTTTGAAAAATTCTTTTTGCAGTTACTATTATTTTTGTTTGAAGAAACTTTTTGCATCAAAAAATTTAAGTTTTCAAGTCGAGGAAAAAAGTTCAAAAAGGACATTTTCACACAAATTCGTCCTTTTCAATAAGTACTGAATGTGTTAAGAAATGTATTGTATCATTCAAACGGCATTTAAATTACCTTTCCATTGATGCCAAAGTTAACAAGATGTAAGTTCAAATTATGAATATATTTAACTTTTTTTTTGTGAAAATACTTTTGACCACCCTTGTATATATTTAGGTGTCCTCTTTGGGGGCTTGTGTTCCCTAGCGTGGACCTCCGCTTGGAAGACGATGCAGTGGTCCGGGAGATTCTTAAGTATAGTATATAAAGAATTTCACACGAAGATACTTCTGTAACACCCCGTATAAAAAATTACAGGTATGGGCACAGTTTGTGAATCGTTACTGGAAACAAAGTTGAAAAAACAATTTTTAAAAATCCAAAACATTTCACAGCAAGCTGATCGAGGGTTAAAAATGTAGAAAAACAGTGTCTCATTGCGTAAAAACTAAAATTTTTTAATTTTGCTGCGATATTAAACACACATATCATGTCATGTCCTTATGTTATGATAACAAATTAAAGACGACCATATAGAAGACATATGTAACAATTTAATTGTGAAAGGCGTATTAAAGTTGATTGATTGAACCGTCTTGAAGTTATACGCACATAAAAATAGTGATTTTCTTAAATTCATCATATCACAATTACCAGAGCTGGTAAAGTGGCAACTTAAGCTTAGAAAAGCTTACTTTACGAAATTTATATGGTGTCACGCCTGGACAACCCAAGAAAGGTAATTCTGTCGGTATACGTCGTAATGAGGTATTTTTCTTTGATATATATGTATATACAAATGGTAAACATACCTTTAACATGCTAGCGCAGTTCAGCGAGCTCCGATCATTATCCTTATTGTACGTCGAAAATGGACTGTTATTAGATCCATACCAAGGGTCATTTAACGAGTCTCCAGCGTTGCCTTCATATCCGTCTATTTCAAGTTTATAATAATCTGCCTCTGAGTGTATTTTGAAATGTGAATACTGCGCATAACTAAAAAAAAAACAATTATTAAACTTAATATTTTCATATTCTTTATTGTTTATTTTTTATTTCTTCCGGATTTCTCCGTAGGTGACACGGAATTGCCCGCAAGACTCGGTGCTTATGACAAGAGACCTCATAAAATTCTCCTGCATAACATATAATTCGATATAGCACATACTACCGCCCAGCTATCTCATTAAGCTTTGCACCAGCGCTAGGGAGTTCTTCTCTTGTCCTCGGTACATGACTACCAGCCCTTTGACTTTGTTGTAATATAGCGTGCGTAGTCCTGCTCAGACACACCGGTGGTGGTTTTATACAACTAAATAGATGTGAATCAGACGAACATACAGTACATCTTTTCGTCGAAAGGTCAGTTTAAAGATATCTTAAATACCGTAAATGTGGGAGTGATATTTCTGGAATCACCCAAACTTGTATTCCTATCTAGACAACGAGAACGACGAGCAGAAAGATAAATTGAGAGATTTACAGCCGCCTATTTAATTTCATCTGGGGACACACTGTTCAGATTTCCACAACATCATAGCATATTTCATCAGCCAAAAACGCAATCCAGTTCCTATCCCTTTTCATTAGGGTCTCGTCCGGGAAAAAGTGAAAAAACAAAGAGAAATACTGTGCGTTAACACATCGAGAAACTGCCGCGACGAAGAACGAATTAAAAACTAAAAAGAAACAGTTAAAAGCGGGGAAAGTACCTGTTAAGGAGTAACAGTTAAAGCCAAGGAAAATCTAAACAGTTAACCAAATCGACTACCATTAGGGCAGCAGATTTCTGTTTTAGAGGAGTTTGAACGATTGCGAAGACCACAAGAGAGTGCCAAAAATTTTGCAATTACTTGGTTGTGAGCGTGCCCAAAAATGAGCGCGCTAAAACTCGCAACGATATAATGTACGCAGTAGAGAAAGATATCCAACACGGATGAAACACGACGGAAACGAAATGTCCACGACAATTTGATGCAGACCTGTGATCGACTTTTGACGACACGACCCCAGGTAAAAACAAAGGTCGCCATTACCTGTGAGAGAAGGACAACGGGAGGTGATCCTTGCGACGAAGACGAGGGTGCTATTAACGAGAGAAGAGAAGGACGACATACCGGAACTGAGTGGACTTTTTTATTTTTGCGACAATAAAAGTGGCAAAATTCAAGCAGTGATTTCACATATTTAGTGTAATTCGAACTTTTTTGATCACACGAATTGTTTAACGTCAATTAAATTATTACTTTGTTGTATCTAAATATTTAAATATTGAACTGTACCACTGTTTTTAGGCGGCTTAAACGGATTACCATGTATGCTAAAACGGTCCCCGCTATGACATTGCCTCTACTAAGGGCAAAGTTTTCCGAACAAGATTTAAATACAGCTGGCAGAAAAGGAGCTTTGCAGGATCGGTTGTTCGATTATTATGGATTAGATGTGGCTGACGATGAGGACGGCTATGCTGATGAGGATGGTGCCAGTGTTAGTGGATCTTCAATTACCAAGAAGCGGTTCCACCTAGTAGCTCGAGATTTACCCTACGCGATATTTAGGACAGTTTTTCATCACTTTCAGGCTCCGAACAAGAAGAAGTCAATCACTGTCTGAATTCGATGACGTTGCAGTTACCGTGGGTGGGATAATTGGCAGAAATTTATCTATGCCAAGCAGCCAAGCTTTATATCAAAAGAACAAGAGGAGTTAGAGGATTGAGCTGAAGGAAGATTTTTCCACAAGATTTTTCGCCAAGGGCAAAAACAACCAAAAGAGACATGCATCGAGTACCTCTATAGTTTAATGGAGATCAGCAAACCGATAAATCTTGATGAGGAAAGTCTAGTATCGTACTTTGTAGATGGCACCCCAGATAGCAAGATCAACAACGCCGGGTTGTATAGAGCGAAATTATTCACGAAAGGATGAAGGGTAAGGGAAATAAAGACAATAAATAAAGACAATTTTAACAGGGAATCGACAGGTAAACAGACCCACAGCAATTTTCTAAGAAAATGCTTTAAGTTTAACAGCGAAGGTCATATTGCTAAGGATTGCAAAGGCGAAGTAATATGTTACAAGTGCAACAAGAAAGGACACATCTCTAAAAATTGCAATAGGAATAAAGCAACTATTTCCATTAAGAAAGAGCGTGCAAACGTGCTGGAAGTGAAAGCTGTGAAGGGACTCATTTACAAAATGATGAAAGCTGAGGGAGTGACATTCATAGCAATGATTGATTCGGGATGTGACATGTGTTTGATGAGAGAGAAAATTTTCTAAAGTTTTGACGGCTTCAAGCTAAAGCCAGTAGTTAAGCACCTGAGAAGTATCGGCAAGGGCAAACTTGTGACCGTAGGAAGCTGCAACGTCGACCTTGAAGCAGATGGTGTATGCTTCTCGGTAACTTTCCATGTCGCTGAACAGAATGAACTCGAGTACGCTGCGATTGTGGGAAACGATGTGCTACAATCAGTCGACGTTATTTTCAGTTCAAACGGCCTCGAGTTCAGCGCAAAAGAGAAAAACTTGCATTGACATTTGATGGAATGTGGGTCACGGAGATAGTCGCTTCGCTTTAAGTTTTCGCGTTATGGAAAGGTCTTTTAATAATTCAAATAAGCGTCTGGGATAAGTGATTTTAAAGACCAGGCTGTACTCATGGCATGGAACGAAATGCAAAAGCTAATCCTTGCCAAAATATCGCTCAAAGGTCTTTGGGTTTTGCGAAAAAGGATTGAATACGTAGAGTGCCTTAAAAAATCTCAATCAAACCCGCTTGAAATATATTGTCTCGAGAGGAAATGTTGAACCAGACGCTGTCATCCAATACGTGATCGACGGTATAGGTGAACTTTTAATAAGCAAATCAAAAACATTCCTTAAGGTGCCCTTTGGTTTTGTCAAACTCATCTGGTGTGTTTCAGAGGCACATAAATACGATTTCCCGAGCTCTGTCCCGTAGAGGAATCGCTCTTCCTTATGTAGACGACATAACAATCCCAGCGAAGGATGAAAAGGAGGCGTTGTCGAATCTCAATGAAGTTATATCAACCTGCTGCGAGTATGGTCCCGAACTCAACCTAATGAAATGTCATTTCCTGCAGACCCATATTAGGTTTTTAAGCCACTTTATCGACTGTCACTTATTCACTGTCACTCCAAGATAAATTATCAAATTTGTTTTAGTAAGCATTGGCAGCGGCCGTCATGTGTACATCAATGTGCTCACAAATGTATTTAGCTGTTATCAGCGAAAGCGCGAGAGAAGCATATGCATGCATTGTATGTGTGTGCAGTCAGGCTATGGAAATTGGTACAGTGGGTACTCCCCTCAATGTTACATGCGTACTAAATCTCCCTCCTTTTGAAAAATAATGAATGTAATGAAGTTATTTTCTAAAGAATATTTTGTTTTAATTATCGTTTGAATTTTAAAATGTAATGAAACGAAATTATTTTTGGTCATTATATGTTTAAATAATTGTAACAAAATGAAATTATTTTCTAGTCATTGAAAATATCTTCCGGAAATTATATATTTGAAAACATAAAAATTATAGAAATTATTTTGTAAGGTAAAAGTAAATAATAAAATTGGAAAACATTATGTTATTCAAAACAACAATTTTGTTCGAATTTGAAAATATTGATATATTATTTTATCTTATTGTTATTATTATCAAAAGTTTTCTTATATATATGTATACTTCTGGACGATATTTATTTTATGTATCATACGGAAAAAATTGCATAAAAGTGAAATGAATTGAAAAATTAAATATGAACTTGTATCCTGTCCCTACGAACTTTTTGTTCTTTGTTTTAAAATTTTGAAATTCTTATATTATCGTTATCTTCTATACCAATTACTGTATATGTCCCGGTATATTTGTATTCTAATTTGTGACATGTTTCATTCTTAAATACAACTTGTTCTCTTATTTTTAACTCAAAATCGAAGCAGTTTTAATCATAATGACATTTTTGTTTTCTTTTATTTGATTCTAATATTAATCTGGCTCCTTTGAAATCAATGAAAATGTTCTAATCTAAACTTGGTTTCCTTTTCATAATCATCTATTTTATAAATAGATCCTATTTTATCTACGCTATTGAAATGTATTGGTAAATTCGATGTCCTACCGAATACTACCTCATATGGACAATAGTCATGTGCCATAGAGTGTGTCGTATTGAAACAAAAAACAAATATTTTTTTTGCCATACACTCCAATCCGTCGTCAGTTGGAATGTATGTACGTATAAATTCGTTAAAGGTTCTGTGACTTCGTTCCACAGTTCCGACAGTCTGACGATGGTGGTGGTTTATATGATTATATGTTTAATATTTAGGTTTTTGCATAAGTGTTTGATTATAGAATTTTTCTATTCTGTTCCCATTTCCGTACTAAAAGTCATTATTGGACCGTTCTTTATAATAAATTCTTCGAATATAGCCTTTGCTACTGTTTTTGCATTTTTATTTTGTACTGGTATGGCAACAAGGTATTTTGACAGATCACATATTAAAGTGATGAATATTCATTTCCTTGATCCGATTTTTGCAGGGGACCGATCGTATCCACAATTACCTTATCGAATATCATTTCTGGGGTCAATCGATAGGTATTGATGAGAACAATACATTTCAGTTAAAATTTTCATTCTAGCATCAAAACTGAAGGAGCCACAGTTTTGGGCGGTTTGTGGGCGTTAGAGTGGGCGTGGCACTCTGCTGAAACAAACTTGCGCTGCGTAAGAAGCTCAGGAATCTGCACGCCAAGTCTCGAAAGCCTAGCTCTTATAGTTTCCAAGATCATCCGTTCATCCGGACGGACAGACAGACGGACAGGGCTAGATCGACTCAGCTAGTGATCCTGATCAAGAATATATATACCTTATGGGGTCGGAAACGCTTCCTTCTGCCTGTTACATACTTTCCGACGAATCTAGTATACCCTTTTACTCTACGCGTAACGGGTATATAAACAAGGAAGAACGCTATAGTCGAGTACCTCGACTATCAGATACCCGTTACTCAGCTAAAGGGACCAAAGGGAAATGGAGATATGCAAGCAGCAAAGCAATATTGAAATGCGCCACCTATCGGCGGTAGACAGATTTAAGCGTTATGGGCGTTAGAGTGGGCGTGACAATTTTTTTTTGGGTCAATCGATAGGTATTGACGCGACCAATACAGTTCAGTTAAAATTTTTTAACTAGCATGAAAATTGTGGGTGCCACAGGCTTGCGCGGTTTGTGGGCGTTAGAGTGGGCGTGGCATATTTGCGTAACAAACTTGCGCTGCGCACAAGGCTACGGAATCTAAGTCTGAGATCCCAATTCTCTGTCCTTGATAGTTTCCGAGATATCCACGTTCATACTTACGATTTTTTGAAGTTTGTGGGCGTAAAAGTGGGCGTGGCAAACTTTTTTTATTAATCGATAGGTATTGATGAGAACAATACATTTCAGTTAAAATTTTTATTCTAGCATCAAAACTGTAGGAGCCACAGTTTTGGGCGGTTTGTGGGCGTTAGAGTGGGCGTGGCACTCTACTGAAACAAACTTGCGCTGCGTAAGAAGCTCAGGAATCTGCACGCCAAATCTCAATAGCCTAGCTCTCATAGATTCCGAGATCTCAGCGTTCATCCGGACAGACAGACGGACAGACGGACATGGCTAGATCGACTCGGCTAGTGATCCTGATCAAGAATATATATACTTTATTGGGTCGGAAACGCTTCCTTCTGCCTGTTACATACTTTTCGACGAATCTAGTATACCCTTTTACTCTACGAGTAACGGGTATAATTACTAACTGAGTCGCCTAAATGCAAAAAAGCCAGCTTAGCGGCAGTTAATACGGTCACGGTATCCTCCCCAAATCCGAACTTGGTAGCTGCAGCAGTTTCTGTCGACACTGGGGTAAGTGAACCAACTGTGCCTAGGCAAACAGCTGATTCAGGTGGAGTCACTGTTTCTCGAAGTCTGGTGGTAAAAAAATCTTCAGTGTCGGCTACGGTGCCGACCGTACCTATAGGTACAGAAGGTACCGTTTCTGGTTCTCAGCTTAGTGTGGTTCAATCTGCTGCTAGGGGACGTAAGAAACTGTCAGTTGTTCCACATAGGAAGCAAGTATTTGTTCAAGACTCACGCCAGATACCACATCTGAGGATGTTTTGGAATTTATACGTGAAAAATTCCCATCCGAGAATATTTCAGTTGAACAATTTCGATTTTCATATGCTCGTAGAATATCCTCTTTTAAAATATTTGCACCGCCTGATGTGTTTAAGGTACTACTTTCTGAAAGCTTTTGGCTTAATGATGATTTAGTAATAAAAGAATTTTTTCCCAATAAACTGAGAACAAATAACAGACCTTCCACTGCGCCAAAGAACTAAAAAGTTTATTTTTGGCTTATCAAAATGTTAGGGGACTAAATATGAAGCTACCCAAGCTTTATGCTGACTCCTCTGCATTTACTGCAGATATTTTGGCTTTTACGGAAACTTGGCTGAAACCAGAGATATCTGACTCTGAAGTTCCGTCAAATAACTTTAATGCCTATAGGACCGATCGCTCCTCACGTAGGGGAGGCGGTGTGCTGATTGCGGTTACCACTAGCCTAACATTCGAAAAAATTCACTGTGGTACCCCTAACGAAATTGAATTTGTTAGTGTGAAGTTTCCTTGAAATCCCTATCTATTTTTGTTACATGTTCCTATATTCCACCTGGCTCTGATTTAATAATTTATGAGCACCATCTGTCTGCAATAAAATCTTTTCTATACCTTCTTTTTAACAGAAACTTTTTGATTGTTTTGGGTGACTTTAATCTCCCTGATATTTCTTGGTCTCCTCCTACTGACTCACTTGTCGCTATACCCTTATCCGTCCATGATTTTGTAGATGGTCTTTTAGAATTATCGTTACAGCAAGTTAGCTTTATACGGAATTCATTAAATAAACAACTAGATCTTGTGTTTGTTTCAGACCCGTCTGAAGTCATGGTATCTAGAATTGACGCTCTTGTTGTACCTGAAGGCCGATATCATCCAACAATGGAATTGACAATCTGCCTCCCATGCGTTGATACCCTCTCTCCTTTAGTTCCTCAAACTAAAATGAGATGTTTTCGAAAATGTGACTATAAAAAACTTAACGATATGATTTCTCAATATAATTGGACAGTTGTATTGTACAATTGTATGGATATTGAAAGTGCCCCTGAACTATTCAATATAGTGCTTAATACTTTTTTTAATGAATGCGTTCCTGATAGGCTTCCTTCAAAGCTAAACAGGCCTCCTTGGTTTACCAATGCGCTTCAAAGACTTAAAAACCTTAAAACAAACACCTATAAAAAGTATAAAAAATCGGGTAAGCTATCTGATTTTTCGAAATATGTGGTGGCTCCATCGGACTTTGATGTTCTCAGTAGTCATTCTATTCTATGTGTTTAAGTCGAAGTAAATTCGAATTTACAAATGATCCGAAGCAGTTTTATAACTTTGTTAATGCCACGCCCACTTTTACGCCCACAAACCGCCCACAAACTTCAAAAAATCGTAAATATGAACGCGGGTATCTCGGAAACTATCAAGGATAGAGAATTGGGATCTCAGACTTAGATTCCGTAGCCTTGTGCGCAGCGCAAGTTTGTTACGCAAATATGCCACGCCCACTCTAACGCCCACAAACCGCCCAAGCCTGTGGCGCCCACAATTTTCATGCTAGATAAAAAATTTTAACTGAACTGTATTGGTCGCGTCAATACCTATCGATTGACCCAAAAAAAATTTGTCACGCCCACTCTAACGCCCATAACGCTTAAATCTGTCTACCGCCGATAAGTGGCGCATTTTAATATCGCTTTGCTGCTTGCATATCTCCATTTCCCTTTGGTCCCTTTAGCTGAGTAACGGGTATCTGATAGTCGAGGTACTCGACTATAGCGTTCTTCCTTGTTTTTATACCCGTTACTCGTAGAGTAAAGGGTATACTGGATTCGTCGGAAAGTATGTAACAGGCAGAAGGAAGCGTTTCCGACCCCATAAAGTATATATATTCTTGATCAGGATCACTAGCCGAGTCGATCTAGCCATGTCCGTCTGTCCGTCTGTCTGTCCGGATGAACGCTGAGATCTCGGAAACTATGAGAGCTAGGCTATTGAGATTTGGCGTGCAGATTCCTGAGCTTCTTACGCAGCGCAATTTTGTTTCAGTAGAGTGCCACGCCCACTCTAACGCCCACAAACCGCCAAAAACTGTGGCTCATACAGTTTTGATGCTAGAATAAAAATTTTAACTGAAATGTATTGTTCTCATCAATACCTATCGATTAATAAAAAAAAGTTTGCCACGCCCACTTTTACGCCCACAAACTTCAAAAATCGTAAATATGAACGTGGATATCTCGGAAACTATCAAGGATAGAGAATTGGGATCTCAGACTTAGATTCCGTAGCCTTGTGCGCAGCGCAAGTTTGTTACGCAAATATGCCACGCCCACTCTAACGCCCACAAACCGCGCAAGCCTGTGGCACCCACAATTTTCATGCTAGTTAAAAAATTTTAACTGAACTGTATTGGTCGCGTCAATACCTATCGATTGACCCAAAAAAAATTTGTCACGCCCACTCTAACGCCCATAACGCTTAAATCTGTCTACCGCCGATAGGTGGCGCATTTCAATATCGCTTTGCTGCTTGCATATCTCCATTTCCCTTTGGTCCCTTTAGCTGAGTAACGGGTATCTGATAGTCGAGGTACTCGACTATAGCGTTCTTCCTTGTTTTTTTTAATGATGGACGTTGATGTACTACGAGCAGTACAAACAAGTGGCCCAGCGACACTTAGCACGTGCTTGTTACGCGCGGGGCCCTTTCATCAATTTGGGCAAAAATGCGAGTTCGCGAGGAAGATACAAAAAACAAATAGAGACGGGACACAAATGAAAATAAAAGAAGCAACTAAGAATGCAGCAAATGAGTTAAGATATTAGTTTTGAAAACCGGGGTAGAAGTTGATGTGCAAATTAAATGGTAAAGATTGTTATAATTATTACATAGAACGCGAAAGGGCTCGTGCAGACAAAAATTTGATGTACATCGTGGCAAATTAGGGGATAATAATTTCGTGTTAGTCTAGCAGGGACATTGAAAGTTAGGCGGTTTACAAGTTCTACAGAATCAATATCACCTCTAATAAGATTTTGCATAAAAATAGTACCAAGCATTGTTCTACGATTTACAAGTGTAGGTAAATTATGCAATAGTAATCTACTCTGATAAGAAGGTAGCCTTTCGTTTGTACCGACTCAATACGGTCAATGTGCGCTTGAAGAACAATATTCCAAAATAGGACAGACAAGGGAGGTAAATAATAATTTGGTTGTATAAAGGTCATCAAATTCTTTTAACCAACGCTTTATAAACCCAAGAACACTCATGGCCTTGTTGACAGTGGACATTATGTGGCAGTCAAATTAATGTTTTGGGTCCAGAAGAACGCCTAAGTCATTAACGGAATATATACGGTCGAGTGACGTATTTTGAAGAGAGTAACTAACGAAAGTAGGAGTACCCCTATAAAAAGTCATAACGTTGCATTTAAGGCAGTTCAAACTTAAAAGTTTGTACTCACACCATCCCTGAAAACAATCAATATCTGACTGTAAGTTGAAACCCGACGCTATATCGTTATATGATAAACAAAGCTTAACATCATCAGCATACATTAGTACACGAGAATGTGTTATGGTATAGGGAAGATCGTTAATAAACAAAGTAAACAGCAAAGGACCCAAATGACTACCCTGAGGCACTCCAGATGTCACGTAGATCAATTTAGAAACAGCGTTCTTGAATATAACCCTCTGAGTCCTACCATTCAAATAAATCCAAGTTAATAGATTACATGGAAACCCAAGCTGATTTAATTTGAATAATAGAAGAGAGTGGATGACAGAGTCAAAGGCCTTACTAAAATCTGTATGCATTGTCTGCGTCTGCATTTTTTTCTTAAATCCATTAATTACACTAGAAGACAATTCAAGAAGGTTGGTGGTGGTCGATCTTCGCTTAACAAAGCCATGCTGACACTCAATTTCGTTAGGGGTACCACAGTGAATTTTTTCGAGTGTTAGGCTAGTGGTAACCGCAATCAGCACACCGCCTCCCCTACGTGAGGAGCGATCGGTCCTATAGGCATTAAAGTTATTTGACAGAACTTCAGAGTCAGATATCTCTGGTTTCAGCCGCGTTTCCGTAAAAGCCAAAATATCTGCAGTAAATGCAGAGGAGTCAGCATAAAGCTTGGGTAGCTTCATATTTAGTCCCCTAACATTTTGATAAGCCAAAAAGGAAGGTCTGTTATTTGTTCTCAGTTTATTGGGAAAAAATTCTTTTATTACTAAATCATCATTAAGCCAAAAGCTTTCAGAAAGTAGTACCTTAAACACATCAGGCGGTGCAAATATTTTAAAAGAGGATATTCTACGAGCATATGAAAATCGAAATTGTTCAACTGAAATATTCTCGGATGGGAATTTTTCACGTATAAATTCCAAAACATCCTCAGATGTGGTATCTGGCGTGAGTCTTGAACAAATACTTGCTTCCTATGTGGAACAACTGACAGTTTCTTACGTCCCCCAGCAGCAGATTGAACCTTACTAAGCTGAGACCCAGAACCGGTACCTTCTGTACCTATAGGTACGGTCAGCACCGTAGCCGGCACTGAAGATTTGTTTACCACCAGACTTCGAGAAACAGTGACTCCACCTGAATCAGCTGCATTCATAGGCGTAGTTGGATCTCTTACCCCAGTGTCAACAGAAACTGCTGCAGCTACCAAGTTCGGATTTGGGGTGGATACCATGACCGTATTAACTGCCGCTAAGCTGGCTTTTTTGCATTTAGGCGAGTTAGTAATTTTTTATTATTAAATTGGGCACAAACGGAATTGAACCCCTCATTGAGCTGTTTAAAAGCACCTGAGAGATTCAAAAGGCTGTCTCGAGACTGCTTCATAAAGCCGCTCATCTCAACTATTATTTCCTTGCAGGATCCACATGACCACATGAGACCGGAATTCAGATCAATGAAGTCTTAGACTCTGCCAGTAAATCCTGCGCATTTAACGTGCATCATTGATTCGCAGAGCCAGCAGAAAATAAAAGGGTTTTTAGTTGAAGACGAAAGAGTACAATTTTTCTTGGAGCAGACAAGAGCGATTTAAAGGAAATAAAATAAAATATAAAAAATACCTCAAGTAAATTTGGCACTGGGATCAAATTCCAAAACCACAAAGGCACAAAACTCGAAAAAAATAAGAGCGCGAGATCGCGTATTAATTTAAATGTAAGAGAGCACGAGAGAATTAAATCTTCTATCGACTGAGCGTTGCTTGTGGGACACTGACAACTTTACGCACGAACAGTTACAATGTAAAGCAAGCAAGAGAGAGAGAATAAGAGAATAGCACACCAAAAGTCTACCAAAAATTCGGAAGGTTCCGAGAGAGTTTAAATTACAGTTGTAATATAGAGCGGGAGAGAGAGTGGGAATAAAAGAGTTTTAGCAAGATTAGTGAGTGTAAAATTACACTAACAAAGCTAGGAGATTAAACAAATCTAACAGAAATATTAAAATAACTATAACCACATACCCGTTTACTTGGGGATCTAGTCGAAAACACTAACACAACTATAAGGCTAAGCTTTGTTAAAAACAAACACAAGAAACTCTCAAAAAATAACTGAATAAGAAAAAAACTCAGAGCACAAAAGTAAACACATCTGTTCACAAGCGACGCTAAATCGCATGAAAATTGTGGGCGCCACAGACTTGGGCGGTTTGTGGGCTTGGAGTATTCGCGTTACAAACTTGTGCTGCGTACAAGGCTACGGAATCTATATCTGAAATCCTAATTCTCTATCTTTGATAGCTTCCGGGATATCAACGTACAAACTTACGATTTTTTGGAGTTCGTGGCCGGTTTGTGGGCGTGAGAGTGGGCGTGGCAAAATTATTATGTCATTTGATAGGTATTGAGGAGAAGAATACATTTCAGTAGGCGCTGCAGGTTTTCTGCTTGCCAAATCCCAATGCTAAATCTGCAAATGCATTCCAATAGCCTACACCCAGAAAAAAATTCGTTCGAAACGTTCAAAAATGAAGCCCAAAAGGGGTCAAAAAGTGCGTAAGCCCGTTTGTTGATAATTCATGAACGGTCGTTCATAAAATTTTACCGAAACTTAAAGGTTGGGTTCCGAACGAATGGTGTCAGTTCAAGAACATTTCGGGCTTAACTGGAGAACATTAAAATCAAAAAACAAGGAAGAACGCTATAGTCGAGTACATCGACTATCAGATACCCGTTACTCAGCTAAAGGGACCAAAGAAAAATGGAGATATGCAAGCAGCAAAGTGAGGTTGAAATGCGCCACCTACCGGCGGTAGACAGATTTAGGCGTTGTGGGCGTTAGAGTGGTCGTGGTAAAGTTTTTTCATTCTAGCATCAAAACTGTAGGAGTCACAGTTTTGGGCGGTTTGTGGGCGTTAGAGTGGGCGTGGCACTCTGCTGAAACAAACTTGCGCTGCGTAAGAAGCTCAGAAATCTGCACGCCAAATCTCGATAGCCTAGCTCTTATAGTGTTCAAGATCTCAGCGTTCATCCGGACGGACAGACAGACGGACAGACGGACATGGCTAGATACTTTATGGGGTCGGAAACGCTTCGTTCTGCCTGTTACATACTTTCCGACGAATCTAGTATACCCTTTTACTCTACGACTAACGCGTATAATTACACCAACTGACGTGCTTGGTCAGTGTGTTTTATTTAACAACCACCAAACTATGTTGTATTTTTTTGGTACTTGGTATTTGAGCCGTAAAATTATTTATCAAGTGAAAAATATTACCAGCGCTCCACCGCATGCAGAGCATACTATGTCCCACGTTTTTCGTTATATTTTAGTACTTTTAACCTCCTCGGAATATTATATAAAATCAAAATAATACCAGTACTCCAGTACTCCAATGGTACTAAATAATAAACAATTAGCATCCTCCGGCCGACAACTTATTAGCATATTTTGGTATTTTTTCTTCACTTAAAATTTTAAATAAAGGTGAAATAATACTATTACTACATATATGGTATTTTCCCCCCTCGAATTATTTCAAAGGCAAAAATAATACCAGCACTCAAAAAAATACAGAACTCATTTCCAATTATACCACTCTACAAATACATTTACCAAGAAGGATAAGTACTATAGATTTTTCCATGGGTGATATACAAACTCCTTTATCAAAGTTCCTAACCCGTATTATTGGGCTTAATTCCGCAAAGTAACCAAGTCGGTCCTTGCTCCAAATTCTATTTGTTCCGATCCACGGCTTTTTTTTTGTCGACACCCTGTTCCACCGTTCCAGAAGTGTGCCTGGTTTCCTATTTTCGAAAACGGCAAGGTCCACTTTTTTGGCATGTCCGTTGGAAGAGATGACAACAAGTTGTTTATTCCACCTGCAGTAGTCCCAGGCGTATCCGTATACTCACCCACACTCGAACTAACTGCTAAGTCCTATTGCCATTCCGTTTAAGAAAGATGCGGTGCTCAGATCGCGGATATGATATGATACAGAGGAGATTATCTGCGTTGGCCGACCTTTAGGGATCTGCTTACGGCCATTTATATAAATAATCCAAGGCTGACGCCATTCGAAAAACTGTTTCACCTGAATGCAAAAACAAGCGGCGATGCACACAACACCCCCCTTATCAACGATAGTTTTCGCTCAGCCTGGGCTAACCTTACTGAGCGTCTCGAAAACAAGCAATTTCAATGTGCAGTCCATTAATCAGGAATCTGGGTCAGCTATTCGTGAACTTCAAAACACCATCCGGTGCTGCCTCACGGCGATAGAAATGTCCGGAATTCAAACCGAAAATTGGGATTGCCTCTTGGGTACATGTGCTCTTCCAAACTCCCTAACAGTCAGGAACAGGAACAGGAACAGTCCCTGCACAACAAGGTCGGAGCAACAAGGCAGGAGCTCAACGGGTACCTTACAGAGAGTCACCGGACCTCAGAAGCCATAGATGACGTACGACCGTCAGGTTCGAGAGTATCTCAGCGTCTCGAAGAATAAATTCTTACGAGACAAGGGTAACACCCAATCCCAAAGGATGTGACCTTTGTAAGAAGTAAAACCATCCTGTCCGCACATGTGCACGATTTCTCTAGATGACGGCCGATGAGCGGTCGGCATATATAAAGAGAAAGCAGCTGTTTCTGAACTGCTTCGAAAGAGGGCATCAGCTGCGTGATTGCGAAAGCACTCACTTAGGTCACTCCAGATCCTCCGCGTTGTCGCAGTTCCTTAGAACCGAGCAACGCCTAAAAAAGGACAGTCAGATGAAACCCAAATATGACTGCGTGATTCAAGAGTATCTCGACCTCCTTCACATGAGAGAATCCGTCTTACCCATAATTCTGCTAGTTATTACTTTCCGCATCATGCCGTGCTCAAGCCGGAGAGTACGACCACCAAGCTGTGTGTGGTATTCAACGCCTCCAGCTCTTCAGAGAATGGGCTCAGTTTAAATGATATTCTTCAGGATGGCCCAGTCTTACAGTGCGATCTAACCATCCAGATCCTGAAGCTATTTCCGATACGTCTACAGTGCTGATATCGAGAAAACGTATCGACAGATATGAGTAAGTCCGAAGCATACCCCGTTCTAACGCATCTTATTCCGCAACAGCAAGGGGCACATTCGAGATTTTGAATTACAGACGTTAGCTTTTGCAGTCAATTGCGCACCATTCCTGGCAATTCGAGTCCTGCAACAGCTGATTTCCTGGATCGGTTTTCCAAATTAGATAGAGCATTGCGGGTCCTGACATATGTCCATCGATTTGTCCAGCGATGTCGAAAACAATCACCGCTTTCCGGAGTCCGTCTAGAAGCCCAGGACGTTGCTCAGGACAATTTGTACTCAGCGCTGGTATTTTTCTGAAGAATACCGATGCATCAGTCAGAAGCGTCATGTGCCCGCGGCAAGTTTGATTCTCTCCCTGAACCCCTTTCTAGACCAGAAAGGGCTAATCAGGGCATGCGGCCGCGTAACGGCCTCCAGACAGTTTTCGGTATGATGAAGGACATCCTATAACCCTACCGTACGAATGTTCACTCTCGCGGCTTCTGCTAAAATTAACGCATCTCATTTCATTACATGGTGGTAATCAGTTGGTGGAGCGTCTCACCCGGTCCAGATATTGAGCTCCGAGAATAAAGAACTTGGTGAACGCAGTGGTTAACTCCTGCAAGGTCTGCGTTATCCACAAAAAAAATTGCAAGTCCAGATGATGGGAAGAGCGGGTGTCTTTTTCCCGTCCGTTCACGTAAACAGGGATGGACTACGCCGGCCGTTTTGATATAAAAAATACACCGGAAGAGCTTGTCTCATCACAAAGGGGTATTTGTTGATTATCGTCTGTTTTTCAACAAAGGCCATCCATCTAGAGCCTACATCCGACTTAACGACTGAGAAATTTCTTGCCGCCTTCGCTCGTTTCGTATCCAGAAGAGGGTGTCCTCGCCAAGTCCTTCGTCGGCGCTTCCACCGTGCTTTCCCGATAATTTCTGCAAGCCGTTAAAGAGTCTGTGACTGATGCGTATAGTCATCAGCAGCTCAACAGGCAATTCATTTCTCTTGCGGCACCCCATACGGGCGGCCTATGGGAAGCTGGCGTCAAGAGATTCAAGATTTTGTTTTACAAGTCCACCACTACGCGAAAGTACACCTTTTAAGAGCTGTCCACCCCCCTAGTGAAAATCGAAGCTTGTCTAAATTCCAGACCGCTATCTCCCATGCCCGAGGATCCAACTGATCTCTTAGGGTCGACACCAGAGCACTTTCTTGTCGGCGGATCTCATATGTCCACAAAGGGCGATATCCAAGTCCATTCTGAACCGGTGGCAGCACTTAAAGTCTCTCCATCAACAATTCCACTCTGGATGGAAGGATGAGTACCTTAAAGGGCTCCACAAACGCAACAAGTGACTAGTTCCCACAGAAAATCGGCGCGTCAGCCCTCAAACGATTGACGACTCTGGAGAATAGACTCCGTTTTTCCGGGAGCCGATGGCACTGTCCGCGTAGTCGACATTCGTACGGCACGCGGCATTGTCAAACGTCCAGTGACCAAGAGGGTTCTTCTTTCAGGAGAGCATTCTAAAACTCCCTAGTAACGAGCCGCGCTTCCCTTAATCAGCGCTGTTTGTTTATCTTTTTCATTATCCACACTCTGACCACATAACGCTCAGACATTGGATAGCAGACGTACGAGAGGTATTCAATCCTATCGATGCCGAGTCTGCCGCGGAATCCATCCTCTTCGGAAGTGTCAGAGGTTCCTAAAGCGGAGCGCAGAGAAGCGGCGGCGGGTAGGCCTGATAAACAAGTACTGCGCAAACTGCCTCGCACATGAGCACTCCACTGGTAGCTGCTGTAGCGGTGACCGGTGCAAAACGTACGACCAGAACCATCATTCACTGCTCCATATGAACGAACACGATTCCCGGAAAAGGTCCGGCTCCCAGCAGCAGGCCGCTTCTCCGCAGCGTTCGCGCCGGCAAGATCCGCCAACTCGACAAACGCTTGCCCCTCCACCGCGCTTAGCATCCTCGACACCAGCTCCGTCGCTCGCGGCTTTTCTCCAGCGCCACAGCGTCAACGTCCTCACAACTGCCTTGGTGATCGTCCAGACTAGGGAGAAGATGTTTGACACCGCCGCACTCATCGACCCGTGCACCCCGACAAGCTCCATCGACTCATCCTTGGCCTCCGCGTTTCGTTTGCCGACAACCAACGTGGGAGATGAGAGCATCTGCACGACGACAATTCGGTCGAAGGTGATCAAGCTGGAGGTGGTCCTCAAGATCGAGCCGCATTTACGGATCTGCACTCCTATCCGTGCGCTCAGTGAGATCGTGGTCAAGAAGTTTCGGGAGCCACCGCATGCGGATGATCGGATTCATCGGCCAGCCACCATCTCCCTGATCCTTGGCGCGGACGTCTACCCTAAGGTTATACAGCCGAGTAGACCACGTGGAACGACGAGGGACTGCCAGTAGCCCAAGAGACGATGTTCTGCTGGATCTTCTCCGGCGTCTGCACGCAAGCTTAAGGCGTAGACGACTGGCCGGGTCTCTGTCCCTTTTTGCAACGCTAGCGATTGCAAGGGGGGGCGGAATGTTTAGGCCCATTGTCCGGCGAAACCCCGGCTCCGCTATTCCATTGCACCGCCTTCCCAGTGCACCGCTTTCCGCTCTCCCGCTTTCTCACTCTATCGCTCTGGTCCCATCTCCCCGCCATGAAGTCTCCACTGCGCACTGAAGCTCATAAGTCAGTACGAATTTTGTGACTAGAGAGAATAAATCGCGGTCGCTCCCCCGACTTATCTTGTTATAATCGAAGTGGCGTGTGCACTTATTTCGTTTCTCGCCCTTCGAGTATTCTCTCCCAGACAGCCCAGCAGCGCCGCTCTCCAGCATCACCCCAGCGACCGCAAGCCACTACCCGCAGCCCCCTGCGTACAATATGGTCGAAAATGTGTAATTGTCCAATGAATTTCTGTTAGTTCCTGTTTTGGTTTTATTGCCTTCACCTTTTGTAAATGAACGTGATGCATATGCTATAGGGAGTCCGTTATGGTTTTGAGTTAACACCGCTTGTTTACTTGCATCGGTTATTTTACAGAATTCTTTTTGGAAATTAGGATATTGTAATAAAGTAAGTTCTATAAGTTTATCTTTTACATTTTTGAATAAATTTGGCATTCGGATGACCATTCAAATGGATCATTCTTTTTACATAATCTAGTTATGTGCCGTGAATTGCAAGATGCTATAAATCATCTAGCTCCATCTGCATCATGTGGGACTGGATAGTTTCGTATGATGTCATATTTCGTGTCATCTGGAAAGATTCCTTTGTCTGTGTTTTTATGACCAAGGAAAGTCACTTCATTCAGAAAAAATTAACATTTTTGTGGATGTATTTTTAAATTGTGTTTCCTGCATATTTCAAAAATATCTTTAACAACCAATGACTATTAAATCACTCATACAAAGGATTGCTTGAGAAGCTTCAGGTTCGGAAAATGCAATAGTCATAATTCTCTGAAATTAATTTAAACCGAAACGTAATCGCGTGAAACGATATGAGCCATTGCTCGTTGAAAACGACATTATGTTTCGTGAATTTTCCTCTAGTTCAATTTCATGGAATCCTGACATTAAATCAAGGTCTGAAAAGTACTTAGCTCTACATAGTTGATCCAAAATTTAACAATTCTTGGGAGTGGAAATTTATCAGATAGAAGTTTTTTGATGATTTGACGATAGTCAGCTACTAGTCGCCATTTCTTTTCGTTTGAACAATGAAGGGCCTTTTTTGGGACAAGTTGAAGTTGGCTGTTGTATTCTGATACAGAGGGTTCGACTATATTGTCTTTAATTAATTTTCCTACTTGTCTCCTAATTTCCCCAACTTGATTGTGCGTGCTTCGATTATTTTTTATATAAATCTGAAAATTTTTTATTTCTTCTATGATGTTTATACCCGTAACTCGTAGAGTAAAAAGGTATACTAGATTCGTCGGAAAGTATGTAACAGGCAGAAAGAAGCGTTTCCGACCCCATAAAGTATATATATTCTTGATCAGGATCACTAGCCGAGTCGATCTAGCCATGTCCATCTGTCCGTCTGTCTGTCCGGATGAACGCTGAGATCTCGGAAACTATGAGAGCTAGGCTATTGAGATTTGGCGTGCAGATTCCTGAGCTTCTTACGCAGCGCAAGTTTGTTTCAGTAGAGTGCCACGCCCCCTCTAATGCCCACAAACCGCCCAAAACTGTGGCTCCTACAGTTTTGATGCTAGAATGAAAATTTTAACTGAAATGTTCTCATCAATACCTATCGATTGATAAAAAAAAAGTTTGCCACGCCCACTTTTACGCCCACAAACCGCCCACAAACTTCAAAAAATCGTAAATATGAACGTGGATGTCTCGGAAACTATCAAGGATAGAGAATTGGGATCTCCGATTTAGATTCCGTAGCCTTATGCGCAGCGCAAGTTTGTTTCGCAAAAATGTTACGCCCACTCTAACGCCCACAAACCGCCCAAGCCTGTGGCGCCCACAATTTTCATGCTAGATAAAAAATTTTGACTGAACTGTATTGGTCGCGTCAATACCTATCGATTGACCCAAAAAAAACGCTTAAATCTGTCTACCGCCGATAGGTGGCGCATTTCAATGTCCCTTTGCTGCTTGCATATCTCCATTTCCCTTTGGTCCCTTTAGCTGAGTAACGGGTATCTGATAGTCGAGGTACTCGACTATAGCGTTCTTCCTTGTTATTTATATGATGGACGTTGATGTACAAGTACAAACAAGTGGCCCAACGACACCAAGAACGTGCTTGTTACGCGCGGGGCCCTTTCATCAATTTGGTCAAAAATGCGAGTTCGCGAGGAAGATACAAAAAACAAATAGAGACGGGACACAAATGAAAATAAAAGAAGCAACTAAGAATGAAGCAAATGAGTTAAAATATTAGTTTTTAATACCGGGGTAGAAGTTGATGTGCAAATTAAATGGTAAAGGTTGTTATAATTGTTACGTAGAACACGAAAGGGCTCGTACAGACAAAAATTTAATGTACATCGTGGCAAATTTTGGGGATAATAATTTCGCGTTAGTCTAGCAGGGACATTGAAAGTTAGGCGGTTTACAAGTTCTACAGAATCAATATCACCTCTAATAAGATTTTGCATAAAAATAGTACCGAGCATTGTTCTACGATTTACAAGTGTAGGTAAATTAAGCAATAGTAATCTACTCTGATAGGAAGGTAGCCTTACGTTTTGATCCCAGTTCAAACTACGAAGGGCAAAAAGAAGAAATTTTTTTGTACCGACTCAATACGGTAAATGTGCGCTTGATATTGTGGACTCCAAGCCGAAGAACAATATTCCAAAAAAGGACAGACAAGGGAGGTAAATAATAATTTGGTTGTATAAGGGTCATCAAATTCTTTTAACCAACGCTTTATAAACCCAAGAACACTCATGGCCTTGTTGACAGTGGACATTATGTGGCAGTCAAATTTATGTTTTGGGTCCAGAAGAACGCCTAAGTCATTAACGGAATATATACGGTCGAGTGACGTATTTTGAAGAGAGTAACTAACAAAAGTAGGAGTACCCCTATAAAAAGTCATAACGTTGCATTTAAGGCAGTTCAAATTTAAAAGTTTGTACTCACACCATCCCTGAAAACAATCAATATCTGACTGTAAGTTGAAACCCGACGCTATATCGTTATATGATAAACAAAGCTTAACATCATCAGCATACATTAGTACACGAGAATGTGTTATGGTAGAGGGAAGATCGTTAATAAACAAAGTAAACAGCAAAGGACCCAAATGACTACCCTGTGGCACTCCAGATGTCACGTAGATCAATTTTGAAACAGCGTTCTTGAATATAACACTCTGAGTCCTACCATTCAAATAAATCCAAGTTAATAGATTACATGGAAACCCAAGCTGATTTAATTTGAATAATAGAAGAGAGTGGATGACAGAGTCAAAGGGCTTACTAAAATCTGTATGCATTGTATGCGTCTGCATTTTTTTCTTAAATGCATTAATTACACTAGAAGACAATTCAAGAAGGTTGGTGGTGGTCGATCTTCACTTAACAAAGCCATGCTGACACGGTGATATCAGCGAGGAACATAAATGTTGCAAATGAGATGTAATAATCCGTTCAAATGCTTGAGGAATTGCCGACAATTTAGAAATACCTCTATAATTCTGGGCATCCGCCTTCGCACCCTTTTTGTGAAGTAGAATGATAGAAGAGTCCTTCCAGATAGTAGGAAAAACTGATGATGAAATAGACAAATTAAAAAGTTAAAGAATCGGTTTACATATGGCTGACGCACAAAACTTAAGCACACACCCGAGGAGTCCATCTGGAGCGGTAGAATAAGTTGGCGTTGTTGTTGCTAAGTCTCTTAAGAGGAAACTTTCCGTAATTTCAGGGGTAAAAATACAATTTGCCCTATTTAAGGGATTAGGGTAGTTAGAATTTGACCAAGCAGCCGAACTATAAGTAGTTTGGAAAAACTCGGCAAATAAATCAGCAATTTCAGAATCCGTCCATGCTTCCATTAAGTTAAAACGTACCGATGAAGGCAATGCCGACGACTTACGCTTGGCATTAACAAAGTTATAAAACTGCTTCGGATCATTTGAAAATTCGAATTTACATCGACTTAAATACATAGAATAGCAATGACTATTGAGAACATTAAAGTCCGATCGAGCCACCACATATTTCGAAAAATCAGATGGCTTACCTGATTTTGTATACTTTTTATAGGTGTTTGTTTTAAGGTTTTTAAGTCTTTGAAGCGCATTGGTAAGCCAAGGAGGCCTGTTTAGCTTTGAAGGAAGCCTATCAGGAACGCATTCATTAAAAAAAGCATTTAACACTATATAGAATAGTTCAGTGGCACTTTCAATATCCATACAATTGTACAAGTCTGTCCAATTATATTGGGAAATCATATCGTTAAGTTTTTTATAGTCACATTTTCGAAAACATCTCATTTTAGTTTGAGGAACTAAAGGAGAGAGGGTATCAACGCATGGGAGGCAGATTGTCAATTCCATTGTTAGATGATATCGGCCTTCAGGTACAACAAGAGCGTTAATTCTAGATACCGTGACTTCAGACGGGTCTGAAACAAACACAAGATCTAGTTGTTTATTTAATGAATTCCGTATAAAGCTAACTTGCTGTAACGATAATTCTAAAAGACCATCTACAAAATCATGGACGGATAAGGGTATAGCAACGAGTGAGTCAGTAGGAGGAGACCAAGAAATATCAGGGAGATTAAAGTCACCCAAAACAATCAAAAAGTCTCTGTTAATAAGAAGGTATAGAAAAGATTTTATCGCAGACAGATGGTGCTCATAAATTATTAAATCAGAGCCAGGTGGAATATAGGAGCATGTCACAAACATAGATAAGGATTGCAAGGAACTTTCACACTAACAAATTCAATTTCGTTAGGGGTACCACAGTGAATTTTTTCGGATGTTAGGCTAGTGGTAACGGCAATCAGCACACCGCCTCCCCTACGTAAGGAGCGATCGGTCCTATAGGCATTAAAGTTATTTGACAGAACTTCAGAGTCAGATATCTCTGGTTTCAGCCACGTTTCCGTAAAAGCCAAAATATCTGCAGTAAATGCAGAGGAGTCAGCATAAAGCTTGGGTAGCTTCATATTTAGTCCCCTAACATTTTGATAAGCCAAAAATAAACTTTTTAGTTTTTTGGCGCAGTGGAAGGTCTGTTATTTGTTCTCAGTTTATTGGGAACAAATTCTTTTATTACTAAATCATCATTAAGCCAAAAGCTTTCAGAAAGTAGTACCTTAAACACATCAGGCGGTGCAAATATTTTAAAAGAAATTGTTCAACTGAAATATTCTCGGATGGGAATTTTTCACGTATAAATTCCAAAACATCCTCAGATGTGGTATCTGGCGTGAGTCTTGAACAAATACTTGCTTCCTATGTGGAACAACTGACTGTTTCTTACGTCCCCCAGCAGCAGATTGAACCACACTAAGCTGAGAACCAGAAACGGTACCTTCTGTACCTATAGGTACGGTCGGCACCGTAGCCGACACTGAAGATTAACAGGCAGAAGGAAGCGTTTCCGACCCCGTAAAGTATATATATTCTTGATCAGGATCACTAGCCTAGTCGATCTAGCCATGTCCGTCTGTCCGCCTGTCCGTCTGTCCGTCTGTCCGTCTGTCTGTCCGGATGAACGCTGAGATCTCGGAAACAATGAGAGCTAGGCTATTGAGATTTGAGCTGATTCCTGAGCTTCTTACGCAGCGCAAGTTTGTTTCAGTAGAGTGCCACGCCCACTCTAACGCCCACAAACCGCCCAAAACTGTGGCTCCTACAGTTTTGATGCTAGAATGAAAATTTTAACTGAAATGTATTGTTCTCATCAATACCTATCGATTGATAAAAAAAAAGTTTGCCACGCCCACTTTTACGTCCACAAACCGCCCACAAACTTCAAAAAATCGTAAATATGAACGTGGATATCTCGGAAACTATCAAGGATAGAGAATTGGGATCTCAGATTTAGATTCCGTAGCCTTGTGCGCAGCGCAAGTTTGTTACGCAAATATGCCACGCCCACTCTAACGCCCACAAACCACCCAAGCCTGTGGCGCCCACAATTTTCATGCTAGATAAAAACTTTTACCTGAACTGTATTGGTCGCGGCAATACCTATCCAAAAAAATTTTCCACGCCCACTCTAACGCCCATAACGCTTAAATCTGTCTACCGCCGGTAGGTGGCTCATTTCAATCACGCTTTGCTGCTTGCATATTTTTTTTTTCCTTTGGTCCCTTTAGCTGAGTAACGGGTATCTGATAGTCGAGGTTCTGGACTATAGCGTTCTTTCTTGTTTATAATTGCCTTCTCCTTATCTTCCAAACTCTGTATGGAGCGGTAGGAGTCTAAACGGTAGTTACCCCCTCTCCCGCACTCACGCATATAGCTCTGTTGTTGGAACATCAAAAACATACGTTCTCCCAGCTTACTCACTCCCGCTCACTCTCTCCCGCTCTCTTACTCTCTCTTTTACTTGCGTAGCTTTATTCTCTTTGCACTGTGGTTCGGGATATCGCGATAGTGGTTGTCTGTAATTTAAAGAAATGTATGTCGTTGATTTCGGCTGGACAACAGAGCATTCTGTGCCATTCGTGCGAGAATATTTTGCATGCAAATTGCATTGGCTATTAGGGCCTGGTACGCGATGCAATCGACATGAGAAGTGGCTTGCGCTACTGTTGTGATGAATGCATTTTTTATGAAACCCAGGCAATCTCTA